>NC_083472.1:9866875-10222500 GCF_030014155.1 Tachysurus vachellii
ATAAGCGGTAGAAGATGAATGAATGAATGAATCCAAATAGATTTTCCTCCAAATCGCCACACGGGGGCGCACGTGATCCATTTAAAGGTTATGTGATGGCGCAGTTTAATTGACATTTAAAACAGAGGGCAAAATGGAATTTGTGCCTGTTGTGACCATGTTCAGCATTGGATTTCTCTGTCATGTTACACTCTACAGTGTTGCTTAATGGAAATGAAATATTTTGTGCTTTTTAAGTGCTTATAGGTCTTTATCTATCTAACTGGGGCAATATATTCATATTTTGTTTGTTTGTATAGATCTTTAAAGTAATTTATGTTATTAAACCCATTACTGTGCTTATTCATAAACCTCTAAAATTTGACGGTGATATCTTCAATCTCTAAAATTCTGTGCAAGGTTCCAAAAGAGGTAAAAATGTCTCACACTGAAAGCCAACAGTGTCCTGACATTTTATATCAGACTTATAAATAATAATAATAATAATAATAATAATAATAATAATAATAATAACATTTATTTTTTTATACTGATTAAAAATGTCTGATAAGTCAGTGGAATAGAATGCAAGTGCACCAATAAAAGGGTTAATAAACACACACACACACACACACACACACACACACACACACACACACACACACACACATCTACTTCAAGACAAATCTCACTGTACAAAGTAAGTCAAAATCAATCTATTTCAACTCGCACGTTTTCATTTTTTATTCCAACAAATTCCATTAAGCATAAAGACTGCATGTCATTCAATTGCATTTAAATACATTCTGAGCTATAAAACTTTGTTTCATTAACAAGTTCACAACTGAAATTGGTTAGATGTTACTTTTATTTGTTTTTAAAGGACTTGTACCTAAAATTCCCTGATATCATATATTCTTCATGTCTAGTTAGGCTACATTTTTCGCCGACCTGCCATTTCCTTCCACATCATGAAACATACTTAAAAGTAGGATGGTGCATTAGCCGTCTGAGAGAAATGCACAATAGTGGAACATGTGAGCTGTTTGAATAAGAGGCAAAAGTATTTCATGCTGTTGTTTGCACCCTGTTGAGCAGACATTCTCTTAGATAATTAGAGTGATTTGTCACGAGTGCAATAACAGCTTCCACCTAACACTGCACTGAATGAGTTAAATCCAGGGACGTACACTTCCTAAATCATAAGTCTACAGAGCTGACATCATGACCTGTTTTGCAAAATTCAAGTACTTACATTTTGCGTACTTGAGTACATCATTTTCATTCGTTTTTCCTTACACAAAGCTATTCAGTCCACATTTTATAAAAACAAAAAACAGTCACATTCCACAAACCAACATATCACACCATCCAAAAACACGCATCCCATCAACCCCCTTCCCAACTGCACTCAAGTCCACATACGAAAAGAAGGCACCACAGCTTATTAAATGAAATGGTAACATAAAAAGACGAATAAAACGGCAACGACTTCAGACCACTTAACCTCCATGTTCTCAAAGAATCAAGTAGCAAAGAATTAGAATTATGTCCAGAGATTGTATCTGGTCTTAGCATCAGTGTGCATGACCACATCCAAAGTCCACTTCAGTTTCATCGACAGCTGTGTTGTAGATGAAGGGCTTTAGGGAATGGAGCTGCGTCCTTCCTGTCTAGACCTTCGTCAGCTTCATTATAGAGTGCCCTTTGGTGTCACAATCCTGAGCACTGATGCGAGAGTCAATGAAAAACAGACCAAACAAAACTTACTGATACCGTCCTTAGAGTCAGATCTGTTAAACCTAATAATAATAATACTAATGAAACAGTGCATGTAATGCAGCCCTGTTTCAATTGCAAAACATTGGACATTTCCTTCAAATGGAGAAGTAAATAAATAGAATAAATAAAGGGTGTTAAAGAGAGAAAGAGAGAAAATGTGGTTGTGGTGATGAAAATATGTAAAATAGCATAGCACATATTTTTCCCACTCTCCAGTGCGCAACATGCCTGCGTCCTTAATGCCGGTCTGCTCATGCTCTCCGTTTCCTGCTCCATCTTCAACATAAAAAGTCTACAGCCCACCAGCATCATGGCTCCTGTAGCCAAACACTGGCCCCATGCAGCGATTAGGCACTCCAGTCTGCCTGTTGGTGTGTGTATGTGTCCATGCGTGTATGTGTATGTGTATGTGTGTGTGTTTGTGTATGTGTTTGTGTGTGTGAAGGGCCACCCAGGCTGTGCCTGTATTAGTTGACCTTATCCTGGAAGATATAGAGATTGTTAGTGGCGGCTACAGCGATGATGTTCTCGGAGGGGTGCCAGGTGGTATGAAGGATTTTCTTGCTGAAGTCCAGGCTGTCGACACTGATCTCGTCCTTGCGTCGCTTCCCACCCACACACACTTTGCGTGGCTTCAGGACGGCCCGCGGCTTGCTGTTCTCTCGCGACGCCTCCAGGGTCACATCCCGTTTCGTATTGCGGTCAAACATTCGGAAGAAGTTGTTGTAGGAGCCGGTCATGATCATGCTGTACATCATAAAAAAAACAAACACAGGTTGTAAAATACTGTACAATGTGTGCTAAAGTGTCAAATTAAGTATCATCATCTTAAGACAACATCTGTTTTTCTCCTTCATCCTAGTATTTTTTCCATCGGAGTTTGTCTTTTTGTTTAGAGAACATATGTAGTTCTCTGTAAGTTCACACTAATGATGTTTATGTTATTCTTTAGGTTGCACAGATGAGTGTTTGTTATGGAGCTCATTATGTTTTAATAAATCTTGTTCCCAGATCATCCGCCTTATTTATTCAATCACAAATCACAAAAATGAATGAATGAATGAATTTATTCAGTTATTTAATCATTTATTTATTCATTTATTTATTCATTTATTTTTAAGATATGAAACTGTAATATTAAATGTCTGAATCTTTTTGGTCATAATTTTTCAGTATTTAAATTTTGTTCAAAACTCAGTAAATTGTGAAGCAATAAATATCCATGAATATCATGGATCACATCATGACCAAACTATCTTTACAACACAGAATTTATCTGTTATCTGAAATACTGAGTCTTTTGGGCATTAGTTATATGGTGCACGCATTGTTTAACTGTATCCCATTGTGGAGTTAAAGAAGATAAAATAAAAAAATTGCCTTGTTTGTGCACAGAAAACTGGAGGTGAATACAATAGTACTCTTTGCCACAGATCGCATGCCCTCGACTCTCTTTATTCACACCGGTAGCCACTGCACCAAGTCGCTCCATATTTGCCTTCATCTAGTCGGCAGACATCCAATGTCGCACATTTTGGCAAAAGTTGACAGCGCTCATTGAAAATTAATGATCACTGGTCACTATGTTGCTGCAAGTCGCTGTATGTGTGACTGTAGCATTAGGCAGACTGACTTTTTTTAAAGCACTATGTTTGTTAAATTAGCTCCTTACACAACATGATATTTGGAGCAAAACAGTAAAAGTAATGGTAGAACGTAAGATAAAACAATTCTCCCTCATACTGTTGTTTAATATATTTAGGTTTCATTCTTTTAAAGTGTGAATTATGATAGTGGGCAATAAAAAAGAACTCTTTCCCAGTTCCCATTTTTACATCTGGCTGTTTGTCAGCTTTCCCAGACGGCCTCAATTAAAATAAGTGCATAAATAAAATAAACACAATCACTCGAGCAAGGGACATCTGTTGAAAGCCATTAAACAGAAATGTGCCTAAATGTGGCACAATGGATATAAAAATATAAACAATGAGGTGCATTCACACGATTACATTCACTGTAATAACCTGTGCATTAAAGTGCTATTTATATTCACACAACAGTCCAGAACAGGGATATCAGTGGAGTAGCAGGAATACATTCTTAAGGAGGAGGTTTGAGGATATAAAATAAAGTGTTATACACTGATGCATTATAGGTGAAGTAAAAACAAATTTATAGTTTGATTATTTAAGGTCTGATCTACTGTGAACCAATCCTCCAGAATGGAATTAAAGTAAATAACGGACACCTTCATTCAATGTCAGATTCAGTTAACTATGTAATTGCGATGGTGACTCACCATTGACCTTTTAAGGACATCATCGCAGCACAATTATTGTGTAAAACGTATTTTTTGACATAAAATATTTTTTGTCCTATGTGGATGTTAATAAAATGATATATAATGATGCACTGCTTGTGTGTCATCTGTCAGGATTTGGAAGTGGAATATTTCAAGGTGAATTCATACTTAAAGCATATGATGGGTGGGTGGGTGGATGGATGGATACTTAATTGATCCCTGAGGAAATTCAAGAGTTTATGTAACATATCAAATAATGAAAAGGTTCTGGTCTGCACTTCAAGCTGTCCAGTAACAGGAATTACCTGTCTGTCTAATATGCAAGACTATCAATCAACTAAACCCTGAAAAAAATTTACCATTAACATAGCAGGTAAGATATTAACGTAGATGAAACACTGGATTCGTAACGTAAAATAATCATTTTTTTTTTAACATTTTAAACATATTAAGTTAGTTCACTTATAGTAATTACTGCTGGGGAATATATGTGTAGTGGGAATTAGAGGCATAATGTCTCTTATGTTCATGTTAATAATCGTGAATAGTTCTTACCTGTCTGATCCGTTCCAAACACACTCGAACTTGTCAAAGATGCAGTCGTTCTCATACAGGGAACAGAGTTTACTCCTCAGGTAGTCATGTACCTACAGGAGCACACACAAACAAAAACAGAGTGCATTTCATCAGAAGAGCTACTCTCTCTCTCACTCAGTATTTTGGGAATCCTGTATTTTTAACATAACTGCTGAATTGGTTAATACCGAAATCAGAATTGTCACTTTTGTTCGCAGAGGTTTTGCTTTTCCATTATATCCTTGTATGCATCATGTCATTAACTGTAATATCGATCTGTTTTATTTGCTTACATGTATGGACAGCTGAACCAATATTATTAGGATGTGCAAAACCCGTAAAATCAAAACACACAAAGCAACAAACCTATTTTAAATATGAAGAACGTCCTATTTTCCTATTCTTTTTCACAACGCTATAGTGCACACATCTTAGAATTCTCCTTGAAAAACTCTTTAAGATTTTAAGGAGGAGAAAAGCAAAAGGCAAGCTTCACCTGATAGGTCTCCAGGGGTTTGCTTTCCATGTTCAGGTCCCACACCTTAACCGTCAGATAATCCCGGGTCATTAGGTAGCGTCCGCTGTGGCTGAACTTGACGTCGGAGATGGATGAGATGATTTCAGAAAAAAAGGACCGGTTACTTGGGTCCTCAGGCTCTTCAAAGACTGTGTGAGAAAGTAGAGAAAGAGGAGAAAATTGTTGATTCCAAGTGGCACAATCTCTCAGAATTCTCAACTCTAAGAATTGAATAATAAGTTTCCATCCCACCACAAACCAAATTTGTCACCAGTTCAACAAGATAAATGATCAAGTGTCATTTACTCCCGCCATGCTTTATGTATTGGCTTATGCTGTCTCAGCAGCATATCTAACTGACACATAAAAGCCATGAGCAGAGGGAGTGAGGGAGTGAAGTAGCTCTGTGTAGTTGCACAAAGCACTGGCCACTTGGGCTTGTCTGGATTGAGTGTGTGGGTGTGTGTGTGTCCCAGACAGACATCATGTCACCTGTCATTCCACAAATCCATCGATGTGCAAGTTAAGCTGCATATCGTTCACTAGAGCGTAATGAGATCTCTGGGGAGCTCTGCTGCACGTGGAAAAAAGCTGCAGGGGGTCTCCGTGGCACAGAACACATTGATTTTTCAGAATATTCCTTAGGACAGGGCTAAGATTTATTAATGTAGGAGGAATGCAGGAGGAGGAGGAGGAAGAGGAGGAAGGAATAATACACACACAATACAAATGCACACAGAGTTGTGCAAACCCTGAAATTGACTCTCAAATAAAATACACACTATGCTTCCAGAAGATTTCAGTCATGTCCAGTTTCCCCAGACATGTCTGCACAATGCAGGTGAAAACAACAGCTGTGTGTATGATGCATGTCCACCTCTTCAGATGCTAGAGGAGGTTTCAGAAACAGTTCTTACAGCCTCCCCACAGGGCCAATCCTTCCCCAGCTTACACAACACAAACAGTGTATTCAACAGGATGTCTGTGTGTATGGAGCACCTACCATAACCATAAAGCTCAACAAATGACTGGATTTTTTACCCTCTGAGATATCTAGACATGCAGCGTACCGCCTTGGTGCATTGATTTATTTTTTTCAAACCGCCGCTTAAATGTCAATGTATTCAATCTGGTTTGAAAATGCACACCCCTGCCCATAATCTCACAGCAGACTCTGAGGAGATCCAAAACCCAGAGGAGATCTAAAGGAAATTTATCTGGGTCCAGTTATCAAGTCAGTAACATATATTAAATTTTCAGCATCCATCAAATCATTTAAAAATGAAATTAAGGAGGTAAAGCCTTAACAAACATAATTATATTAAATATTAGCATAAGCTTCACCTTCTTTGTCCCCTGGTGAAGGTGGGAGGTGGGATAATCCCTGTCACGGCTGACGTGCTGTTTGGTCTCTTGGGGAAAGGACAGAGTGGAAGGAGCTGGCTTGCTCTATGCATTTGTAATGTCTGATTCAATGGCGAATACATGGATAGAGCCTGCATGTTGTAAAGTGTCTATTCAAACGAATTTAGTACACCTTACACTGAACATTAACCAGTACTTAATTTTATTCTGACCTAAATTAAACAGGTATAAATGTGTCTGGATATTTGACTTCCTATGTAATTGTATAAGAATTTCACAGGAATTCCTTTTTTTTTATTTTTTGGCTTGCTCCTATGATATTCTTATTGCTATGTTTGAGTTTTTCCCAAAAATGGGAGGTTTGACCTCCAGGACTGTGGGTTCCTGCTTCTGTCCTCTGTGTGTGAAGTTTTCCCCATGTGCTCCACGTGGTTTGTGAGTTTCCTCCAGTTTTCCTCCCTATAGTCTAAAGACATGTGCTGTAGGCTGATTAGAATCATTACATTTTCTGTAGTGTGTGCGTATGAGTGTGACTGTGTCCTGTAATGACTTGGCATCCTGTCCAAAGTGTCCCCTGCATTGTGAACCATCCTCCAGGGATAGACTCCAGGTTTTCTAAATAATATATCCATATAATATATGTGGTACATGAAGTGGACAGATAGATAGACTGTATTTACTGTATAACTACTTCATTTTAATACAGTTTCAAGATTGCAGCGCTATATATCCCGTGGCCATTTGTGATGCTTGAGTATTACTTGAGCAGATCCACAGGAGCAGACAAAAAAAACAAGAAAAATGGAAGATGTCTGAAAAGATGCTAAAGAGCTTGACTGCTTGTTTTGAAAGGTCTGATATGCATCCAAAATCTTTACTCTTTTTTCTGTTTTATCTGTCATTTATCCATCATTTTACTGTTTCATCCAGAGACTACAAGGTGAATGATACAACAGTCCAGCAGGGGGAAATTTCACTAGTCACCAGCTCTCCTTACAATGTTTTTGAGAGGTGGGAGGAAAGCCTACAGAGACGCAAGGAGAATGTGAGAAACTTCACAGAGACAATAATCTGAATTTAGAATAACTGGAAAAAATTCTCTTTAAGACACAGAGAGATGGCATAAATAAATATGAAAGATGACAGAGGATTCTAGCATGTGAACTGTCTCTACATTGTAGCTTGCTGCATCTTCATTTAACGGAATAGAAATGATCAGCTATGTCATTAAGCCACAATTAATTCATCTTTAATATCTATTTTATCCTGGTCAGGGTCCTGGTGTATCTGGAGACTATGAGAGAGGCAACTCCACTGCCACCACCGAGGCACATAACTAGCTTTCTAACTGGAACTGAGGTGAACTTTTTTTATTAAATCATAAAGGAATTGCATGAGTACTCACACTTGGAGTGGTTATCGCAGAGCGCAGCAGCCCTCATGTCGCACAGACGGATGGAGCCTTTACTGCTGCTGTACACAAAAGTGTTGCAGTGGTGTGGGTGAAACTCTGCCGCTGTGATCACCTCTGTCAGCTCCTCCATATTAGCTGGCTTAATGTCGACAATGTCTAAAAACACTGCTTAGGAAATGCTTTAGAATAAACATGGCAAAAAAGAATACAAATATTTACAGAAAAACAGTAAAGTTACTATTTCTATTGTTTTTAGAATGTTAGCATGGATTGCTTAGCCTGTGGAAGCTTAGCTGTGACTAATATAGAAATCCCCTGTGGTATATATTAAGGTCTAAAACTTGTGCAGGTTCCAGACAGACTGTATCATGACACAACCATCCAGGCTGAGTACCTTTTATCAATCAATAGACACTCTGACTCATTGTGTTGATTCTAGAAGAGCTTATATATAGTCCTGCTATTTTTACACTCTCAAAGAATGATGTCATCTATCTCTATTGTGGCCAATCAGAGCCAAAGCACTGAAACATATTTCTGAATCATCAACAACTACAACATCAGCAACAAAAATAGTAGATGAAAATGGAACTATATACAACTGATAAAATGAGATTTCTCTAATGTGATGAGAAATGTTTTTAATTTACATTTGTATTGTCCAGTGATTAGATTTGTCTACTTTCACAGGAGACAAGCTGCATCTCTCTCACACAAAGAACTGTAAAGCAGTGAAGTAATAAAGGATACTGAAACTTCTGTTGGTGATTTCCAGGTGCCACAGGTTGATCCTAAGGTCATCCGTGGACATGTATGTCTCATAGTCACTGTTAACCGAGATGGAGTTGATGTGGTACGTGTGGCCATTGGAGAAAACCCTTCTCGGCGTCGCCTCCACCATGAGGTCCATTGGCCTCAACACGGGTACCTGCAATAACAAGGAAAGAATCAGAATAAGAACACATTCACACTGTTAAAGGACAAAACCAACCCTGAAAGGTTTAAAATAACACTATTTATGATCAATGTATGATCTCCATATTTTCTTTCATCGAAAACATTGTCTATTTTCAGTAATCTATTTTGGTTAACAGATTTCTTATTACTCATGATGCTGTCTAACTGCCAGTTGATACTGGTGCCAGTGGGAATTCATCTCTAACTAAAGTGACTGGTCTCTACTCTTCATTTGTATACTCCATAGCTACCGAATTCAAGCTAATCATCACACAGATGTCCAACTAACCGACTCTCTATAGTCACGTAGCTGCATTGCATTTTGTAACTAAGTCCAACATTTGCTGTCTCCACAACTTGGTGAATAAGAAAAGAAGCTTTTGGTCTTTTGTTTTAGAAGCTAGCAGAGATGTCTGATGTTTCAGCAATAGACAACTACTAACTTCTCAATAATTTAATAAAAAAAATACAAACAAGCATCAACAGAAAATTAGTACTCAGTATCATCACAATCCTGAAAAGAGGGATGTGGAATTATTGAGAACACAATGACTGTGTAAACAAACCATTTTTTTTATTCTTCACAGATATTTCTGTTTCATATTAGACATTCAGGTTAAACATTAAAATCATTTGTTGTTTTCTTGGCAGCTCTTCGCCACTGATCGGTGCTAAAGACAACTGTAATGGCTATTCTGGATGTGTGCCATTGTATTTCACGTCCCACTGTGCTGTGTCTATTCTGTGCTGCACTAAAACCTCTCCTGCAGGTCCTAATTGCACCATGCAGATGTGGTGCACGCCTTGGTCCAAAATGGCACGTTTTGTAGCAGCAGGAAGCCTCTCCTTGTGTGATTTCCTTCTTCTACAGCACATAGCAATAAAGCTTCTCCACACAGCATGAGAGGTGTTTAAAATCAGGCCCTAGAGCAACCTCGGCTATACTAATCATTATCTTCAGGCTCTTAAACTGTCTGAGTGAGTTTTTAGATATGAATATGAATTAGGCTGTTTTAGTTTAAGATGCCACTTAACGACATTTTATTCACATCTAACATGAATAACGACGTTCGTTCTCATGACGATAGTAAGACAAAACGAGCCTGGTTGTTGTCATGCGTGTTGATGAACGTGTTTTTTATTTCCTGTTTAAAGGAATGCTCATAGCTCTGCTCTAGTGAGTATTTAACGAACGATAACACAAGACAAATTTACCATTCTACTATTAGTTTCCAATCAAAGGTCAATGAACAGAATATAAGGCAGCTTTTTAGAGACATAGTGCCAGATCAGAGATCTGTGATCAATGTCCATTAGTTTTTAATCAGAAAAATATTTAGTATAAAACATTTGCATATTTTGTTTACTAACACATGTCTTAGCCAAAATAGTAGTTGGTAAATGGTTGGTTACATAATTGTTTCAATCAGCATTTCTTTGTGTCTTCTGGTTTAAGATTTTCACACCCTTAGGACTTAATAAAGAAGAAATTAGATTTGGTGTTTTAGTTTTCACAGATATTCTTGATTATTATGCTTGTCTACAATTTATTGTTTTTAGACATTGAAATGATTTGGAGTAGAGATTTAATTAAATATGAATATATTTTTCAGAGTGAAAGAAAAATCTTTTCAACAAATACAAATACACAATTAGAATGAGAAATGCACTATTTGTTCATTCAAGCATTTTTTTCTTTTTTTTTAACAAAGCTTGCCAGAAAGGATCTCAGGGCAAGTCACAGAGACTAGAGGTGTCTATAGAGACTGGGATCCTGCAGGATGCTAAAAAACATCATGTGAGCAAGACCCGTTTACAGTGGGATCACAGAAATGAAGCTCACACACCAAACAAAGATCCTGATCGTTAATTTTAAAACGTGGCAGTCCTGAGTAGCTGACTGGTCAGGATTGAGTTGGTTTAAATTATGCTACTTTTGATTTAAACTAAGCTGGTTTAAACTATGCTATTTTGTGGAAATGGTACCTACACTAGCTAGAAACAAAACAAACAAAAATAACTGGATGAGTTGAGATTTAAAAAGTCTCAAGCTCTAGATTGAGCTTGAGTGATGGAGCACTGACCAGATACAAATACAAATAAAGATAGTTGCATCGTGTTACACTCCTAACATGGAGATCATTTTTATTGTTGATTTTACCTTATCTGTTGGATTAATGTTATTTAATGTTTTAATTCATCACTCTTGGTATCTACCATTAAGTCTGTTCACTTGAGGAGAAAAACCACAAACATGAAGGAGTGCAGGAATATGGTGTTGGCAACAAGGGCTGGAAAAAAAATTACAACCTGCCTCATAGACTACACTAGCAATCTTCAGTCCTCTGCTTGTGTGTGATGATAAATCCCTCTCTCCACCTTTAGCGCACATACATTTTATGCTTCAAATCGGATTGCCACCCTTTCCGTGCCATCGGCCGCGTGTCAGGCTAATCTTCCAGACAATGGCGCAAGAGCAGTGTGCTTTAATCCATTAGGCCATGGAGCCACAAACAGAGACACTGCAGTAAACATTAATGGACATTCTGAGTCATGCCCTCCTTTGTAACTGAATTCAATTTGGAAGGAGGGGTAAAAGTGCACAATGGTGAGTGAGAGAGAGAGAGAGAGAGAGAGAGAGAGAGAGATGATCATGTCTCCTTCATTGCACACAATCATCACTCTCGCCAGCTGGCTTTGATTAGGAGAAAGACAGTGTCTATTGATGATAGCAGATCATTTATCAGTGCTGGCTTTGAGCACAGAAAATGTGATTTACACATGGGAATTGAAATGAGTGACTGCTACACGTAACAACAGAATGCACCATAAAGCTTCTGGCGAACTGCTATGACCTGCCGTAGCGTCAGTTTCGTGCAGAAAAGGTTTGTACAAAGCATTCTGTCAAGCTCAAGCCACAGTCATCAGTACTGTGAATAAGATAAAAAAGAGTTTCGTCAGCTATTCAGTTTCTGACAAAGGAAGACATAGTCACCAAATTAGACAAAGCACTGATGCTGCTGTATATTTTTTTGCAGTGCTGCAGCAAGACTCTGTACAGTGAAAGAGCTAGACCCATTTCTGTTATGTGAGAATTTAAAAATCTCACATTTCACATTTCTTAGCTGAGATGCCCAGAAAACTTCAAGTCATCAGTGAATACTTTCAGAATATAAAGTAGATTTACCATCTCTACATACACCTGCCTCAGTGTCTGTTGCATAATTAATGCTAAACACAGTGCATTAATTGTATAGCGTAGTAAGTGTATTAGCTGTATAACATTGCATCATGCTGACCCGTAGTGATGTTATGGTGGAAGGGTCTCGGATCCTCCCATCCTCATCCTTCAGGTTGTAGCCCTCTGGTCTTTTATCTCTTTCACTGATTTTCCACAGCTTCACAGTTTTATCTGGCAGAGAGACACAGCGACATACAGAGAAAGAGAGAGAGAGAGAGAGAGAAGAGAATAAGCAACAAGAGACTGCTCACAATCTGGCACAATAGTGGCAGCTCTCCAGCTCATGCGCCATGTAAGTTATATTGTCTGAAATAATTTAAACAAACCCTTCACTTCTTCAGTATGACCGAAAGGAAGACTAAACCTACCATTGTTTTATAATGCATGACAAACTAATGTAATATGTATCTGTATATTCTGCTTATACACCTTCTTCTTTATTTTCAAAGTCAACATAGTGTTAATACACTCTGCATTAGTTATGGTTAATGTGTGCACCTAACACTTTTATGTCCTCTCCTAACTAGTAACTGCTGTTAGTAATCGGTACAATCCTTTTCAGTTATTCAGTATACATATAGCCAAAGGTATGTGGACACCTGACCAACACTACCATATGTGCTTGCTGAACACCCCATTCCTGATGGCTGTGGAGATTTCCCTATTCATTCACAATTCAGCATTTGTGAGATCAATGTTGGGTGAGAAGGCCTGGGGTGCAGTCTACGTTCCAGATCATCCTGAATGAGTTCAGTGGAGTTGAGGTCAGGGCTCTGTGCAGGCCACTCAAGTTCTTTCACTTGACAAACCATGTCTTCATAGACTTCACTGTGTGAGCCTATTAGTTCCAGTGAAATTGAAAAGCTACATCATACAAATACCTTTTGTATTTAGTGAAACACTATTCAATGTGTAACTAAGTACTAAGTAGTGGACATAGGTGGACATAAATGGCATGATGAATAACAAAACAGTGCACTATCCAGCTTTCCAGGGAATATAATATGTCCACTGGGAATTCGAACAACACTACAAAATGGCTGCACCCCAAATAGTGCACTATACAACGAACAGAGAACGGATTCAACATGGTGATACAGTGAGATTAACTACTGTTATGCAGATAGAGATACACAGGATTCACATACATTTTTAAATGCACTTCTCTGTTACAGTTTTTAAAAAAAGAGTTTTTAAAAAAAAGAGATTATGTAAAATTGCTTATGCAGAGAAAGGACACAAATTTTGAATTTTCAGTAAGAGACCTCCTTCTAAACGGTACAGTCTTTTTTTCATGCTCCCTAAAAATGTAGCCTCACATTCTACAGTGGAAATGCATATGATAGTTTATGGTAAGGGTTCATTCCAGAGGTGGGAGTAAGTCACACATGTGCAAGTCACAAGTAAGTCTCAAGTCTTATCCTTCAAGTCTCAAGCAAGTCCGAGTCATTTTTTGTGAGAGTCAAGTCAAGTCAAGTCAAGTCACTGCTTTATGTCAAGCAAGTCAAGTCAAGTCGTAGCTTGAGTCAAGCAAGTCACTGGCAAGTCATACAGATGTTTGATAATTTAACTAAATGTATATATTAAACAAAGTTAAATCTACAGTATTTATGGACTATGAGTTTTATTTGCAACAAAAATGATTATATGTATTTATTTTTAAAAGGTGTCCACATACAGGTGAGTTGTAAATACAATAAAAAATCTAAAAATGAATAAAAATCAAAACTACAAAGAACAAGATGTAAATGTAACTCAAATAAGGCGTAAAAGCATGAAAAGTTTCAATATGCCTCAAACATGGCAGAAGACCATGGAAAAGTATATATATATAAAAAAGTACAATGGTTTCTATGCAACCAAATGGCATTTTTTGAACAGGCATTCCCTTTTAATGGGACATGAAAACATCCTTAAATTAGATCCTTCCCTTTTAACAACAGAATAACAACAACAAGAAATCACGTCAATCAAAAAACGTAAATTATTGAACCCCACAAACCTTGAAGTTAATTAACTATTTTTATTTTTGGGTGAACTATCCCTTTAAATTGAATGTGTGTGCGTGTGTGTTTGCGTGTGCATGCGAGACAAGAATATGACTGTGCTTGCAACTCTGAAGTTTTTTATTTTTATATTTATGTTTTTTATATATATGTGCATCCCCATAAACGATCCATACGCTTTTCACACAAAGCCTAACACTGAAGACCAATTATAACTGCTATTGCAAAAAAGCTGACATTTCCACATAAAGAGTGACCAACCATTTACACTACATTGCGCTTGCAAAAAATTTAATTTGATAGAACTTTGTCATTCAATTGTGAGCGATGTGGTCACATACTGCTGTTCTTCTCTTCTCATCTTGCACAAAATTCCGGTCCCCCGAAGTTAATTATTTTGGGTGTAGCGACTTCCATGTTTCGTCACGAATGTTAAGGTTTATTAGTTCGTGTGCGCTCTCCCTCTGCTTGCCTGCTGCGTCACGTGGTTAGATTACGCTCTTGCGTGCGTTTAAAAACAGATTTAAAAACAAAATAGACAAAAAAGATAAAAAAAAAAAACGAAAAACAAGTTTTGAGTCATTTAACTCAAGTCCAAGTCAAGTCATGAATGTCAAGGCAAAGTCAAGTCGAGTCTTTTTTAATATTTGTCAAGCAAGTCTCAAGTCTCAACTGTGCGACTTAAGTCCGACTTGAGTCAAGTCATATGACTCGAGTCCCCCATCTCTGGTTCATTCATATTGTGAATATGTTTTGTCTACATTTCACCATTGCCAAAACTGTATTAGTATTTGTCACATTGAGCATCACAGCAGTGAAAAACCAGTGTAAATCCTCAGTGATGCCTGCTCACTCAACTCACCGTTGGTGGAGAGAAGGAAGTACGCTGCATTCTGTTGGGGCAGCCATCTTATTTTGTTGATCTTCTCCTCGATCTCAAGACTCTTTAAGTAGTCAAACTCTGGCTCGTGGCTCTGAAAGGTGCTGTAAACGTTGTACTCTCCTCTCCTTTGAGGTTGGTTCTTACTCTAGATGTCAGACAGAGAAAGTGCAAACAAACATCTCAGACTGGTTTTGAAGCTGATATTATCACTAAATTGTACTCAGTAAACATGACTGACTGGATGTGGGACGTCTAATTGAGTAGCTACAAACTGAATTAGACATAATGCAGCACTGGGCTCTGTCGCAGTCAGCGGTAATGCAGCATATGAATGTATTCATAGGCACTAAATACATAGCAAAATAGAGTGGTTTCCTGTCAGCCGAAAGAATCAATAGAGGTGGAAATTGCTAAAGTAGTACATTAAGGCAAACATGAAGCTGATGTCCTCTTTTGTGTGTATCAGGTTTGTTCATTGAGATATATAAAGTTGTATACTGACCATCTGTAACTATGTCAATTACATTACATTAATACTTTACTATTACTTCATGTAATAGTAATCACTCAGTGGACGGATTTTGGGGGCTCTGATCACAAGCATTTGTACATTAAAAATGTATACAAAGAAAAATAATATAAATATAATAATATATGTTAACAGTTCAGGGTTTGCAGGGGAGAGTGGAGAATGATGTCCGTGCTTAGTCTTGCATTTACCTCCTGCTCCCTCTGGAAAACCACCACACGTCCTCCCTTATCCCCAGTGGCCAAGAGCTCCCCTGTTGAGTTGAACTCAACTGTAGAGATGATGTCAGCTGCAATGGAGGGAGAAAGAAAGAGAGAGTGAGAGAGAGATTTAAGTTTAAACACACTCCCACTGTCTAGCAGGCACCCAAAGATAGAATTACACATTCAATTTGACTGAAGAACAGCAAAGCTGCTGGCAGCATTTTCAGTCAAATCAGATTACACCCCATAAAGAGAAGTGTTAGTGGAGGAGTAACATTGTTAAACAGAGTGTTGTATCTCAAACACTTGTAAGACTGTTTTTTAGTAATCCGCAACTTCATCACATGCTGCATTAGGATACAGGCCACACATATCTGTAGCCCTTTTGTTATGGGCTTTATCTGGGTACCAAGCACACTCTGAGCAAGCAACAGCTTTAAGGGTTTATGGCATGCAAATGTGATATTGTATATTCAAATGTCTTCAAAGCAGGCCAGAATAGTAAATCAAAACAAAATATAAACCTGGCATCTGTATTTTAAAACTGTCCTAGTGACCCATATATTACAGAAAATAGGCTAAAGATGGCTTGTGAGATGATCTGATGCTCTGACCTAGGAAGCACAAAATGTAATCCTCCAAATCATCTTGCACAAAGCAGAATTCACTAGAACATAATCCCCCTTTTTAATCAAAGCACTACCAAAGAGCAGGAGTTCAGCAGACACTGCAATAGATTCGATGTTGCTGTTTCAGGATATTTCCTTACACGCTCCTCTAGAGAGATTGCTCATTCCACTAGAGAGAGGATATGTCGAGGAAATACTACTTTACCCTTCACACAAGCAGGTCCACACCAACAAAAATGAAATGATTACTGAAAAATGCTTATTCAAACCGATTTACTAAGATTTACCTGTGTTTCGTTATAATAGACACGATTAGACATTGTGCAATACACAGAAGGAATAATGCTTTATTCGGTGTTGATACCACAGTTCAGAGCCAGTTATAGAAAGACATAACATGCCAGTGACAATATTAAATCAACAGCTTTATGCAGCTGCACGCCCTAGTCAAGTGCAACAGTCCAGTTCTACTAGATATACAATAATAACCTCTATAAAAAGATGCATAAAAAGCCGTAAAAGTGTTTAAAGAGAAAAAATCAGCCCTTTTAATGACAGCATCCACAGGCTGCCTTGAGTTAGATATCACAAATTTGCATGGAATGGAATAATAGAAATTCAGTATAATAATTTTGTTCAGTTTAAATGTGTCTCCAGTTATGTGCACGTGAAAAATTGAGAAGCACAAATGTAACAGAAAGAGAGAGAGTGTGTGTGTGTGTGTGTGTGTGTGTGTGTGTGTGTGTGTGAGAGAGAGAGAGAGAGAGAGAGAGAGAGGAGCTTTCCTACTCACACCCCCACAGTGGATTTAAAGCTTGGTGAATGGGGGATGAGAGAAAGTGGTTGCCATGGAAACCACATCCATCCCAGTTCGGTGAAGTGTATTACGTTGCGATGTGTGACTTCAGTGCTCATGGCTTGAGTGCTGTCAAAACATACGGAGCAATGGGAGTCATGAGGTCTTTTTATTCCTTCCATCCTCTCAGATTTCCTTCTAGTATAAGTATGTTCTAATAAGTAGGGCTGGACAATATGACGATATAATATTAATATTAGTGTAAAGTATGTCACAATACGCTTTTCTGAAATATCGTTGATCATCTTTTTATTATTAAAAAATAAGTGCATAAATGGTTATATTAAAGGGGCTAGAAATAGAAGCAGCTGATGTGATTTATAACAGATATGTTTGCTGTAACACTCATGGCTGTTTGTGTGCAAAGCTAAATATCCTTTACATTACATTATACATGATACGTAGAAATGCTTTCAACAATCTTGATATGATTATATTTGTCATTTTGCTCACCCATAAGTTTAAGACCTGGTTATCAAAGGATCAGACTGCACTGACCTTTGCCAATCTAAGATACTTATTTCTTTCCCATGTTGCTACAGCCAATCTGACTCAGCTGCAATAATAATTGCACAAACCATGTAACATATAAATCCAGCTCTTTGTGAGAGGTCTTATTTTGGTAAGCAGTCTCACTAAGACCTGATACCAGCTTTAGGGGTATAATAGAGTGTAAATGCGGGTGGTGATGGAAGCAGGATTGAGAGGATTATCACTGGGGCCCTGCTGTTTCCTGGACACACTGGTGAATGTCTGGGGATATAAACAGGCATGATGTGAATTCCACATCCTTCCAGTGGCCAAATAGGTAGCATAACCCTAATCCCTTACACACAAGGTGAGTTTAGATGTGCGAGCCACTTGATTCTGTCATTTATATGAATCTGACCTGTGTGTTTTTTTAAGCCAGGTGGTTGACAGAGAGACAAAGAGACAGATCACACATAAGGCAGCATGATCTCACAGAAGCTGAAAGTAGAGAGGAAAAGCAGGCCAGAGAAGAAATTCATCATAATCACACTCCACTGTAGAAAGCCAGTATGCAAATCAGATACCCTGTGGGCCTTCTCTTGCATTAAATGCGCTTTAAATCCTTTTCACCCTCAGGATGCTGGAAAAAAACCTGCATCCTTGAGCTGGATCACATATACAGATATGCCTCATTATCAACACATTGGACTAGCGTAATCGCTAAAAGCTATAATGAGCTTGCTGTGTCCTCCCTTAAGATAGACATGTGCAAACCAGACACTGGGGATCTGCTTATGTCAGATCTACAGATCCTATCAGTTTAAAGACTGAGGAATGTTTCCCCTCAAGTGACCCATTTTTCTGAAGTTCCCAACACACAGATAGGATAATACACCAAAGTACAAGCATGTGTATAATAAATTCTTCAGGCAGCCAGGGCAAAGGGTTTTAAGTCACATGATTGCACACTGTTTTGGTCAGATGACAGAATCCGCCCTTGACAGAAATGGCAAACTCTCATCGCTCACACACTATAAAGTAGGTTACCGTGCCATCCTGTCCTATCACAGCATCGCTGCTGGATGTAGAACATGTATCATTAGTGCCTCGCCATCACTGAGGCAGCTTGGGAAAAGAGAGTGAAATGCAAAAGAACATCCTTCTACCCCAGCACCATAACAGACTCCAATCCCCATTTATTTTCCTTTCTATTGTATTTACAGACTGAGTTTCCTGACCTCTGGGCCAACACAATAAGCAGATGATTGAATCACAGAGATCTCAAAGGGGAATGCAGGGAGCTGAGAAAGGCAATGACTAGCTTAGGGAGAAGTGAGACTGACATGGTGGTGAAATTAAACAGGAAGTTGATATGATAATCTAAACAGATAAGATTTAAGGTAATTGTCAAATCAACCTTCAAAAAACACAAAGAGCATGTGGATCCCCAGCACCGCAGTGTGATAGCACAGTGGAGCTGATACTGCAGTATGTAGGTCACCGTGTGTCTCTGATACTCAACAGCACTACCGGGAACACTTCCACACTTTCAGCCACGTATGATTCCTCAGTCAGTGCCAATTCTGTAGCCATCCAATGCAAAATAAAGGTCATTTCTTTTTCTTTGGTTTAAAACTAATTGTATAATCAGAACTGCAGGTATTAAGAAGGAAGCTGGCAGGATGTAGGGTGGAAGAGCGCCCTAAAACCTTGGCCATGGCTCCTGAGATTAGAGCACTTCTGCTGAGCTCTGCATGTCCAACGGATCAGGCTGCAAAGAAGATTCCATTCAAACACACATGCGCAAAGACACCCCTTCCTGAGAGCTCTGGAGTGTGGACACTACTGAGCCTTGATGTGCTGAGCTGTCTAGTGGAAAAGACATTCTAGCTATTTTTTTTTTTTCAAAATGGTGGCTCTTACATCAGCTTGTGACTGAAATTTGAGACTGTATTTCCACTTGCATCTACTTCCACCCCCATGTTCAGTAATCTTGGGTCCTGATTTGGTGAGATTCCAGATAGCACAAGCTAATTTGTTTGTGTAACTGAATCAAAATACATGTTGCAGGTGATACATGGGAATTGTGTCACATGTAGGGTAAGGAAACAAAAAAACGTAAATGAAGTTTTGTGTGGGTTTGTTCATAAATAACTGCAGCGTGTTAAATTCTTGAAGATGTCGAGCTGAAGTAATCACAGTCTCTATTTAAATGCTGCTGGAATCAGAGTATGAATGCAGCATTGCCATGAAGATATTTAATCATCGTTTTAAGAAGGTTTAAGACATCTTTGTTAAATCTTGTCATTCATAAAATCAAGTTACAAAATATATAATTTACTATCCAACTGGACGAAATATAATTTACTATCCAACTGGACGAAATATAATTTCGTATAATTTCGAGGTCCGGACAGCTGAGTCACTGGCTATTTTCAAGCGGCGGTTGAAGACCTACTTCTTCAGGAAACACTTCAACTAGCACTTCCTTATCTTTTGCATTTAAAAAAAAAAAAAAAAAAAAAAAAACACCCTTTGACACTTTTTCATTGTAACTTTGAACAAATGTTTTAAACTCATGGTATCTTAAGTATGTAACTTAGTGAGCCAGCATTAATGTATCCAATGTTAGAGATTTAGGCACTTATGTACGTCGCTCTGGATAAGGGTGCCAAATGCTGTAAATGTAAATGTAAAAATAATTTACTATCTAACTGGACGAAATGGTAATAATACTGATGCCGCTCAGATTGAGTACAAGATTATTAAGAAATAAAAATAATGACAAAACATATGATCATGTATTTGTTACTATGCCTTGCTCTAACACTGTCTGGTGGAAAAGTACTATTCAACATGGTGAACAAAAAGTTATTATATACCTGTTCCCCTTCTGTGCATTATCTCTTTGTATTTATAAAGCCCTAGCTTTGTTGTTGGGAAAAAGAGCTCAGTGGTGTTTTATTCTGATTCTTCAAGCACAATCACGTCCTCCTGTGAAGTTTTCACAACGGAAAATTATACCAAATCAACCAATCAATCTCTTCCACTTAATCCACCCTACAACAAACACGTGTTACAGCCACTGGACCGCTGTGCTACTAGCCGTGCATGCTTTGTAACATGTATTGGGCATATCGACTGACTCCCCAATCAGTAGACGACTCTGCGAGGCGATGTCTGGCTATTTCAAAAGCAGAGATATATAAAGGGCAGCTGGTGGGCCAGCAAACACAGCAGGTCTGGACTCATTTCAGCAGACACAAGTGGTGATCTGAGAACAGTGCACACTGGGGTAATCATCTCTACCACCTGCTGATCCCAAACGCCATGGCTGCTGGCTTTCTTTTACACTTCTTAGAGGTGGGGCCTCTGTCTCGACAATACTTTGCTGTGTAGAGAAGAGAGTAAAAGCCAATTAACCCCATTTCTTGGGGAAAAAAAACGGTACCACGAAGTAAGGAGTGTGTGGGGAGGGGTTTGGTGTTGTGTGTGTGTGTGTATTAGGAGAGGGCTTGTAAAAGCTTGTAATGGCCTTCTTTTCACACATCATTAACAGATACATAATTTTCCCACAGATGTACAAAACACGGGGGGGGCACGGTGGCTTAGTGGTTAGCACGTTCGCCTCACACCTCCAGGGTCGGGGTTCGATTCCCGCCTCCACCTTGTGTGTGTGGAGTTTGCATGTTCTCCCCGTGCCTCGGGGGTTTCCTCCGGGTACTCCGGTTTCCTCCCCCTGGTCCAAAGACATGCATGGTAGGTTGATTGGCATCTCTGGAAAATTGTCCCTAGTGTGTGAATGAGTGTGTGTGTGTGCGCCCTGCGATGGGTTGGCACTCCGTCCAGGGTGAATCCTGCCTTGATGCCCGATGACGCCTGAGATAGGCACAGGCTCCCCGTGACCCGAGGTAGTTCGGATAAGCGGTAGAAAATGAATGAATGAATGAATGAATGTACAAAACACAATGGAAGGTATAATATATACTTTGAATACAAAGAGCGGTGAAACTCAGCAAACATGTCACTGTGATTTACACAAAAAGGTGTGTGTGTGTTTGTGCTGCTTTTTATATAATGCTCGTCCTTAGTTCATTCACCAGGATTCAGCTTTTCAGACATAATGATGAGGCAAGAGAGAAACCTATTTTTTAATTTCTGGTTATTGCTCCAGTATGGATCCCACAGGAAAAAGTCAGTGCACCCAGTGCACTAATCTTCAACATGCCCAAACCCTCTCTCCCTCTCTCTCTCTCTCTCTCTCTCTCTCTCTCTCTCTCTCTCTCTCTCTCTGCAATATTTTCGCCTCACAGTTTTCTCCTGAATAATCAATGTGGCCCCGTTGGGTTCGAGAGATATTTCTTTTTATGACCGAAATCTTAAACTGTAGCCTGGGGAGATTTGTGTTGGCAGTCTCGTTTGCTGCACTTTGCTAACCCACCACCCCATCCCAACCCCCCCCAAACCTCTCTCATTCTTGTAGCAGCAATAATAACACTCAACATTCTGTACAGTGTGGGGCAGTAACCGTGAGCGAGAGCTGGGGTGTAAATTGTGCTGGCAGGGTGGGTGTATTAGTATCAGCCCCCATCGAGTTGTTCTCAGTCTGCATGTCTGGGCCGTGTTCTGAGCACTGAGGGACCACTCTGCTATTTTTACCAACACAGCTTCTCTGAGAACATTATATCTTAGACCAAATAGAAAAAGAGAAGCGCATTAATCTACATTCATATTGCTGCTGTTTAGCCTTGCTTAAAATGCAATCAAATAAATTGAATCATATGGATAATGTAGTAGCTGGATAACGTATTTCTGTGTTAAAACCACAAACATAACCTTCAAATAAGTCTAATAATACAGATCCAACAATAACAGTAATGTATGTTAATAAATATTTCATCATCTCCTTTTTTAATTGACCAAACTTCCAGATATATGCAGATTAGCAACAAAGATCTTAAACACACACTATTCAATGCATATGCCTTATTAAATGACGGGAGAAAGAAGTTAAACGGTATTGCTTAAATGAAATGGATTAAATTGCATTATTTTATTTAATAAACTATGTTAAAGGAGTACATATACAGTTATAGTTTAAACTGGCAACTTAAATTTAAACTGGCAGTATTAAATAATAAATAGTGTGGTGCAGTTAGTGTTTTGCCAGTTAGACTATGGATGCATCTCTATCCCATCTCTAGTTCAGTATTCAGTGATTTGTTTAAGGTTTTTTTTTTAAAAAATGTAAAATTTTTTAAGGATTTTTTTAAGATTTCCATTTTAAGGTCTTTTTCAATTAAAAAAAATCCTTCCAGTGAACTAAAACATTTCTCCCTAAAATACTTGCACAATGCCCCACAATCCAGTGAGAATCAATGCCACCTTATGATCTCATTATGGGAAATGACAATATTTTCTGAAGCTCAAAAAAATGATGGAAGAACTCAACTTTGTCTAGAAAGATAAATAGCTTGTTATCGTTGTTGTAGCTCTTAAATGATTAGCAATGTTTTTTTTACATTCTATATATGGCTTATTGGAGTCTAAAGACTTTTCAATGTTTAATGATTTAAAAAAAAATATCATTAACTAGCCTACAATCCTGCTCGAAGAAATGTGTAATTAAGGTATAAATTTTTCTGACATTTAAAACTAAAGTATTTTATACATTTGGATTTTTACAGTGACTGATAAGCCATCCCAATGTGTAATGAGCCACAGACCTTACTAAGTGCCTGAACCTGTGTAAACCATGTACTGATTCCTAGGGAGGTGACTGCTACCTTTCTATCACTGACCCATTACTATAATGTTTAAGGAATTTAATAAACTATATATTTCCTTTACAAATAAAACAAAGCACTGCACTTTGTGGTTTTCTTTTCCCCGTTCACTAATTCAGACTGCACATCCACAGCACAAATCCATCTCTGTCAAGCCATATATGCTACAGATGCTATGTTTGTAGTACAGCTACAAATCCTTTTTCAGCAGGTCCTCAATCAGAAAGCAGGTTGTTTAGGACAAGCATAGGAATGAAGAGATATGTAAGCATGTACGTTTTGGGCAATTAAGCCCACCAAGCACAAATGAAGATGAAGGTCGAGCCTCCATAACAGCACCAGCACATCAATCGTACCGCTATTAGCCAAATGTCATTCTGATGGCATCTCTCGTATGCTAATGAGGTGCACTGAGTCTGTACAGTTGTCTCCATCCTCTGAGCCTGCACATAGGAGAATAAGTAATATGAAAATTTATATCAATTTAAATATCACATTGAGTCCATTAATGTAGGAACCATTAAGCATGGGAATCATCACATCTTAAAAATATATCAATTGTCCTCCACTGTTGGCTTTATTTTTTCACATCATTTGCTTCAATTAACTTTAAATACACAAATGGGAAAGCAAGACATCCCAAAGAGCTATACTTTACTCTAACCTTCAAGCCTGCTTTCAATGTCTTTCCATGTCTTCTCTGGATAATGACAACATAATCGAATGAAAGAAACACATGCATGAATGTGCATGTGTAAATAAGGAAAATAGGTAAATAGGAAAATACTGTATGAAAAGCAAGCGGTATCTTTGTAAAATCTTTAAAAAGATGTGTTCCACCACATCTCCTCACTTAGGCAGCCTAATCAACTATGTTAGCACATTTTCTAGTGAATTCCAGCCAGTTCTCTCAAAACAGCTTTTTTCCACAGCTTTCATTCATTCATTCATTCATTAAAGTACAGCTGGAGCAGAATGGAAAGTTTCCCCAAAATGTAATTTCTGGGTGAACATGCTGCTGAAGTGCCTGGTATTGATGTGTCAGCCATGTTGCCAAATTAATCCTACTTTACACATGCAAAAAAATGTTGCACACGTTATCACTATGACTCCCGTGACTACCATTTCGAGGATTTAATATCTTAAGCTCTATTCCAAAAGCAAATATTTGAGTTGATTTTACTTCATATCAACACAGCTTTTAGAGGTCATTCATTAAATATTAACACTTAGGCAATATGAAAAATGTCTTTACACACCCCTAATGTTCATGTGATAATATGATAGGTTTCTTCACTGTTTAATACAAGATGGAAATGCTAATAGAGGGCATACTGGTAATTTCAGGCACATTTACATACCTCGTTTTTACCCTCTGTACCCTGTGAGATGCCTGTCAGTATTTTATTAGGTCTGGGACTTAAGAAACCACTAGTGGGGTTACTAAGTTACCTTGTGAAATTGAATTACCTGGACTGTGGCACTTTAGTAAATTAGACAATGTGGTGTGCACATGCTTGGAGTGTATTTTGTGAGGTCACCTTATCAAGTCATTGTGCTTCTTGCACTGATTGTGTGGAGAAAGGTCAATTGAATCAGAATAATCGCATTATGCCATTCTAAAAAGCAATACAAGCAATTATCTGTGTGTACAGCCAAATCTCCTGTGCATTACATTGCATTACGTGTAGAGGTATGAACAATCTCACATGAGAATTCTTCAGTCATTTCAATCTAGGGCACCCTTCCTAAAAACCTAGTAGTGTCACTGTGTATGTTTCTATAGCAGAAAGGACAAAGTTTCCACGTCATTATAATGTGAGGCATCCACAGCTTCAGGATGTCCCCACTGGGGAGACAGCATCATCATAGCAGTTGTCCAGTCAGTGAATTACTGACTTAGGAGCTGATATTAGAGGTAAATAATGGGAAGAGCATAGAACTGGCCACTGTCTATAACAATTACAGAGGAAAGAGTTGGCCAGTATAATGTTTGAGATTAGTACACTGGAAAACATTTACATCTGATTAGAGAGAATAAGGTTGTGTAAGCATTAAGGGGCTGTGGATGGGGGTAGGGAATTAATGAGGTTGGTATGCAAAATTTAATTTAGTTGTGAGGATTGGGACCTGAACCTTTTAAATTACCTATTCAGAAAAAAACATGACCATGTATACAAACTGACTCACTGCAGTGAGGTTTCTAGAAGAAGGTACTATTAACTATTATAGAAGATATATTAACTTATATTCCACCCAACTTTTAATGGACATTCAATGTTCAGTTCTGACTACAGACCGGCTTGCATATGGCTCAGATAGACAGCCTGGTCAGCCTCAGTCAGCTGCAATCAGACAGGCATTTAGAGACAGTGGGGTGCAGGTTACTCATGTATGTGTGAGACTAAAAGTTACAAGTTTGATTTACAGACTGGCTCTGAGTGGTCATAAACAGCTTCTGAGCTTGCAGGCAGCTGATTGCTTCTTTTAACTGCCTCAGTATTACAGAAGTGTTTATAATCAGTGTTATTAATCCCAGTATTATTAATCAATGAAAAGAAAGGTGCCCTCTGCTGAGTAAGGATCAGTGATTTGACCCCATCTGAGCTGTGTGCATGGTAAGAGGACACTCGCATGGAAATATGCTGCATCCAATTCTATCATTCTCTCTTAAAATAAAATCTAATTTTAGATTTATTACCAATCTGAGAGAATGAAAAAACAAGACAGATAATCATGTAAAAAGATTTGGTTCAGGCTAAGGTTTCTACAGGGTTTCAATGTGTCTATGTAGAGGTTCTCCAAATTTATGCTAAATTGTCCATTTAGCTGTAAAGGACTGTGTGTGTACGGTGCCCTGCAATGGCGTCCCATTCAGGGTGTGTCCCCACCTTGCACTTAATGTGACCCTTCCCATGATAAACACAATGATGAAAATAATGAAATGATGTCTTACTTCTAATGCGTGCAGTGATATTCCACAGACAGCATATTGATTTCTGGCAGACAGGCCCTGTGAGTCTGCAACATTCAGATTCTTCTAGACAGAGCTCTCTGCCTTTTTTAGATTGTAATCATAGGATACATATTCACAATATAATCATTTTACAGATTCTGATCTGAATTTTCATTCTAATGCTTAATTCATTAGCACAATTTTCACTATAAACTATAATCACCAACTCATCATCATCATCATCATCATCATCATCATCATCATCAAGACTGCATTGTATCTAGGTTACTCATGGATTAACTCAGAGTTGATCCACGATGTGATCTCCTTGCATAGCAGAGTGTCTGGGTGTCGACGCAAACCCAGCCGCTAAATCTCTGCAATGCAACATCTGAGTCACTCTGTGAATGGTGAATATGGTGCCACAGTGACACCCAAGAGCGCAATGTGAAAAAGGAGCCATATGAAAGCCACTCTCATCTATATCCTACACAGACCTCATCCCATGATTGGGACCTGCACTGTCCTTGCAATGACGCAAATTTATCTGGAACTATATGCGCTTTTCCAGATTCTACACCATATTAGAGAAATGTGTACAAACAAGGCGGGGTCGTGTGTGCAACATGTAGGCTATAGTACAGCCTCATTCAGCCTACCTAATCCATGACGCCCTGCCCATACCTGTGGTTATTTAAACGCACTACGATTTCCATGACTTTTTACTTACCTTCTGTTGCATAGTTGTGATCCCGAAGGAAGCTGTTGTTGATCTTGCGGTTGTCACTCTCCTCCTCCATTTATGATGCTGTGAAATCGGAAGCTTAACGCGGACATACAAGTATCCATCGTGGACGCAAACATCAGCATGAGATCAGCGGCTCCATCGCGCTGCTTCTCGTGTCTGCTGCGTCTGTCTTGAACACGAGGGAGGAATCAGTCGGTACCGGCGGATGAGGTCGTGTTGCCTCGGGGCGCATCCACTGGAAAGCCGGTGATCAAGGATGCGCGCAGCTGTGCGCAATGAGATCAGACTCACGGCAGGAGCAGCTCACCAATTCATCTTTAAGTGAAGAAGTAGGAAACCACTTCTTACACTAACCGGTGGATCTAGGCTTTCTTGTATAGGGGAAAAAATGAAATAAAAACGCCTGGAAGGAACTGCGTTGTGAATGAAGGGCACTGGACGCGGAAATGAGGGTTTGAGTGTTAAGACGGGATTTTCCACCTTCTGGAGCGCGAAGGGGGCGGAGTTAACGCGCCATATCCTATAGCTTCTATAGCAGTCGCGCGTACTAATTCTAATACTAACTGCAATTGTAGTGTGGACATGGAAAACAAATACGTTTTGTATCCGAACCGCAAGTGAATGAGTTTTAAAACAAAAGGAAAAAAAACGAAACTACCCCCCCCCCCCCAACCCCCACCAGCGCCCTATTGGCCCCTCCCTCTCACCGCGGCGCTGTCCAGCACTGAAGTGACAGCACGTGCCAATACAAGCTGCTCTACAACATACACTTAATCTCACACACATAATGCACTATAAAGGATGTGACTGAAATCATTTCACGCTCATTTGAGATTCGTTTAAGCACTGATTGGCGTCCAGCAGCACACTTTCACACATTTAAGGAATACAGGATGATTCGTCGTTTATTTTGGGAATGAATCATAGTCCAAACACTGAGACATGGTGGTGCTCAGGTCGATCCTGAGCTTGGGTTACTGTTTGTGAGGGGTTTCATGTTCTCTGTTTTTCTCACATTTCTCAAAAATTAAAAACTGACTATGCATAAACTGACTATGCTAAATTGCTTCCCTTCCAGCGTGTATACCTGCCCCCTGGAACACTAGGTTCCCTGGATAGGCTCAGGATAAAGAGATTTATGATGATGATGATGATGATGATGATGACAATAATACTGCACCTCCACCATCCTCCCTCATTCATAACTTAAAGGTGGCTCCACCATCCAAAATAAGTTTTACTGAAGGGAAATATATGAAAAGAAAAGGAAAAGCACAGACACACTTTTTTTTTTATTAAAAGAACAAACTAGAGTCCATCAATTTCTGATAGATTACTTTTTAGCATAATGCCCCTCCTTAAAAACTGCTTGCAGACTAGACACTGATTAATTGGATTATGAAGCTTGCCGTTGGCGCTCTAACTCTGGGACAATTTCATTTGCATGATGCTTTTAATATAAGACTCTGCAGGACACTGCACTCGTTCTTTAAAGCTGTAGTCTTCTGCATATTTAATTTGTACTAATCTGCCTGATGGCATTACCTATAAAGAATCTGATTTGCAATGCAAAATCACACATACTGTCACATGTACAGAACAATGTTTGTTAAATTACTGCTCACTGCATGCACCTTTATCAGGGACAGTGTTTACTGGATGAAAGGAGTCTGCACACTGGTTTATGGTTTATTAGGCATACTGTGTCCTTGTAAATCATGGGCAATGTTATGTTATGCACAATGAATGCCAGGTTTACCACTGCTCAAGCACTGCATGGTAACTTAAGTGTGGTTAAGTGTGGATGTTATATCAATGTAACGATCCCTTCAAGTTTTAATGGACCATAAAATGTTTTTAAAAATTGGAAAACACTGTTTTAAGAGATAAATAATGAATCTCAAACGCTTATTTGAACTACCAGTTATCATTCCAAATAGATGTTATTGTGAGATCTTTATATATTTGATCCAATTTACAGTACAATATAATTAATCACATTTATCACAACTCGTAGAAATTGCCCATAGGAGGGAATATGTGTGCATGGGCTCCGAGGTGTAAAAGACCTTACCAAGAACGTAGAGCTGTTCTACATGTCTTAATTCTGTCCTGTGACTTTTGTTGTAACATATTAAACCAAGAATACAAAAAAATGTAATTTTTAATTATGGAAAACACCCTTTCCATTACAGTACATGCTCACAGCGCATAACTACTGTATATTACTGTATATTACACACTACTGCTGCTGTATATTGCACAAAAAGCATAATATTGCACAATATTGTTATTTGCACTCCCACACTCTATGTACATTACTGATTGTTTATATTTCATGTTCATATTTTATATATTTTATTCATTCTATATCCATATTTCATACTTATACTGTCTATATTGTATCTCCTCATCTGCATTGTTTTCTTGTATAGTATAGTGTTATTTATGTCTGTACCTTTGAGAGTCACAAACTGCTGGAACCAAATTCCTTTTGTGTGTCAACACACTTGGCCAATAAATCTGATTCTGATTCTGACTCTGATAACACTGGAAATGTTGCAAAAAAAGTAAGAAATTAAAGTAAGAAAGGCTGGCAGAACAAGATATTATTAACTACACAGATTGAAGAGCTAAAAATGTAATCAACTTAAATCACAGGAAAAAAAATCATGAGCCTGTCGGGATATTTGCTAAATACTGTATGTATGAGAAAGTGGTGCAGCAGGATAGATTTGCAGCCTCAAAGCTCCATGGTTTCCAGTTCAGTCCTAAGCTCCTAAGTGAATGTTCTCTATGTGTCCATGTGGGTTTTGTCTAGGTTTCTTCCTACTTCCCAAAAATCTTGACAGTAGGTGTACTGCCTATTCTAAATTGGACCAATGTTTGAATAAGTCTGTGAATTTGTGGACATGTTGTCCTGCGATGGACTGGCTGTATTCACAACTGGTGTATTCACAACTGGTACCCATTGATCCGGCAATAGGCTCCCGGGAATCAATGAATCAATAAATGAAGAATGAATGTATGGGACAAAATAAGTCAATACTGACACAGTAAATGTTGTATTTCCTGTTCTGCATATTTGCTAGAAAAGAAGAAAAAACAAACCATTTCTTTCTGATCCTGATGACTACCAATTTGGTGAAGTCTAATACATGTCACTGGCTTAATTTGAGTTTGTGGTAGTTTTTATTTATTTTATTTTGATTTAAACAAGGAAAAACTATTTTTAAACAAAAGCCTTTATTCAAATTTTCTGCACCTTCTCTTTTCAAACCCTGCTGCTTTTTTTAGCCTGCCTCAACCCTGAACACAACCTTTATCATTATTTAAACAGGGTGGCAAAAATCAATAATTTCCTGTCAGGAGAGGGGGGAATCCTCAGTCGATGATAAATCCCAGCTAGCTTTTTCTAATGATCAACAGGGTGGTTTGGAGTCTGTGTATAAATAGATGGATCGGAGGGCGGGATAGACGACGATTAAGAAAAAGACAATGATTGGAACCGAGCGAAAAATAAATGTAGTGAGCAAAGATTTAAGCCATGTGCACAGTGTAATTATAGAGAAATCGAAAATGAAGCTACAGAGGCAGATTACGTTCAGCGGTAGTGTTTTAAAAAAATCCTTCCTAAACATGTTTGTGTCTTCAGCATGTACATCTCCTACACTTGGTCTTCACAAATACACAATGCTTTCTTTCACAGATCTATTTCAGTCATCATGCTATGAAGAATCATATACCTCAGTGTAAGGCATTTTGTTAATTTTTTCCTCAGTAGTATGTTCCAATGTTTTATATTCTAACAAGATAAAAACTACAGGGATTTATTTTTAAATAAACTGACTGAGCAAGTGTATTTCTTTAAGAGAGCTTGAAGTTCAGAGATACATGAAATGATGTGTATCAAGGCAACGCCACATAACACGGGGAGCAATTACACCAACACGATATTTAAGTCATGGCCAATTTATTGTATTGATATGTAGTAATAGCCTGACCTAGGGGCGTGTCTCAATGCCTGCCTTCGGGTGCATGCCACCTCCTGGCTAGTCAGATGTTACAGACTAGCAAGTGTCCTGGTCGATGTTCGGCAAAAGCCATGGCACGATCTATCAATAACTCATTATTGATTTTGATCTGAATGAACAAAATATTCTGGTGAAAGAGCACATATTGTTTAGGCTTTTAATAGTGGAAGGTTAAGTGTTTGTGTATGGTATGGTTATTACTATTAAATAGTATATAAGCTGCATTCAAAAAGCTGATTGTTTGTACAGTTCTGCCAGATGGGGCTGTCTTAAAGTGCTCAATGTAATAGGATTTGCACGGCAAACCATCTGCAAGGAAAATTTCACAGGTGAGGAATTTTGTCTGCTCTAGCTGTTACACACAGCATGGGGATTGTGATGTTTTTTTTTTTTTAAATTATAAACTGGATGTATAACACCGTCACACCATTATCCAAGATATAAACCAGACGACTGAAATAAGAAGCTTTATAATTGGGTGGTTGAGAGAGTGGGGGGAGAAAAACACAGGGAGCAGCAGAACCAGATGGATGTGTATGGAGTTTGTTTGTTTGTTTATTTATTTATTTATTTCTCTATTTATTTATTTATTTATTTTTGGTCGAATCCATCAAACCGAGCCTAGAGGCCAGCCGAGTTTACACATAATACCATTCCAAATTAAAGCAGTGATCGGGTCGCTCCATCATTGTTCTTCATGACATTTACACTTGACATGAATGCATACTGCATAATGACAGCCCATGAATTCAGCAGCCTCTGAAATCAAGCGTGCATGTTACTCATGTCAGTTACAAATATTCGGCAGCACATACATATTTATGCACACCCACGTTTGCATGCATGTTAACACACGCACACACAAATGCTCAAAACCGCAGAGTCTGTAGTGCTGAAAAAATGGGTTTCCATTCAGTGTTTCAGCTCAGTGTAGCAGCTTCCCCCTCAACTCCGAGTGTATCAGCTATGGCACTGCTCTGGGAGAAATACTTTACTATCATACTGGTTGCTAGGAAACTGCTGGTGGTGCAACATTGCTATGCAGCACAAACCCTGTCTACATAATTGGATCGTTAAAAATCATAAACATCATCATTTCTCTCATATCTGTCCTAACGCACTTCAAGCAGATCCGAACATCCTTTCCAACAAACGAGGTTAACAGTCTGGACACTGAAAATTAGCACTGAAACCACTTGTTTATTTGATTATTTGCCATGTGAAATGATGGGCTATTGTGAATAGCAGTGCTGATGTTACAGTAAATATGATTTTTAATAGAGAGCATAAATAAAAACTACATTCATTTCCTGGGAGTTTCCATATGGCTTATTAATCATGATGTGTAACAGTTGTAACTTTCTCTCATTAATTATTCTACTTCTCATCCCTGTGCACTGGAGGGCTTCTGTCTATGATAATGTATGACTGTATATTTAACAATCACAAAAATTGGATAAAATGCATGTGGAGTCAGGAGACAAGCTGCTACCTCTGGGGTGTTTTTTTCCACCCACTGACTAAATGGTCTCTATAATTGTAATTTGTTAATTGTAGATAGACTCTTGTAGCTATTATACATAATCACAGCCATTACTGATTGCTATTTTGCCTCTCCATATCCCTTTTTTCTCTCTGTCAAATGCTAAAAAAAAATGCACTGTTCTTCACACTGGCAGTCAAAAGAGCAGGAGACTGTCTGGGTTTCAGCAGAATGGCTGAAAGTCTAATGATGAATATTTCAACAGAGTGGAGGCAGATGTAGAAAGAAGACTGCGTATGCCTGCAAGCCATGTTATAGCAGACGTCTATGAGCATTACCATAACACTTTGCATTTTTTCAGCTCATCCCAATCTCTCCTGCCCCCGACACACACCCTGTAATCTGCAGGACAATCTCATTTGGCTGAGCAGCTGCCACCGGAGATCACAGGGAGGAAGCCAAGCTGTCGACAGATGACCTGACTCTGACCACCCGCTCTGGTTTACTTGATTTCTCACTCTGTCTTACTAAATTTCTCGCTTCCCCTCCTTCTTTTACCTTCTTCTTTCACTAATCTCCAACCACCCCCAACCCCAGGGACTGTTTAAGCTGTGCCATCTTTCTAAGACTTTGGTGTCTGGCATACGATCACAATTACACTATAAACACTGTGTATATTGACTTGGACAAGTTAGACAGGAGAGGAATAGTGCATGGGAGAATACTTACTCTGAGGCAAATCAGATTAATCAGGCATAGTGTAAGCTATAACACAATATTGGTACCCCAGGAAAAAGCTCACTTTTCACTTTGGCACTGCTTTTGATTTACAGTTCAGATCAGTACAGTAATCATCTAACACCTTACAGAATCAGTGCAAGCACACAACCTGAAATACTGACAAGTTGTTGATGTATGATCACTTAGTCCAGATTGTACATGAAGATGGGCATGTGTAGCAGCAGAGTGTGAGGGAAATATTGTTGTGAACAGGAACCCCACGCCACAGTGAGCATGAGTGACGGACACGAGTGGTCGGTGCCATATGGTGTTCAACATGTCGTAGCCAGAGACACAGTGCTGTCCTATTGAGAGGAATAAATCTGACTGGAAAATCCTGCGAGGAAATGTGTCTGGGGGTGTACATGAGGTGTTTAAAAGGAAGGTAGAACAGAATACTAAAAGGATAATGTACATCACAGTGGATGCAAGTCGATATCAATAGTTTCTGTTATAGTTGAGAAAATGTGTTCACTGGTCAGAAGGTGTTATTGTATAGAGAATGCACCACATGACCCATCTCAAGGTCTCAAGTTTCTCCTCAAGCTTTGGGGGTTTCCTTCAAGTTCTCAGTTTTCCTCCCAAGATCATGCTTGCCATCTCTAAATTGTCCTTATTGTGTGAATAGGTGTGTGATTGTGTGTGAGATTGAGCCTGTTATGAGTTGGCACCCTCGCCTTGTGCCCTGAGTTCCCTGTGATAGGCTCCAGGCTGATTTAGATCCTGTGCAGGAAAAGCAGTACAGAAAACTGACGAATAGATGGGCATTCACTATTTTCAGTAATATAACAAGACGTGTCTTTACAAAAAGAGAGCCTGGTGAGTTATTTACTCTGTAACGTAAGTGATAACAGGAACTGACTTATCTTGAAGATGACATTTAACAACATTATATGCAAATATATATGGTTAGAAAGTATGGTGTTGGATTGTCATAAAGTTAAAAATTTAATTTGTGGCCAAACTGATAAAGTCTAGGAGGAATAAAACACTTTGGGACACAGTGTGATTGGAGAATAATCTTTAGGGTGGTAATAATATCTCTAGTTGGTACCAGGAAGTCCTTAAAATGTGAAATGTAATAAATTTTTATTTAAAAGCACCAGAATTATACAACAATAATAACAAAAAATAACGAAGAACATTAAAATATTCTATAGTAATTACATATTACATTAAAAATTAATATATTTATACACATACTCTGTGCATACTTACTATACTATAATAATTGGCCAATTTATCCATATCCGTATCCATATCCATTTGTTGTCCGGTGCAATAAACCTCTGTAAGAATGTCGCTGATTCAATATTATTTGTGTGGTGGCTCAAAATCAACAATGACACAAAGATGATAGTGTGTGTGTGTGTGTGTGTGTGTGTGTGTGTGTGTACTGTTGGTACAAGTATAATGCAGCAGTTTTGTTTTAGAGCAATGTATAAACTCATTCACCTTATCGGTTTACAGCTGGAGACATTGTACAGGTAGTGCTTATTCAGCAGGGTATGATGTTCCTGTTAAGAACATTCAAACTGACTGCTCTCAGTGGTGTAATGAACTTCTAACCACAGCAGAATCTGTCACTACCTTCAAAACCCACCACTTCTGTTAACACTTAACTAAGTCCTAACTTATCCTCACTCACAAAATGCACTTACTTTAGCTCTTACACCTCTACTCTGAGCACTTCTCTCCTCTAGAATGCGTTTAAAAAATCCTGTATGATAGCACCACTTGTATCGTCCTCTCCTTTTTATATTGTTTTATATTGTTATATATGTCACTTTGGATAAGAGCATCTGCAAAATGAATAAATGTAAATGTAAATATACTAAACTTGTGTTAAATTCATTAGTATTACTGCACGAAATATTGTTTGAGCATTCAGTATTCACATACAGTATTTACACTGGTCAGTGCTGTTTCTGTTTACTGTTTATTGTCTTTTGTGTATTGTATTTTTTGTACTTTTTGTATTGTCTTGTAAGGTTTTGTCTGCACTGTCTTTTGTCCTGCACTGTCTTTTGTCCTGCACTGTCTTTTGTCCTGCACTGTCTTTTGTCCTGCACTGTTTGCACAGTTGCACTTTATGTGGCTAGGACTGCTTACAAGTCCATAGCCCTGTCTTTGTTTTATGTAGCACCATGTCTTATGTCTTATTTCACTGTGTACTGTAACAGCTATATATGGTTGAAATGACAATAATAGCTTCTTGACTTGACTTGACTTGACTCTAGGCCATCATCATCGTCAGTTTCTGACAAAAGGATTGATATTTGGCTGCATATTGCTTATTAGTATTATTATTCAATTATGCAGGTACATTTTCAGTATACTCTCGTAATATGCCATAATTCTTGATACAATCAATAGTTTGTATAAAACATTACCAGCTTAAAGAGCTTACATAACAACACTACCATCTGCTGGCTTAATGTTGCAGTGAGCAAATAAAAGCAATGACAAATTGTAACTCTAGGGGGCACTGTATGCTCAAAATTGTATAACTCGCAAACAAATGGACAAAAAGGATGAGCATACAGTGCTTTAATAAGGTTTTATGCAACGACGACTCACAAGAATAGCTTCAATGCACCTTGGCATAGATTCTGCAAGTCGCTCGAACTGTACTGCTGAGATCATCATTTATCTAAAAGACTGGTGTTTTGAGGATGGTGGTGGTGGAGATCACTGTCCAAAACCCAAATCTGAAATCTCCAAGTCCAGAATCTCTCATGTATTTTAATTGTGTTGTGATCTGGTTACTGCAAAGACAATTACATAACATTTACAACATTTTCTTTTCTGTTAAACTATTCAGTAAGTTATCATGCTCACTGAGAGACCACTACACATCAAGAGAAAAATGCTTCATTATAGGAGAGAGGATCAGTCAAAATAAATCTGTACTGCTTTGTGGTGACCTTTTACTTTAAGGGGAAAAATAGATCCAAACCATGCCAGCAAATTGCAGAAAGTCATGGTTTCTTCCTTTAACTCCTCACCCATTTGTATTTCACAATACTTCTAGCAGTGCGTTTATAGAGCGGTGGTGAAAGTTTAGATCAGAATTTCCCACGTGCTCAGTGTCCTCTGGTTCAAAGGCTACAGCTGCAGAGGACAGAGGCATGTTAATCTTTGTTTATAATTGCATATGAGTGTACAGGAAATGTCACGAGGAATTTCATAGGACAATGAACAGGAACACACACAATCCATATGTTATAAAACAAACAGTAAAAGGGAGGAGGAGAAAGGACATCAAGAAACATGCAAACACACACACACACACACACACACACACACACACACACACACACAGTCACATGCTAAAACATCATTTAACAAGTAATGTCCTTGAGCTGAGTCCTTAGGGAGATAGCAGCTAAATAGGAGCTCTCAGAGCTCAGGCCTTCCCACTGAGTCAGCAATTCCCCACATTACACACCAGTCATGCCTCTCTCTCACATGCACACATACAAACACACCCCTCTGGTTCCAATACCCTGTTTCACTCAAACGGAGCCAGGTCATGGTAGATCACACATGCCTCCTTCATCCATCCCCCTGGACATCTGTACAGTGTTGCACAAGGTAGACAGATTTACACTAAAGCTGCTGTTAACTGGGATGTGCTATTGATCAAAGCTCTGGGGAAACACAGTCCTGGATCGATGACACTGTGCAGGCCTCTGCTGCCGACAACACAGACGTAAAATATTATTTAAACTCCAGTATCTCACTCAGTTCAGCAATGTGTTCAAGAGCAGGATGGCTGAAGCCAAGACAATGCAGCAGGATAAAAGATGAAAATTAATTTTAGTCCACAACTCGTCCGTCTGCTGTCCTGGAAAACATAAAACAGATATCTGACAGTTGCTTATAATTCCTGAAGCCCTTTTGTAAATGTCTGAACAGACTGAAGAAAAGATGTTTTCAAGCTAGGTTTCTGGAGCTTGTGTGAGATATAGAGGCAATAAACAAGAAAGCTTTCAGATCTGCTTATGTCTCAGCATGATGTCAATACTAATAGAATCTCACACAACATATGAGGCTCACAAACACTCACTCACTAGAATCCATGTCTAATATTACTCTCACCAACTTGCCTAAGCACCCTTTCGTTAGTGTTGATTATGGCATCCATTCACCCCCTAATACCCCCCACCTCACCACACACACACACACAGCGTCAGAGTTCCGGCTGTGTTGGCTAGCTGTTAGAGTTTCCTGGAAACAGACAGAGGGTGACGTCCAAGTCCTCTCTCTTCCAGAAACTTCTTTTAGATTCACATGCTAATATTTGAGTGAAAGTAATAACAAAATAAACAGTAAAAGCAAAAGCCTTTTCCTTTCCTGGACTGTACATAAGTTTTCTTTAAACCATGTTTTCCACATTAAAAATCTAATGTATTATTTACACCCTTGTCAGCTTTGTGTCATTCACGGTTCGGGCTTTAAACAGCTCATTAAGATGAGCAACACTTCACATTTTCAAAGAAAATTCTGTTACACGGGATTATACTTGAGACTTTATTTCGCTTTCACTGAGTGTTGCTTCACAAACAAAAGTCTAGATCAGTATATATCTAGAATTTTTTGGATCCCATGGCTTTATTGGGGTGATTATCTAGGATCAAATATGCATTTGCATCCATAGCTAATGACATAATGTGTCTACCCCTACCTGGCATGTGTATGCCAACAGACATAAGAGGCACCCAGTTAAACATTACCATTTCTCATCTAGTAAGCTGCAAAAAAGTTATAGCTAAAATAGAGCTAGGCTACGGTTTATCAGCTACTGTTTATCAGGCTTACTGTTTATAATCTTATGAAGTACACTAGCATTATGTATTCAATATTATTAGCTAAAGCTAATAACAGACTGAAGAATTTCAGCATTACATTGGAAAAGGGAAAAGTTTGAGCCTGTGTTATCTAGCGGAAACATGCTTGTTCTTACACAACCTTACATCCTTGCTATTGGAAATAAACAGTCAAATTTCCCAGATGTGGATGTTTATTTAGGATTCAAACTGGCCCAACACAGCGAGTCATTCAGTTAGGTGTCATATGTCATGGAAATAATAGTAATAAGCAAAATAAGAATAATGTTTTACTAGATTGTCTGTGCTAGAGTGAGACTGACACCGGATAGTGTGATTATAAATAATTTCAGACAGATTTTTCCATATAATCATATAACAGCTATGAACCAGAGAGAGTAAAGCCAACTAACCACAGACCATTCAAAATGCGTCTCATGCTGTGTCACAAGGCAGCATAACACAGTCAGAGGGGCTCACTGATGTCTGCCATAATGTTGCTGAGACTGACAGAGAGTATGCCATCCTTCCTACCTAAAAAACAAGGCTCTCTTAAAATATCTTGTTCTTAAGGAAGGCTTTGGTATGGTTGGGATCTCTGAAAGGTCAGTATGAACACTTTTCTATTCACAGAATATTCATTCACGCTTACGAACTTGCCAGTTAATTCCCACTTTCATTCCTGTGTGAATGAAAGTCTTGAAGGAAATGAGGGAAACCAGCACCTCTGTGAAAAAGTGCTATTGTGAGTGCACAGACACCTGGGTGCTCTGTAGAGTGTTTTTGTCTGGGTTCAGCTTTTGTCTGTGGTCTTGGTTATAAGGGCCATCACTCTACAATGTATGTCTACTGCCTGACACATTTTTGTTGTTTACTTAAAGCTGGATTTCTTGTTCTCCTCATTCTCATCCTCTTCTTCTTAAACTAATTGAATAAATACTTTGATTAGGCAGGTGGGTTAAGAAAAAGTGCACGACAAAGACACACACAAAGCATAAGTCTGTCATCAAGCCGTGTGCATGAAGGTAGGTATAAAGTATAAGCTGGTGGAATAAACTTCCCCTAGATGTCTGAACAGTAGAGTTACTGGCTGTCTTCAAATGATCTCTTCAAAAGACCTGCCATTCCTGAAGCACTAAATGTTATTTACATTTATGGTATTTGTCCTTTAAAAAGAATGATTTATATTTATCTCGATTATACAAATGAGCAATTAAGAGCCTTGTTCAGGGGCCTAGCATTGGCAACATAGTGGTCCTGGGATTTGAACGCACAAATCAGTAGTCCAACATCTTTCCTACAGAGCTACCACATTTCTGTGTGTTGTCTGTGTGATTTTGTTGCTATGTTACCTCATACTTTAGACTGATATTATTAGTCTGTGACCTAGTGATCCAGTATGAGGATGTATATTGAGACTTCAAAGCACTTTTGTAATTCTCTCTGCATGAGAGCATCTGCCAGATGCTGTAAATATAAATGTAACAAATAACAGTCACAAATAACAATCCCTTAAACAACTGTAAAAAATAATGGAATCATGCAAATGTCAAGAATCATACACCGATTTGGATGCAAATACAGAGTGGATTCACAGACAGGTTCAGATACATCTCCAGGAACAGGTTAACATCATTGGCCTTAAGAGATTTTGCAAAACAATATCAAATACAAACAGTTGTACATATAACAAAAGCACTTGTGCTATTTAGTAAAATCCCCTAGGCTCATGACCATCGATCACATTGAAGCTAAAAAAGGCTGGCTGTGTGTATATGTCTAACACATAAAAGTGCAGTGCAGCTCCAGACAGTATAACAGCGAATAAAATAGGAAGAGATAATAAATATGTGATGACTCAGAGGTCATAACAGTATTCCCATATGTAGTTAGTTTCTTTAATCCTTCATTTCGCCTAGAGAGAGGAGGAACAGAAACATAGAGATAGAGCAAGAGAAAGAAAGAAAAAAAATTAGAGAAAAGATTCAAAGCTTTAAGAAACCTTGAAACTAAAATGTTTAATGTTTAGTTATGGCCAATGTGTATCGCTTTGACTTATTGAGTGTACAATAGACATGCTCTATTCAGGCCACACAGCTGCCCTTGTCCTTGGTGCTGAATATCATCAATACCCCTGTTAAAATTGCAGGTTTCTCTAATATATTAAAAAAAAGTTAAAAAAGTAAACAAAAAAAAAAAAAAAAAAAAACATTTGTGAAAACCTAATAGAATATTTTAGATGGAGAAAACAGAATAAAAGTTATAATAACCTGGTTTCACAAGTTTGTATGCAATTGTATAATGGGGCTTGTACTCAGAATGATCCAATCACATTCAAACTCATGCTTAAAAGTAATTATCATACACCTGTCATTAATGAAGTGATTCTGATTAACTCAAAATACGATCAGCAATTTCTGTAGGATCTTCATTTTTCATCTGACTGCTAAAGCCATCGTAGTATGGTTGGCAGATCTGATATATGATATATAATTAGTGAATTAAAATGTAGGGATAATACTAATGTATTACAACAAGCCTAGATGAAGGAGGTTTATAAAATTTAAGCATGTGTGTCGAGCAGAATTACATCCAGAACATAGATTCAAGAAAGCATCAATCTATAAACTACTGTATAAGAATGCATGGGCATACAAGGTATTAAAGAATATTTATAACACATTATCCCTTTGTTTGTTTGGGGATAATGGAACAGGCTAATAGAATATGGATTAGCTAGGTTAGGCCCAGGGTAGGCCTGAGCTGTGACCCTGACCAGGATAAAGATGACATTCAGAAGGGAAGTTTCAAACTGAAATACTTTTTTAAAATGATCTAATAATTTCGGTTATATGTAACGATGAAGGAGCGTGCATAAAACATAACACAATGTCTCCCCAAAAAATGCCATCTTCACTAAACTTTAAGGGTATAAAAACAAAACAGTAATCCAGCATTTATGACATGAATGGTACAAGAACCAACACTCTACACTTTGTCTACCAAATCAAGGCAATCATTTCATATTATTTTATTACACAATCTGTTGCATAATGTGGAATAGTTGTATAATACTGTACAATACAATCTCTTAGAGCAGAGCAGTGACAAAAGTGTGCTCATTCAGACAGATCACAGTGTTCACAGATACACACAAATGCACTGAGTCGTGTGTTCTTCATGTCTTTTGCACTTTCTAAAGGGAACACGAAAGTTCTATTATTCAATACAGAATACTGCAAAAAAAGAGAAGTAAGAAACAGAGGGCATGTGAGAAAAAATTTTATACCTTTGATAACCTGACTGAACTACTAACAAGCTAACAAACTACAAAATCTAAAAAAGTATGAGCTGGTTAGAGGTGTCACATATCATTTTGCTGATTCATTCGCTTCTAGTCACTGGCCCAGCAGAGCCCTTCTCGAAGGTGACTGTTTCCTGGCTTTACAGAACAGACAATAGAGCTCCTTATCTCTGAACACTGCTGCTGAACCTCTCAAACTAAAGCATTTACAATGAGATTAAATATATCTAGGCTTGCTGCCTCCCTGCCTCGCATACTCTCATCTCCTCTGGAGTGTCTGTAAATCAGCTGACATGGTGTGAGTAGGCCCTCCAAAAGCAGCACTTTCACTGCGGATGTTCCTGTCTCGTTGTGTGCAGAAAAAACCTCCTCAGCAATGGTACAGATTATTGGCATTGTTCCATCAAGCCCTATCACCATACACACACATACACACACACAGCGGTGGCAGCTCATACATAAAGACAGATGTAACCATATCAATATGTTTTACAAATGTTATTGTCCATAAATTCACTTCTTTTATTGTAAATTTCTTTAAAACATTCTACCTTTTTAAAATTACCAACAGTTTTAAAACATTGCTATTTGACAGACAAAAGCTGATGTTCCATCGAGACAGTCACATTTGTAAAGGTTGCACGATTCTCACTGCCCCAGTTATCTCCACAGAGTTAATACTGCACCTTGTGGTCAAAAACTGAAACCATAACAAGCACTTATAGGGGCCTATTGGGGAAAGAAACACACTGCCTCATGCTCATTCTATACAAATATCCAGTGGAGTAGACACGTCATACACAAAAGTTAATGACGGTTAGTTTTAACAATAAGGATTCATATTAATATACGACTCCATATTAATGGCCGTGGAATTTGTAATGGGATGTCCAACAATCTTCCATAGGTGTTGTGGTCAGGTGGCAATATAGTATAAAAATTGGGAAAAAAGTAGATAATATCTGTAAATTAAAATAGAAAAAGAAAAAACGTGTATCTTGTTTCCAATGCCTCAGGTCCTACGTGTGGGTTTGGAGATGTTGTTGGTAAGTCTTGTCTAATGATATTATTTCTTCTGTGTGTACCGCGCACACTGTGACAGGAAAAACACCTGCTGTATCAAACAAAGGTACATCTAAAACTGTTGAATTCGAGCTGCTGGACTGTGTATTAGCTCACCTTGTTTTTGACTGCATACTACTTCACACTACAAAGTGGCTTACAGCTCAAATCTACTATGACAGCCTCTCGATTTAATTTAGTCATTTTTATCATCATCCTGCTTCAAAAATATCAATGCTCACAGGTTGCTTTCAGGCAAACATAGTGAGAGCTAACCAGTTGGTGGTAGTTAAAGAACAAGTTCTTGTTAAGAGGTTTTGCTTTTCTAGCTGATGTTTGATGGTCACACTGATGTGAATAATAAAGTCATTTTATTCGCATAACATTTAGTGAGTAAATGCTTTGGATGAATCATAAAATGTGGACTACTGCACTTAATACACTTAATGACAGTGCAAAACTGGTGTCATTAGTGTGTAGGCATTATATTTAGTGTGCATTGTGTTGTGGGACACAGTCTTGAATTCTTGAAATTACAAAGCATTAACCATTTAACCCTTTAGGTCACACCCCTAACAGTTAGGATTCTCATGACCTTTTAAAAACCCACTGAAATTCAATTACAAATATCAAAGCCACCAATAATCCATCACAAGCAGAAATTAGCCTGCAGCTGTTGGAAACTACCAAAGTGACTCCAGAATAACACAGAACACACTGAAAACACACTGATCCATTATTATTACGCAAGACATTTTTTTCCTGAATGACAGTTATATTACAAGCACTTCCATCCTGGAAGGTTACTGACCAGAGCTCATACAGGGACACATATACAAATCAACTTTAAGACCTCGGTGTAAACCGTAAAAAACCCTTATATTTATAAACCCTACTTTGGGTGCAAGCCTGAACCTTGAAGCACTGGCAGCTCTCTCAGTCCTCAGTGTTGTGCTTTATTTGCCCAGGTTACTGCAGTAGCATATTAATTTAGGTCAGCTGCCCCACTCTGTTCCCCCTCACACAATTCATTCATTTCCTGTGAAGAAAAACCAAAAGCGCACTTTATTACCCAGCTGAATGTGAGGAAAGACATGCTCTGGTTCTCCCTTATAACTGGACAAATGACCATCCATAGCACAGCTTAATGTCCATCATCCTCATCATCCAGTTCTACAGACAGGTTGACAGATTAAAAGAGAAAAAAAAACACTACAATTTGCAGACATGGTTTGGGTCCTGCTTGTCTCCTTAGAGGAAGGAGTCACTGCAAATCAATACAAAACTATTCTGTTAATGGTCTCTTCCAGGATGGCAATGTCACCATCTGCAGAATACGAAGGCTCACTGGATGATTTGGTTTGGATGAAAATGGTATAAATCATATACTAAGGCCTTAACAAAAAACAGACCTAAACCCAACCCAACATCTATGGAACATCATGGAGCACCATTTTAGACAGCACAATTTTCCCCATCACCACCATCAAAACAGCAACTGAGGAAACATTGCTCATCTCTCCAGTACATTTCCACAGACTTGTAGAATCTACCAAAAAGGTGTACTGAAGCTCTTCTTATAGCTCCTTTTGTCCTAACACTTCATTGAATCATGCTTTGTTGGCTTTTCCTTTCATTTGTCAACCATCTGAGTACCAAGATTGCTCATCTGCACCATCCTTAATGATTTCTGCTCATTATTTTTTCTTGTATGATGTTGCTAGCACCAACTGTGGAGTCAGTGAGTCAGTTATATTTTGCAAATTAAGCAAGCATCGCTGTTGCAATTTTTTATATACGAAATAAATGTACTTAAATATAGTAAAATTAAATGTAGTTCCAGATATGGGCCTTTCGGCTTCAAATAAACTCGCTGGCACAGTTATGTGAGCCCCGTGGGGGAGTGGGGAGGGGTAAACGGAGGACAATCAAAGGATCATAGCTACTATTCAACAACACAATAAATATCCTGCCCCTGAGCACAGCGCTGGAATAATATGCGATTCAATAACCACAGAGCAGATGGATATATCAGTCAATACTGGTCATTTCAATTTGGCCTCTTGGTCTTTATGGTCAGGATCACAGGTTGTTTGGTGATGTCTCAAACTAAGATGATCATGTTGCAGAAAGAAAGTAGTGGTAACTTTGCAGCATACTAATTAACCCATTGTTTCCCTTGTAATAATCTTGTTAATAACTTAATAATCTTAATAACTGTGTTGTTAATGCACAAAACTACCACATTAGCTTCTAGCCAATGTGGAAAGGGGTACAGTAAGAACAAGGGCTTCAGTTTGGGCATTAACCTTAACAACTAGAAGAATGGTTAGCTATTTTGTTGCTAGACAACTAGGATCATTATTTTTCTCTGCCTCTATTATTACATAAATATTAATACTATAATCAAAACCATTCATCAGGCTCTCAGGGTTTTGTGAGTGTTGGATTAAAGATTTCTCAAACAACTGTCTGATACTGAGATTGTGGTCTTAAAATGTAGAACACAGCGCACCAAAACCAAAGACAATTTCCTACAAAGTATTTATAGCACAAGTCACAAGCTGTACATGTGCATGTCCACACAAGGCTCAAAAGATAATTATTTCTTTGTCTGCCTCTGCATTAAGTTTAAACATCCTGATCATAAGTTAAAGAGCAGGAATTCTGTGATCCATGGCTTTATCTTCTCTCGTTGCTCTTCCCTGATTTTTAGACAGATTAAACTTATAGCCTATAGCTAACCAATAAAAAGAAAATTTTTTTTTTTTTTTTACTAAATCCTCTGTAAAAAAACACACAGCAGTCTTAATAGATAGACATTGTCCAGGCCTTTCAGGATGCCTTCATTCTTTTAATCGCAATATAATACTGGTTAGTTATTTGAAACAGATTTCTCAACAGATTTCTCAAACAGTGATGTTACAATGTGCTACATGTCATCCTCTTGTCACCCTTAGAAAGTCTGCTGTTAAAGGAAAATCAACGACATGCTAACATGATGTCCCTGAAGTGAGGAGGTGTTACTATTACCAGACTGATGCTGATTATATACCAATAACAGCAAATCCCACACAGCTTTATTCCTTGTATGCTATTTTCACACATATAGCAGTGACAGCACGAAGACCGAAGACCCTTCCTTTTCAGTCAGAGTTGGAGCCATCTGATGACATGATGACATGAGCAACAGTGACTAGATGTGGATGTGTCCAGTGATGTGGATAGTTTGAGCTTTAATTCTTTGAAAATTGAGAAAAGTTTAACTTCATTCAGGTATTTAGTGACATGGTTCAGTGATTACTAATAAAAGTGAACAAAGTAAAGCACATGTAATCTGTGGCAAAGAGCACATACTCCTTCATCTTGTAAGAAATTATACATATAGCCACTGGTGAATTTTTAAACAAATGCTTTCCCTCCAGAATGTTTCATCTAACTGCAAGAACACTTGTTATTTGTGCCACCCACTAATAAAACTAATATTGTTTAGTAATTTCAAGTTTACAGTTATTGTTGTGGAAAGTCCACAAAATAAGCTATTTTCTAATTACAGTATCTTATTGACATAAGCAGCCTTTAATGTACCCAATGTACTTCATCCCTTGGACTTTCCTATAGTGGAAATGTTAAAGGAATCTTAAAGGAACAGCATTTTTACACCTTTTACATACTCTGACTTAAATTGTAAATAAACTTAAATTGTAAATAAACATTTTTTACTAAAGACTTTAACAACTAAAGACTTCAACAACTACTATGTTTTACTTTATTTTAATTAAAAACACATCTTTAATCCATGAATTTCTACAATCAGAACTACTTTCATAGCTGCTGTTCTAAAAAAATTGATCCAAACTTTCTAACCAGTCAGGGTTTAGAATTCGACGGCACAGAGAGAGAATGATGTTAATGCAAAAAAAAAGGCCTTGACAATCTCTACTCTAATAATTTTTTTCATTCTGCTTTTCATGTGTGGTGCACAAGCTGAGAAGACCAGCCCAGACTTCTCTATCCTAGCTTCTCCTTGGGAATCCCAAGATATTCCCTAGCCAACTGTGAGCCATAAACTCTCCATCTGGTCCTGGGTAAGCCTCATGATCTCCATCAAGTGGGACGTGCCTGATACAGCTCAACTTTCCGGTTCCTCTCAATTTGTAGAAACAGGAGTTTACACCAATTTCCAAGCTCCTCAATTTCTCGCAGATATTAAAACCTTGCACAGGAAGCTTATTTCTGCAGAACCTACTCGCAACTGTATTCTTGCAACACAACCGTTATCCGTGTGTCATGCATCTCACATGCTTTTTTTTTCCATCACTACTTTTTAAGATTCCAAGATACTTCCGCCGGTTTAAGTCATGTAAATGTTGCTCGGTAACTGTTTACACTTCGAGTCTTACGTTATCTCATCCAAAGCATCTTTAAAGTAAAATTGTGTCAGAATCACCCTACAACATCCTAGACAGATGCACTGATTTGATTTTGTTGGAAACTCTTTCATCTCAAACGAAAATTAGAGGCAACATGTAAGGATGAACCCCAACATCTCCAACACACACACCATCATCATCATCATCATCATCATCATCATCCTACCTTCAGCGTGGCAGGTGGAGGAAAGGATGATGCTCGGAGGACGGAAGATGTAAGGCAGGTAACGAGAGAAACATTTCATCTTTCCCCAGCTGTTTTTCTCTCTCTCTCTCTCGTCCTGCTGTGTGCTCCTCATGAGCCAAGCTGTCGCTGTGTCCTTACAGGCATTGGAGGCATTGGAAAGCTCAGTCTCAGAGTTTGTGAAGCGTCGCTCGCAGTTAAACGGAAGTGTGAATGAACGCGTCTGTGTGCGTCCGTGAGCCGTGTGTTCTCCTCTCCTCCCATCTCCGGTCTGGAGGTTGGACCGGTTGTTTACCCGGTTTCAGGGAGGGGCAGTTCATGGGTTAGAGTTAATGTTGAGACGTGGGGCATCAGTGTGTGCCCCGTGACATAGCACGGGAGGGTAAATAATGTTCACATTTACAACAGATACTGTTTCCGCTCGGTTTTAGCTTCTTATTATCTCCGTTAATAAATATGCAAAGAAAAAGAAAAAAAAAATTCGGCTACAATATGAAATTAAAGAGTCGCTTCAAAGTTCTCCTGGTCAAATTCAAAGGACAGTAAATGGTGCCATCTAGTGGTTAGGTACCGTAATGTTACTTGAGTTTAGTGCTGCGGTAATGCACACCAGGTCCAGTATGTCAAGTCAAGTCAAGTCAAGAAGCTTTTATTGTCATTTCAACCTTATATAGCTTTTGCAGTACACAGTGAAATAAGACAACGTTTCTCCAGGACCCTGGTGCTGTATAAAACAAAGACAGAGCTAAGGACTTAAGTAAGTTAGTCCTAGATACATACTGTAAAGTGCATCTGTACAACCTGGTACAGGACAAGACATAAAGACAGTGCAGGACAAAAGACAGTGCAAACAAAAAATACAAGACATTACACAAAAGACAATACACAAAAGACAATACACAAAAACAGAGCTGACCATTGTAAATACTTTATGTTCAATTAACATTACATGTGCAGAAATACTGGAATGAACACATTAGTATTATACAGATGTATGCAAATGTTTAGGAACCCCTGACAATTTCCATGATTTTAATTTATAAATATTTGGGTGTTTGGATCAGCAATTTAATTTTGATCTATCAAATAACTGAAGGACAATATTTCAGTAGTGAAATTAAGTTAATTGGATTAACAGAAAATGTGCAAAATTAGACAGGTGCATAAATTTGGGCAACCTTGCCATTTTGTTGATTTGAATACCTGTAACTACTTAACACTGATTAACTGGAACACACAATTGTTTTGGTGAGCTCATAAAGCCTTGAACTTCATAGACATGAAATGGAAGACCACAGGCACAGTTCTTGTTAAGGGAAGAAGTGGCAGGCTACATAAAATATTAGAGAGGCAAAGGCAAAGGATGGTGAGAATGATCAAAAACAGCCCACAGACCACCTCCAAAGACCTACAACATCAACTTGCTGCAGATGGTGTCACTGTGCATCGTACAACAATTCAGCGCACTTTGCACAAGGTGAAGCTGTACAGGAGAGTGGTGCGAAAGAAGCCTTTTCTGCACACACCACAAACGGAGTCGCTTGAGGTATGCAAACGCACATTTGGACAAGCCAGCTTCATTTTGGAATAAGGTGCTGTGGAGTATCGCATGGATTCCACTCAATGTCAGCAGATTCTTGAGAATAATGTTGAGGAATCAGTCACAAGTTGAAGTTACGGATATTTCAACAAGACCCAAAACACTGCTCAAAATCTACTCGGGCGTTTATGCAGAGGAACAAGTACAATGTTCTGGAATGGCCATCTCAGTCCCCAGACCTGAATATCATTGAGCATCTGTGGGGTGATTTGAAGCGGGCTGTCTATGCTCGGCAACCATCAAACCTAACTGAACTGGAGATGTTTTGTAAGGAGGAATGGTCCAAAATACATTCATCCAGAATCCAGACACTTATTACAGGCTATAGGAAGCTTCTAGAGGCTGTAATTTCTGCTAAAGGAGGCTCTACTAAATATTGATGTGATTTTTCTGTTGGGGTGCCCAAATTTATGCACCTGTCTAATTTCGTTTTGATGCATATTGTGCATTTTCTGTTAATCCAATAAACCTCATTTCACTACTGAAATATTACTGTGTCCTTCAGTTATTTAATTGATCAAAATGAAATTGCTGATCCAAACACCCAAATATTTATAAAAGAAAATCATGGAAATTGTCAGGGGTTCCTAAACTTTTGCATACTACTGTAGCAGCAGTTACATGAGGTAAAGTATTGTGCAAAACAACAATCGACTGAAATGTGAGACAGCATGTGCAAAGAGCAAAAAACAGTGTGCAAAACAGCATGTTTGATGGATATATATGATGTGGGTGTGTGTTGTGCTATTGAACCCGGAATGGCCGCTGCGTGCTACTGCTGCGCTGCCATCTTGGACCACAGGTATGCTATAATCTTAGAGCACTATGTAATTTAAAAAAAACAACAAAACTTTCATAAAATCTGAAGTAAAAGTGCATTATAAGCAGAGATGTTGTTGTACCATAGATATTTAGGAGGACACGCACTTCCCCATAATGAGATAAATCCAAACGGTCACCCCAAAGATATTGTTTACACTGTATTTCTATGCATGCTGTTAGTATGACAAAAGGGAAAAAGTGACATTTTTTAGGGTAGACTGCCTCAATAGTCTAGCAGCGCTAGTCAATGTCAAAATAGCTGAACTAAGTAGCTGTACTTAATATTTAGCAGCTATTTGACAATAGAATTGTTAAACAACCAACAGTCATTTATCAGGGATACAAATATTTAAGTGATTCATCAAGTAAGAGAGTTATCATCCACAGAACTAAACTAGAACATGGTGATCTAGTAAAATAAATTATCTTTTTACATTGCGGTAAGGAAATGACAGGTTAAAATAAAACATATTGGCAAATCTAACAATTTTGACCCTAATGGTTGTGCCTCAAGCAACCATTTTCCCACGGCATTAGCACCACCACTAATCAATAATAACTCCAGATAACAGCACAGAAGTAGTAAAACTACTGAAGATAATGGATAGAGTTCAATGCAGTCTTACTGTTCCATGGACTTACATTTTTAAACAGGATTTCTGTTTGAAAAGCAGAAATATAAGCAGGTTGCTTATTTATTTGGTTAAGAAAAATGGCTATACAACTTAACTGGCGAGAGGTTCTTTTTTCCGTATGTGATTACATGACTTAGGAAAATGTACTAAAACCCATCAAATATGATAGCACATGATTATATGAAGCTTAATTATATAGAAAAGGGGATAGCAATTTTAAAGCATCCCTTCGCACAGCCCTTAAAAACAGGCTCTGCTGAAGTTATTTTTTAACTTCAGTTTCCATCAAGCATAAAACAACAGTTTTCCCTCCATAGAATACATTTAATGACCCATAAACCACATATTGCAATAGAAATTAAGTGAGAAGAACCACTGGGGTGCTGAGAGAGTGGGTATAAGCTTTGTGAACAGGTGCCATCTGCTCTCCTCCCCTGAGCATCAGCATATCAAAGAGTTGACTTCCTCTCTCTCTCTCTCTCTCTCTCTCTCTCTCTCTCTCACACACACACACACACACACACACACACACACACACACACACTCACTCACTCACTCACTCACACAAACACACACACACACGCACGCAGACACTCACTCACACACTCCTCCTCACTGCCTGACTCACTGTTGGGAGCTTGCACTGGCTTTTTAAAGGAAGCACTAAAACCTCAATGAATATTTATGAGCCACCAGGATTTCTAATTATAGACTGACAAAGATTAAGTTATATAGAGCTTTAGAGCTTAATGATTATCAATTAGCTAGAAATTATTGATACAGTCAATTTGGCATAATTTATAAACAAATATATAGTATGTATACAAATGTATACTACAGAGTTGTCATCACATATCATTTTTTGACACTCAGGCATGTCTAAAATTGAACAAGCATCAGGTGGGTTGCCTGTTGCTCTTACATCATGGATCATTTAGAGACACCAGTCAACTTAAATGCATGTTTTGGGACTGGGGAGGAAAGCGTAGTACGCACAGGGAACCCCCAAAGCACCAAAAATGCAAACCACAAAACCACCATTTCCCCAGTGTGCAAACTTCTTGGGTACAAATAAAATAATCTACATTTATTTTCAAATGTCAGCACGTATGTATTATGTGTTATAGATATAATATGGAATAATAATAATATATAATATATGTGATATAGATGCATTGGATGTTGTCAATACTGATTTTGGGGAGCTCTGTCAGAAGAAGTGCTTGAATGCAGTAAAGACACAAATCCCTATTTCATACCTAAAGATAATTTAAGTGCGTGTAGAAATCAATTAGAGGGTTTATTTGAGAAAGTGAATTAAAAGAAGATTTAATTTGATCATTTCAAATGTCATCATTTGTATCAAACTGGGTGTAGTAGACATGATTAATATTCATCATGTTGGACATTTCTAGTATAGTTTCAGTACACAGGCGTAAAGTAGTTGAGAGATAAGAGTCTGTTCTTACCTTCAGCTGCGTTTACTTCAGTCGGACCCTTTACTTGAGCAAAGCACCAGCATCTCTCCTCTGCACTGCCTCCGCGTCCTCGATTATTCAAAGCAGGAGACAAATCCTAGTCAGTACCAGTAAGAAATTCTATAAACATTACATTACCTGCACATCTGGATGTGTCCTACCTAGCATGATGTTCTGATTCCTTACTGTTTACAGTACTCCAGCGCTCAAGAAAATGATGGAGGACATGAAGGAATGATGGATGTGCGCTGCTCCACGTCAGACAGATTTGCGTTCATACTAATCCCCAAACACAGGGGTTGATATCAAGGTGTTTTCCTCCCTGAACTTTTCTGTAAGTAATATAAGCTGTATGATCCCCTGTGCGTGCTGAAGACGCGGAAATTATTTCTGCTTCTGATCAGGAAGCTGCTCCCTTTCGACTGATCTGCTTTCGGTGTTTACTTTTCTTTTAGCTGTTATCTTTATTATTACTGTGACTTTTCGTGTTCCTTCCGTTTCATACTCATGCTTCTCGAACCACTTGTTTTAGAAACAATGCTTAAAATATCACCAATGTTATGGTATGTAACTAATTGTGATGATTTTCACACACACACACACACACACACACACACACACACACACACACACACACACACACACACACACACACCATCATCTTTGTGTCATTGTTGATTTTGAGCCACCACACAAATAATATTGAATCATTAACGTTCTTACGGAGGTTTATTTCTACTTATCTATTTGTGTCAAGACGGTGACAAATGGATATGGATAAATTATTATAGTATAGTATGTATGCACAGGGTATGTGTATAAATATATTCATATTTTGATGTAATATGTAATTACTATAGAATATATTAATGTTTTTTGTTATTATTTTTTTTATAATTCTGGCCCTTTTAAATAAAAAAACGCGCAAAAAAAAAGCGCACACACAAACACACACATACACACACACTCTCACACACACTCACACACACAAACACTCTCTCTCTCACACACACACACAAACACACACACACACACGCTGCTGCCACAAAATGTAGCCTATGTTTTAGAGGTGACTTGGACCTCAACTCATTAATCACCATTATGACCCATAAAAAAAACCCATAGCTTATATACATTCACCATCTTTACAGGTACACCTGCACCCCTTGATCCTTCATGCAGTTTTTCAGTCTAAAATGTTCATGTTCACCTTCAAATATCAGAACGGGTAAATACTAAGATCACAGTAACTTTGACAATGCCAAATTGTCTGTACAACAGTTTACACATACAAGAGTTTACACATAAAATCAGGAAACATCCAGTGAGCAGCAGATCTGCAGGCAGACACACCTTGTTGGTGAGAGCGGTCAGGAATAATGACTAGTTTGAGCTGACACACTTTACAGCTGTGGTGAGCAGAAAAGCATCTCAGAACATAGAGATTTATGCAGGTGGGTAGGCAACAACAGTAAAAGTACAAGTGTTAGAGTGGAAAATTGGTCTTAATGATTTAATTGATCATTTTACAAAAGAATAACAGTAGGTAAAGCTCAGTTGTATATGTCTCTTTTTCATGAACACAAATGAAAGTAGGATATTCATAATTTTTATATGATTTGTGACCTTTGAATAATCAGAGAATCACTATTAGCATGGAATATGGATTAGTGAACTATATTCTCTGTATAAACCCCCTATAACTTTATAAATGCTTCATATTTTCCACATATCCAAATTGCACCAAACATATTAAAGGTCGTTTTGGACTTTAATTTTGAAATCGCGTACGTCATTTCCTGTTGCAGCAGTTTAGTGCGTCCTGTCAGCATGGATCTTGCTCTGCAAAGTGCAGAGACTAAAAACTATCTATCTAACTAACTAACTGACTAACTAACTAACCAGAATTTGCGTCTAAAAGCACGTGGGTTCGCAGGTAATAACGTGTGCATTATGTGGCGACTGAAAGCAGTGCGACACAAATCGAGTGTCTCTGTAAAAGATTTGGAGGAGTTTAAACAGAAGAGAAGAGAACATGAAAAAGGTTTGTTTTTGACATTTGTGATGGTTTGCGTTATTTTTGAATATTAATGAGACACATTTTGTGCTTCTGTTTTTTCCCCCCTTCTGAACCTGTCCGTAGTCCTGAGACAGACCAGGAGAGACAGACAGCTGGTCAGTAAAAGGCTTCTGTTAAATGATGAGGAGCAGGAAAATGACCTGATGGAAACAGACTGTACTCCTTTTTCTCAAGATCAGGTAACTGCATTCAAATCACATTTCTATTTATTCACATTTATCCAAAGCACCTTATAAGTCATCCATGTGAATCAGGTATTTAGTCTATAATCCATATGAAGCACAAAAAGGATGAATTCATTCAACTATTGTTTTCTCATCATAATGTAAATTGGTTGCTGTGCTTTAATATGTTGTGTGTTGAAAAACTAATGACGTGTGTGTGTGTGTGTGTGTGTGTGCAGATTCGAGAGATGTTGCACAATGTGCAGCATGGTGGAGAAGAGAAAGCTGCTCATCTGGTGATGCTGAGAAAGGCACTAAGAGACCCTCAGACTCACCCCATCTTCACTAAGTATTCTTGATTGTATTAATTACATAATTTGACTCTGATGCCCAAAAATGATGATGTCTGTAATTGCTGAGCATAATAAGATTTGTTTCCATGACAGTACAGTATTTTGCTATAAAGGTTGTCAAAAAGCCATTTAATGTAGTTAATAACAGTAATAATAATAAGAGGCACATATATGGTGACAAAAAAAACAACACTGTGTTAGTCTGAATATGAATGGTGACCTGGAAAAACCTTTCACACTGGCAAATCTGGACATTTTCTATTACTTATTGAGTACCAGCTTTACTGATCAGAAATCTGTTTCCCTTTGTAACTCAGCCACGATTACATTTACAGCAATTTAAATGACGGTTTCTCCCAAAAGGAAATAAATCACATCACATTAAGTATACGTGTACCCATTTTTTATCAATCCGAATGAATTTAATCTGTTTTCAGATCTGAAAAGTACTGTTCATATGTACCCTAAACACTGCAGTCCAATTCAAATATTGGTTCTCATTTGTATTACATATATTCCAAACAAAACTTCTGCGCAAACACACAGGGTTGCTCATTGGGTTCACACCCGAAAATGGGCAAATTCAAGTGTTTACATGGTAATTCTTTTTCAACACCACCCCAATCCAATTTGAAACTGAATTAGGATTAAGCTCAGTGTACAGTTGCAGTGTGTACAGGAAGGTTTTTCAATACGATTGACCTCTCATCATGAGCACTAATGAATTGTTTGCTTTAAACATACTGATTCTACTGAGATGCCTGTCTACTTCTACCTCTGCATTTCTAACCTAAACTACTTCCTGCAGTTTACAATGGGAAATGGGTTATCATTAATATCAGTCTCTGTCTCATCATCAGAGGTAAACATTAAGCATTTAAACTGTTCTGTTCTATTAGCTGTTTCCCTTTTTTGTTTTTTATTAATGTCTTTTTTCCACTGTCATCTGACTGTGTATTGGAAAAACTCAATTTAGTTATAAACCCAACTTTTTGTCATTTTTGTCAATTATTTCCACAATTTTTGGCTGTGACAACATCTGCAGGTTTTTGCACACTGCAACATATATGTATATGAGATAAGCATGCCATTTTATTTTAATTATCCTAGATGGTCTCTTTAGAACCATCCTATAAGAATCTTTTTAAAGAATACAGAGGATACATTTTAGGCACTAGCTAATTTATTTATTTATTTATTTATTTATTTATTTTTTAAAGCTGTTGTCTGCTCATAAAGTTATATTTATTTATACTTTCTAAAATTGTCCTGCATTTTTCATTTTAATGCAGGCCTGCCTTTTATGCAGATGTTTCCACCCGATGCTTAGTGAAAAATTATGTATTCTCTCTCTCTCTCTCTCTCTCTCTCTCTCTCTCTCTCTAGGCGGGAGAACAGCATGTATGTGCTGGTTGGGCAGCTCAGCGGACACAATGCTCAGTGCCAGCTGGAGGCAGTGAGGTGTCTTTATGAGCTGTCCAACTCTCCTCACCCTGGTGTGGGCCAGTCATGCTTGTCTGCAACCCCATATCTTCTCACATATCTGTCCAGCCCAAGTGCCAAACTGACAGTTAGTGAATGTCATTCTCAGAATGATTTTGACTTTGATATGATGTATATGGTTTTCACATGTCTAACATGCCTGCACAGGAGCTTTGCCTGTACACATTAGGCAATCTGTGGCCAGAGGGTGCGGTAGTAAAAGAGAAGCTGCTGGTCCAGGGGATAGTGCCTGCTCTGGCTAACTGCATCCAGGTAACGTCTGATGAGAACCTGTTCAGCTATCCATCACTTTTTAATTTTTGAGCTCTTCAGAAAGACCATGTTGTGTATGCTTTCTTAACTTTCTACAACATCCTTAGAATCAAAGATGTAAGCTGGCAGTGATGGAGGCAGTGGGCTTTACATTGTCACAGCTGCTTCAGGATAAAGATGCTGCAGACAAAGTTATCCCGTGAGTTACGAAAATTAAACCTAATGTTAGCAAATTTGGTTCAACTAAACAATCCCTTTACAAATAGTTCATAGTTAACTACATCGTTTTTTTTCTATATTTTGTAAGTGAAATTATGGTTTATATTTCACCCCAAAGCCTAAGATTATGTGTATTTTCTGTGTTCTCTTGTTTTTGTTTCATGACTGTAAAAAGGTAGACACTAAACATACACATGCCCCTAGCCTCTTGCTCAGTAAATGATTCTAAAGGTTTCTAATATCCCCAACCAAAAACCTTGTGCAATAAACCAACAGTGACAGTTTCCTCATTTGTTAGTCACTTGTACTTCTGAAAGTATTTGTTCATTAAGTTTAATTAATTTTAGTCTTTGAAATATTTATTATTAATAATAATAAAATGAATCATAATTGTAATAATCATAATATTTTTTTCAGGATGGTCATGTCCTCTGGTTTCGTCCCTTATTTAATTTCGCTTCTGACTCCAGATCCAGAGTTTGGTATGGGAGCTGCAATCGAATGTGCCTGGTGTTTACATTACATAGTATCACGGTATGGCTTTTTTTTTAAACTACGAGCCTGTTTCTCACAATATTAATTCACCAACAAACTCTTTTTTTTATTTTTTTTCTAATATATAAATTATGATGTTACTGATAGTTGTACAAACTTATGCCTGAAAACTTATTTTCATGTTTTATTTCCTACAACACTGCTATCAGTTAAGTATTATTGTACTTATCTTTCAGAAATTGCCATTTGATTCATTATTATAATTCTGACCTATTCTAAAATTTAAGTAACAAAAATGATTAGATTGAGTTTCTCCTTTGGCCTTGTGGCATGACTAACCGGTGCTTGACTACACCTCTTTTATACACAGCTAAACCGTGAATCTTTTCTAATTGTATTCCGTCGTTATTGCAGCCACTCTGAGTGTGTTTGTGGTTTATGTTATCCATTTGTTTTTGCAGTACTAATGATGCCTCCACCTTGATAACAGAAGGACTCCTTTCACAGTGCAGTAACCTGCTGATTACACTAGGAGGGGCTGTTGCTGAAGTAAGCACTAATGATGGCATGGAATTGGTGAGTTGCAAAAGCTCTAAGCAGTAAAGCAATTTCTAAACGTATACATTTCTCATTCGTAAACACATTTTCCAGCTTTTGTAGTCCATAAGAAAGAACGCGCTCAAGTCTATCTTTGCCTTGTAGCTGATCTGGCCCTTGCTGCGCTGCCTGGGTAACATGTTGGCCAGCGGGGTGTGCGAGGCTGCAGGATGCACAGTGGGAATAGAGGATGTCCGTCTCTTAGCTGCTCTGTGTGTGTTCAGCCAGACTTACTTAACCTCCCACTGTGCTCTGAGCAGGGAGAGCCTGTGGGTCCTGAACAATCTCACAGGTAATACCAACAGCAAATACCATGATGGAGGTGGCCACAGGAAATGAATCATGAGACAATAAAAATATGATCTTCACTTATAGTTTAAAGTCGGTTGTGATTTTAAGATAAGATATACCTTTATTCGTCCCAAAATGGGGAAATTTCCCCATATTGTACATATTTAACCAGTTTTATATTGCCAATTCTTAAAATATCATTCTGTGCCCACTTTTTGGTTGCAGCTGGTTCACCAATGTTTTGTTCAGCTGTGCTGTTCTTGAAGATGGTACCATCTCTTCTCCAGCTTTTACCCTTTGCAAATGGAATCAATACCATGGTGAGAGAGAGCGAGTGCGCAAGACACACACTCTGTATACAGACTTGTAACATAGATTAATGTAAACATTCTGGTGCACCTGAATGTCTAATAACTGATCATGTCATTTATATTAAGAGACATTATTTTGTTAGACATTTATTTGGGAGTTCATCTCTATTACCAGGTGTTAAGAATTCTGGGTAACATTGCTCACAATGGTCCAGGATACTGTATTCAGCTGATGCAAGCAGGTCTACTCTCTGTCCTTTGTGCCACACTCAAAATGGCTGACCCAGACATAGTAACACTGAGCCTAGAGGTGCTGCATTTGCTCATAGCTAATAGCCCACAGGTGAGACACACACACACACAAAATGAACTGAGGGCACTTTTGACTTCTACAACCACAAACTCGAACAACAAAACAGAACATAAAGCATCTGCCCCCAAACATATATTATACAGTGGATATATGTTTCAACATTGTATAGCAAAAGGTGTTAATGGATTTTTTACACTTGGTCCAAATGGGGATTGGTATTCATCAATAAAGTTGCTGTTGTAGGTAGAGGGACCCAAAGCTCACTGAACAACAAAAAATAGAAAAAGGTAAGTTTATTAGAAAATTGAATAATTGTTGGGAACGTATAAGGGCCAAATTGGTCAGGCAGTCATAGGATTAAAAGTCTAGTCCCACTGCTATGGTTTATTCTTATTAAGTGTAGATTTCAGGGAAAGTCGCACCGACTATTAAGTCTTGCTTTGGACCAAAAACCTTTTGCCTGCTGTGCTTTATTCCTCTCATCGTATTATTTACTTTTGCTTGCTTTCTTTTAATAACTGTCACATGTCCACAAGCCAGTGTATCAGTGCTGTCCATTATGTTTTTAATGCAGGTAGCTGAAGAGTTTATCAGGCTGGATGGCATTCCTCTATTGGAAGCAATTCAATATAACAATGAAGATGAGCAACGTCTTCGGGCATCTTACATCTTAGACCACTACCTTCACGCTCACTAAATGGTTAGTACAGCCATTTAGTACTGTGATAATAGTACTGTATAGAGATCGGTTCATTGTTTCTGCTTTTGTCCAGAAGGCTATTTTTTAATAGTTTTGCTTCACTGGATCATTTGTTAAACTTCTGTTAAATGCATAACCAGATAGCAAACTGATATTGGCTCATTGTATAATTTATATGTGGACATTCATTTTTACAATGTTGTACTCAGTGCTGGGTCAATCCTTACGTGTTGCACATGTGTCTTTCTGCGTTATACCAAAGCAGTTGTCTATATTCAATTTTTAATTGTATTTTACAGATCCCTCATGACTGTGAGGACAAACAGGACCTGCACTCCTTAGATTTTTAAAGAAAGACAATCATTTTTTAACATGTTTACTGTTGTATTATTGTACTAAATCTTACAAAAGTATTTTGTCAACAAAACATTTTGTAAATAAAGTATTTTTTTATTTTATTGGTACGTATACTGTGTGTAAAGTTCATATTGCTGTTGTAAAGAGTTAATACGGAGGAGGAGTAGGAAGATGGGGGAAAATCATTTTTGTTCAGGACTTTTATTTTGGAATGACGTTGCGTACAAGCTGTAAACAAACAATAAATGGAAAGTTAAAGGATCAAACTGTAAAACAAACAGAACGGTCAGGTTTAATCCCGAAAAACAGAGGATTCACTAACCATTTAAATAAGAAACTCAACACCAATCGACATGTTTACAGTCTGAAACACTGACCGTTCTGTTTCTGCTGCTGCTCTGACTCTGACTCTGACACTGACTGGAAGAGCTCTGTAACACTGGTAGGTTTCTGGATATAAAACACACCTTGCTAGTTGTTAATCACTAAGCTAACAACTTGCTGCTGCTAGACCAACTTATTTTACTTCACTTTAATCCTTCCATACCGATTTGTTTTGGTCAGTAGTGTTAGCCTGGGAAACTAGAAAAAGTCAATAACAGTTGTATTAGTATTAACACTTTTATGCTGTCGTAAGTTAAAAACGACAACTTTATCACTTCGGCTAGTCAACGCCTTCATTCTCGGCTAAATTTTAAACGACATAACTATTAACTCGGTAACTCTAGTAGCTTTACGGACAAAATGTTTTGTTCATTTCCTCATGAGCTGTTTTATATTCACTCAGTACGAATGGCTTTGTATTGAAAATGTGTTTGAAAAATGTTTGCTAACCAAATTAGCTTGTTATTTACAACCCTCTTGAGTGCGTTACAATGGGCTGTGGCGATATATCACGATATTTAGGGTTGTTAGATAAAAATTCTCAGTGAAATCGACGTGTCACATTTGTTAAAATGGATTTTAACTTTACATTAATTTGATACAAACAATACATTTACATACAAAGATGAAACGTTCAGTTGAACTACTTGTCACTGTGTGACATTAGAATTGTCCAGCATTGTGAATATAAGGTAAGGAAAGGTAAACTTTTATTGTCCCTAGTAGGAAAATTTGTCTTGAGCCATCACCCATGCTGCAGCCATACAGTACACACATTAGACAAATACAGTTCACAAAATACACAGAATATTGAATACATAAAATTACAACTCTGTATTTCTTCTATTTAACAACTTCACAGACACTGGGATAAAAGAGTTTTTAAATCTATATAATCTGCAGCGACGAACTCTGAACCTCCTGCCAGAATGCAACAACTCATACTCTGTATTTAAAACATGGGAAAAATCACAGACAATCCGCTCAGGGTGTATTTCAGTTGCATGTTCGTACGTAGTTTGCAATGGTGTCAATTCTTTCACTCCTATAATTTTCCAAGCAGTATGTATCATTCGTATCAGCTTTGATCTCGATTGCACAAATCGATTCCCAAACCATACTGTAATACAGTATCTGATTAAACTCTCAATTACTGCCTTTTAAAAGATTACCATAAATTTTTGATCAACCCCATGAACTCTCAGATGACGTAAAAAATGCAATCTTTGTTGTATCTCACTACAGAGATTATCTACATGTATATGCCATGTTAGTGAATCATCTAAAAAGACACCAAGATATTTATATGATGAGACCTGTGCTACATTTTGATTGTGGATGCTCAGTGGCCTGTGATCACCCACTCCTCTAGGATCAAACACCATTTCCTTTGTCTTACCTACATTTAACGCTAAGTGGTTGTTATCACACCAGTTCTCAAATCTTCTAATCTCTGAAAAATATTTGGACAGGTCTCCATCCTTTTTTAATAACCCTAAGATTGCAGTATCATCTGAGAATTTCATAATATAATTACTGGGGTAGCACCTTCTGCACACATCCGTATACAGAGTGAACAACACCGTTGAACTAACACAACCCTAAGCGGTACTCAGAGTTCAAACTTCAGAGAGTGTTCTATTAACACTAACCTGCTGCCTACGGCTGGTTAATAAAGAGTGACACTATTTAATAATAAGAGGGTGAACTTTAAGATCCAAAGATGCGGCTGCAGCATGTTGAAAGCTGAACTAAAATCTAAAAACACAAGACGTGCATATGAGCTAGTATCCTCTAGATGTCTATTTATTAAATGTGTGATGGTTATAGCAGCATCATTAGTATTTATATTACTCCTATATGCAAATTGAAATGGATCCAAAACACAACTAACCTCAGTTTTTACATAATTAATCATAATTTTCTCCGAACACTTCATCACTATCGAGGTCAATGCCACTGGATGATAATCATTATTCTCCTTACAACTAGATTTTTTAGGGACAGGGATAATAACAGAACTCTTCCAGATATTGGGGACTGTGTGTGTGTCTCTATAGACTTCTGGTAGATGGGACACCAGGCTTCTGCTAGTTCTTTACTACACGATTGCAGTAGCCTCCCAGAAATACCATCAGGCCCAGAAGCCTTGCCGGAACAAACGTGAAAATAAGTCTCTCCACTGTATGCTGATCAATAATTATTTTAGAAGTACTGATTATACTACAGCTGGGATTATTAGAAAATGACTTTAGATGTAACTTTCAATATTATTATAAAGTTTAAGGGATAAAGCTTGCTTTCTCAGTCACCAAACAATTGCTTTTGCTTCTTATTGGTTGATCCAGATGCATGGAACACTGTGTTGGTGGCCTAATACATAAAATACATCCTGGTTTGGATGCTAATCTAATCCATCACGGGTCTGTTTCCACCCTGCAGTTGGTTATTTTCCAATAACAGGATAGTTTGAAGTGCTAGATTCTGCTTATACCACATTTCTTTGCACATCCTGCATTAGTGTACAATTCATGTCTCTATTCTTTTTTACATCCAATTGCTTGTTTTTTTTTGTACATTTTTTTTGTAAATGTTTATACACATTATCATTATTATTTTATAACATCTGTTTAATATATTAATGCTTTTTCTCTATTATTACTATGCACCAACAGACCAAGACAAATTCCTGTACATGTAGACTCTCCAGTACCTGGCAATCAATCTGATTTTGATTCTGATTCACCGCCAATTAAACGTTTAACCATCATTAAAGCTCAAAGGAGAATTGTTATATGTTTTATGTTTAGTTTGTACAAAATGATTTGGAACATCTGCAGGACAATTAGTTCATGCCTCTGTTCTTCTTTCTGTTAAATTTTTGAAGCTTGTCAAGTTAACAGAGAAACTGAATGACCCCTGAGTCAAAGCACTGAATGAATTGTACTCTGAAAGAAATGGCTCTTTACAGAAAGGCCTCTTATCAACAATTAATCTTGTTATAGCGTCCCTGTGAATTCACTGTTACTGTACTAATGGTAATGTATTAGAAAGGTTTATTAACATAAACCTATGATTTGAATCATGGCTGTCACGATATCAGTCGTCACCGATCAGATCAGTGGTGTAAATTATATAGCACTAGAACATACTATTAGGGGCTGTGAATTCCTGTTAGACATTATCATAGATAAGACTGGCTCAGTCACTTACAGTGTGATGTTTGATTAATTACTGTGTGTGTTATAATTGAAGTTTATGCTTTATTCAGTTCTCTGCAGATTCTCCTGTGGATAAACATGTTCTCAGAATGAATGTTAGCATGATACAGATGGAGGCCCCACTGCGGCTCTGTCACAACTGTCTGTTTTTCTATAAGCTTCCACAGCGCTTCCTGTCACTTTCTTCTACTCACAGGCAAGTTTGTATTCTTGTGCATAATTTGCATATTACAGTTTGTGCCAGTGTAAACATTTGAAACTTGTTTTGTTTATCCATTGTCTGTATTTACCTACTGAAAATTCTGTAGTCTAAATAGTACAGCTGTTCTCTTTATCAGCAGTCGTCCATGCTGTTGGGCTTCATTGAAGAGCCACTTAATGATGATTGATTCAAAACCATCAACACGTTTAGGTTATGTCGTATTTCATGCAGTCAGATGCACATCCTCAAGCTGTTTGCTGGGTCTAAAAAGATATCACTATACCAATACTGTACATCCATGATCTAAAGAAAAAAAAATCATTTTTTGCTTATTTGCACTCTTCCACTGTCTTTAGGTCACCTGCAAGTTACTACGATGTTCTAGGGGTTAAGGCTGATGCATCACTGGATGAAATAAAGAATGCATTTTTTGACAAGTCCAAAAAGGTTCTCCCTCACATTTCCATTTTCGTTAGTCATTTGGTAGACGCTCTAATCCAGAACAACTTACAAAACATTCAGGCAGTTACATTGGACGTTAAAATGCATTTAGTCTAATTTACAAATATATTTATTCCATGTGTATAAGATTTGCAATATAATTCAATGTTCTTTTTGGTCAGATATTGTAGCTAAAACAGGCCACTGCTGTCGTGGCTTCATTCTGGCTTCATGTGAACCGAGGTCAGGGTTATCAAGGGCAGTATGTTTTTGTGCTGTTAAAGTACATCAGGTAGCCACAGTACTGTTCACCACTAGAGGGGTCTGTTTCATTATAGTGATGTGGGCATCAGATTTTTCTCAGTACTTCTTACATTGTGTACATGCAGGGAGCTTTAAGTTTATCTCACACAAAATTGTTGTGGTCTCTGTGATTGCCTTGTGGAACATGTTCATGTGAGTACAGGTTCCATTTGTGCTAAGGATTCAAATATTTTAATTCCAGTAAATTGCATCGTATTGCATATTAATTTGGTTAATTTGGACCCAAATAAAGACGTAGCATCTGGATCGTAGCATCTGGATGGTATCCAATAATTTATGGCCACAGGACAGAGTCAAACATGCTGTTATATAAGGACACAAAGTTGCAGTGGAGACTGTTTGTGAAAGTCAGTTGTTTTTCAGCTGCATCTGTGAAATGCTTAGCGCATACTTCATTCCGAGCATTATGAATGCAGTGCAGTTTCCAATTTCCCAGCTGTGCAAGAAACCATCATCAAACTAGAAAGAAAAAAACAAAACAACAACATATAGTGATGCTTAGTATTCTCTTAACAGCTCTAATTTGGGAATGTGAGAAGGAATTTTGCATGTTATGTTGGTGACCGATGAGTTTATATTTGTCTTTGAGTTGGTCATGGTCTCTGCGGGTTTAAAGCAGACATGAGGGTACTTTGTACACGAAGAGGGCAAAGATGAAAATATGATAGAGGGGTCCTGCAAAAATTTTATGTTTCTGAAGTAGCTCAACTCATTCTTCAAGTCATGCACTGATTTGTATGTCAGTATTATTGTTGAAGTGTAGCATATGTATTAAAACTGCATTTCTGTTTATTTAGCTTCACCCTGACAGTGACCCGTCTAACCCGGTCCTCCATAGTCAGTTTGTTAAGCTAAATGAAGCTTACCGGGTGTTGAGCAAAGAAGGAACCAGGAAGGATTATGACCTCCGAATGAGATATCATAATTTGGACCAGAGTTTTAGACCCTCCTCCAGATACACACACAACCCCAGGTAATCCCTGTAAACCTGGTCTCCACGTGTCACATTTAAATATGATTTGTGAATGAACTCCTGATTTTGTTCTTCTCTGTACTTCTCTCTCCCAGCACTGCTGAGACGACTGAGAACATGCACTACTGGGAGCAGTTTCGGAGTACCCAGGAATTCTCTGAGGATGACTGGCAGAATAAGAGGAAGAAGAATCTGCGGCTGGTGGGCTACTGCCTCGTCGCCATGCTTCTGAGTATCGGTGCTCATTACTTTGGGTTCAGGTAGTGTGAGAAACACAATCCCAACAATGATGTTGCTAGTAATGCCAAATGTTCCCTTAAATGTGACATTTTTTAATAATATTACATTAAACCAAATATAAGATTATTGAGCCTATTTTTATTTTCATGAGAAAAAAATCTGCCAATAGAACACGATCATTTCAAGGTTGAAGTGAGTGGGACTATCTAGAAATAGGTTAAATAATCTTAGGTTTGGTTTATTATTTCATCATATATAAGAAAATTGGAGCTAAATTTGACTCTATTCAAAGCATTTCCACTTGCCAAGATGCAATTTTTTTTTTGCAGTGTTGAAGAAGGGAGCGTGTGACATCTGGCAGAGTTAGAACAGATGTGTGAAGCAGAATGGGCAAATATTTGCCAAGCAATCTGGCAGAGTTAGAGCAGATATGTTGAAAAGAATGTGTGGGGGAGTGGGCTGTGAGGGGACCTAATGCAACAGAGAATATCAAATGGTTGGAAGCGGTTATAATGGCACATTTTGGCTATACATGTTACTAGAGAGTCACAATTAGAAATGGAATTCTGAACAAACATTATTTGCCACATCTTAGCTTGAGCTAATGAAAGAACGTCTGTTCTATCTGCTATGCTAATGCTTTGTTTGCTATTCTGATAAATTGATTAATCCTGAATGTGGTGAGTGAATAACCAGTACTGAGTATCCAGAATCAAGATAGGCTTCACTGCATGATAGGGCTGTTTTAAGTGTCTGGATGTTCCTATTAAAGGACTGGGTATGAGGTAAATAAATGATGAAATGAAACTTGCAATATGGAAAACATGCCTATTTTTTAGAAAGCTGGAGGAACTACATAATGACTTCATGGGCAAAAAAAAAAGATATATGGAAATATCCATAGTTAACCTCTGGATTTCTGGTGGTCAATTTTATGCAGCTAAAGCATTAAACCAAAGCTTTTGGTATCATTCATCAAGAACAGTTTGCAGTTTTTAAATAAGTAATACAACATGATGGGGCATGTGCTTAAAGGAAAATATTCAGTGAAGTGGTTGTGTGGTTATTTAACAACCCATTACAACCCAAGATGTTTCTCTTTTTACAATCTTTAATTATTAGATTCTGCTTATTAAAGAACATCCTGTCATGTTTTTTTTATCCAATTATAGTTGCATTTAATATTGTGGAATGTCCAAGTTAGTTCCTATTATGGCATTTGTTTTGTTTTAACTCACCAGCCTTCTCTTTTTTCTTTTTTTGTTCTTAATGTTGAAAAAATGTTCTGTGTCATATTACAGAAGAAGCTTCCTGAGGATTTTCCAATGTTTGAATACAAAGTTAGAGCTTTACCACAGACTGTTATATACGTTTTATATGTATATATATATATATATATATATATATATATATATATATATATATATATATATATCAACTCCAAAAATGGTTAAGTAAACGTTACCTTTCAGAAATCTTCTCCATATCAAAGATTATACCTGTTATTAATCTGTTTATATGAAGCATCAGTCGTATAAATCTATAGGTAAGTTGTTACTATATAAATCTATTTTGAGGCACACTTTAATATAAAGTGTGTTTTTCTTGCAGCTGAACTACAGTAAGAGATATTCTTATGGAAAATTAATCAGAATTGTGAATTCAGGAGCACCGTGGTCTAAATGTGTTTACTTTAGAATAAAAAAAAGCAGCAAGAACAGATATGAGCATTTATACTACAGTATATATACTAGCAGCAACAGTGGTTGCAGAAGGTTAATCTATATTTTAATCTTAATTGTAAATGGCGATTTATTTATACTAAGAGTTCTTAATATATAAAGTTTGTGTTTACATTTTGATGACCTTGACTTTCTGTACATGTTTCGCTTGTACATTACTCGCTGAAAGAATATGAGATAATTTTTTAGTTTGCTTTTTTTTTTTTTCCCTCCATAAGTTTGCTTGAGCGCCTAGATAAATCTCACAAATGTATGTTCACTGTCGTTTCCTGGTTCCTGTTTTTTATTTATTTATACCTGTTGTAATCTGCTTAATGTTTTTACACCTGGACTGAGACCGAGCTTCACAGACTGACATTACATCGCTGGCAGGCACATTTACCGGTTCAAAAAAATATAAACGTACTTTACGCCAGATACACGCCTTGTGCCTCAACTGTTAATTAATAAAATGTCTGACAGAGACAGTGTGCACCAACAAAACTCACTAACAATAACTCAATTTTGCAGTCAATAAACAAAGTGCAAATCGCAGAAGGCATGGTAACCTTTCAGTAACAATATCTACATAGTAGCAACTGCTCATTCATGAAGTTAATTAATCAGCCAGTCATGCCAGCAGTACAACACAGCAAATCTTAATCAAGAGCTTCAGTTAATGTTCATATCAAAAATGTGTTTTTTGTGACTTTGACCGTGACCTGGTCATCGTGTCAGACAGAGTAGTTTGACTATTTCAGAAACTGTTTATCAGATCTCTTGGGATATTTATGCTCAGCAATCTTTAGAGTTTACACAGAATGGTGTGAAAGACAGAATACATCCAGTAAGCAGCAATTCTACAGGCAGAATTGCTTTTTAGATAAGAGAGATCAGTGGAGAATGGCCAGACTGCTTTGAGCTGACAGAAAGGCCATAGTAACTCAGATACTTACTTATTGCAACTTGAATTTTGAGGCCGATGGGCTACATTACCTATTACCTGACTATTCTTCTCCAAGCACACTCAAGGCATTGCTACCTGTAATATCTGTAAAAAAAAAATATATATTATTATTTCTGTTTTTGCACCATTCTCTGTTTACTCTAGAGACTGTTGTGTTTGAAAATCCCAGATCAGCAATGTCTAAAATACTTAAACCTGTATAAATCTGGTTCCATCAATCATGAACCAGTCTCTGAGATCAAAGTTTCCACATTCTGATGTTAACTGAAGTCCTTGACCTGTATCCACACGGTTTTATGCATTGTGCTGCTGCCACATGATTGGCAGATTGGATAACTGTGTGATTTTATGAGGTCTAGGTGTTTCTATTCTGGACTGTGTATGAAGTAAATAAATTAAGTCTTTTCAACATTGTTACTCCTTTATTTTTATGTTATTTTTTTCAGAAAGCTGGAGGAAATACATAATGACTTCATGGACAAAAAAGATAATGCCATCACTAAAATCTATAACGAGTCCAAAGAAAGAGCCAGGTATGATAACCAACACACAGATTTGGAAGAAGTAAATGTTTTGTGTAAGGAATAACACATGATGTGGCATGCTCTTTTAGTAAAGTGATGTAACCTGATGTGAGTTACTCTGACCACCCCAAAGTTGATTATTTTCCAGTAATAGAATGTCCTGATAAGTTGTATTCATCAGCTATCCCAGTATTTTGCCAGCAGTTGCTGTTTTTATTTACTTAAGAATACCATACCATACATTATTTTCATGATGTCTATTTTCAGAGCTCCTGTTTGTAAAATTATCTTCTTACCGAAAACTTGGTTATGTGGAGTCTTGGTCATACAAGTCCCTGTTTCCCTGTATTAGCTGCTACTATCGAAACAATAATGTATAAACGTTTAGTTTGCCTTACTGTCAGAACATCATCAAAGCTTAACTATGTTTTTAACAATTAACACCTTCTGACCAATCAGATTTGTGAATTCACCAGCTTTATGATGTACATATAAACAGAACGTTAGAAATCACTCACATTTGCAATAAAATAAATGTAAAAAATATGTTCATATAAATGCGGGCATCCAATCATATTTAAAACACTTAGCAGGTTATCATATTTTGTTGCCAAGTTTAAATATCAGTTGAAATAGAACTTTAATAGGATTGTTCTGTTTTATTCAGGGTGAATGGATTTAAGAAGCAACAGGAGATCCTGAGACAGAAACATGCAGAATTTCTGGAGAGATACAAGATTCGTCCAAGCGGCAAAGAGAAGTAAAAATATCATATAGACATCATGAGGCTTGGCAGAGTCATTTGCCGGAGCTCAGCGCACATCCAGGTAGCACGGAAGCTATAGGAGATGAACTATGTGTCTAGGTTGAAAACAAATAAAAATTGTAATAATGATAATATTCAGTGTCAGATGTTTATGAACACACGTTGTATACGGTTTATAGTTTTTTCAGGTATGGGCTACAAATAATGGTCAGTATAGAAACAGGGCTACAAATACAGCAAGCTCTTGTACTACATGACATATAGAATATACAGACACTTGTCATGTCCACTGTACACCACAGTGTGTGTGTGTGTAGTATTTAACTGCCTAAGCCAGGTTAAAGGAGTAACAAAGGTGCTAGCAAAGCCATCATTTCTGAATCATTCATTCATTCATTCATTCATTCATTTTCTACCGCTTATCCGAACTACCTCGGGTCACGGGGAGCCTGTGCCTATCTCAGGCGTCATCGGGCATCAAGGCAGGATTCACCCTGGACGGAGTGCCAACCCATCAGAGGGCACACACACACACTCTCATTCACACACACTAGGGACAATTTTCCAGAGATGCCAATCAACCTACCATGCATGTCTTTGGACCGGGGGAGGAAACCGGAGTACCCGGAGGAAACCCCCGAGGCACGGGGAGAACATGCAAACTCCACACACACAAGGCGGAGGCGGGAATCGAACCCCCAACCCTGGAGGTGTGAGGCGAACGTGCTAACCACTAAGCCACCGTGCCCCCTTTCTGAATCAGTATTTATTAATTAAGGGACCCTTAGTGACGGTCTGGATTTGTTGCAGAACTGAAAATAAATTTCCTCCTAAATTGTTTGCTCTGTTAACTGGATTGGTTATCATGATTCATCAGAAATCACATTCTGCTCTCTCTGTAAAAGAAAAAAGAAACAGAAATCATATTAAGTAATCTGAGTAATATTTTTGGAAGCTTAATTGCTTTGGATAACTGAGACTTAAACTTCAGATATACATCGTACATCCTACTGAACATATGGTTGAATATTATGGCCTTTATTCTGATTGGTGCATTTGGCTTTTGTTTTGTCCTTGTTTTGAACATCCAGTCATAGTATAACTACAGACTACATAACTATGTTTTCTGTTATGCTGTCTTCTGCAGCTGTATCAAATAAGAAGGAGACTGTCATCACCAGGTGTTTTGCACTGTTCACGATTATAAGGAATTGTGTGAAATCAATAGAGTCTTGTGTGAACCCATTAGCTCACTGGGGTTTGACTGTTGCTGCAAGTGGCGTAATGTTTCTCTTTGACATTTTTTGTTGCAATTATGAATTAAACATTATAATGATATTAAATGAGGTAATGTTTTTGTACCATTCTGTTCTCTGTGCTGATATCCAGTTGCTTTCTTGACAATTATGAATGATTCTTCTACAGTTTCTGTAATTTCATTATTTCATTCAATTACTATTGCACAGGGATTATTTTCTCTGTTTTTTTATTGTATCCTTCAGGATTTTTTTTGTTTTTATTGCACCAAATCCTCATACACACATAATCAACAATCCAGATATGAAGGCTAAATAAGAAGCACCTCTTACTTGAAATTATTCTCTTATATTGCTCCCATTGTAGCACGTTGGAAAAGCTCTTTCCCTGTTATCAGGAGATAGTGAGTTTAAAACCTGGCTTTGTTACAGCAGTCTGTATCTGGGGGTGTAATTGGCCCTACTCTCTGGAAAATCTTTCCTCTCACTCCTGTCAAGAGTGACACCAGCCTGTGCTTATTTATACTGAATGGAAGAGTCTGAAAAGATCCTGGAGGAAGTATATATTAGCTGTCATACTCCCAGATAGTTGCAACCCACCTATAATGGGGTGGGAATTGGCACCAAGAACAATGAAGAAAAGTCCATTATAAGGCACTGTTTTATTTTTGCTTTCAACAGTTTAGAATTGAGGGTAACATTTCCCACATTGTGTTTGTTCTTGCTTTTTGTGTAACATGCCTTTTTCTTCCTTTAATAAGCAGTTAAAATTGCCATCAGAATCAGGTTTATTGGCCAAGTGTTTTGACACACACAAGTAATTTGGTTCCAGCTGTTTGTGACTCTCAAAGGTACAGAAATAAATAACACTATACTATACATTCAGCTTGGACTATACAAAACAAGACAAAACAGACTATACAAGACAATACAGACGATGTGAGACAATATAGACAGTATGAGTATTAAATATGAATACAGAATATATGACTCATCAGTTATGTACATAAAGTGTGAGAGTGCATTGTAGTACAAATAACAACATTGTGCAGTATTATACTTTTGTACAATATTCAGCAGCAGTACTGTGTGTAATGTATACGGATGATGTGATGGCTGACAGTTCTGATAAAGCAATACTTATAGATATGAAGCACGGAATATAATAATGGTGAGTTGTTAATCAGGGTGATTGCCTGGGGTAAGAAACTTAGACATGGCCACTTAAACAAAGAAAGACAGTAGGTGATTGACTAAGATCTCTTTAATTGCTGATCAGATGTTCACGATTAGGGCAAAAAGGCAAAAAAGTCCAGATGCGTAGCTTTTGTAGCTATTGCCAGGAGATGTGTGGATATGGAAGAACAGTCAGCAGTAATCTGCACATGTGCAGTAAAGGGAATTGCATGTGAATTCCAGTCTGAGCATTGTCATTAGTTGCATGGTTACCCATCAGATTTCTATCTGATCTTGGCCCAAATTTGATTAGTAAAGATTAGTTTTGCATTTATACTGCTCAGAAATAACAAAGTATGTGCCATATTTAGGCCAAAATCTGATGGGCTATTTCAGTCTTGTGTTGTGGTTCAAATCTGATATTTACACGATCGTTGTGAAAGGAAAATTCAACTTTAGAACGTGTACACAGGCAAAAAAAAACAATCCCTGTGTATGCAGACCCTCTGAATCTGAGCATTTCAGCTGGATGCAGAAGTATTGGAATATGACAGCTACTATATATATTGCAAAAAGAATTAAACAAAACTACTTTGATTTTATAGTAAGGACTGCTGCAGCTCATCAATAGAGTAAATGCCTTTTTTGACAGAAGTATAAAATAAGACTTGTGTTAACAATTTCCTAAAAGCTTATCCTTTCTTGTTCTTCATTTATTTGTTTCATCTAAAGAAAATGCTAATATATCCTTGTTCTGGTAATATGCCACACCATTCTAAGTGCTATTTCACCAGTTATAATTTGACATGTGATTTTAAATCTGAATATTATGTTAAGGTTTATACAAATGGTAATACAAATTAGTCTGTATATTATAATGATTGACATTTAAACATATCACTAACAGTTGTTTGACATGTTTAAAATCAAAATCAAATATTGATCAGGAGAAGTCTGTAGTCCTTTGCCAAAAGTATTAAAAGAAAAAAGTACAAATATGGTATTATTAAATACACTTTGAAAATATAAATAATACTTTATTTTCAGGAACAAAATTTTGATTCATTTCTAAAGATTTTATTAACATTAATATGTCTTTTTATTAATTATTTTTATAATCTCCTTCTTGTTCTTTGTCCTCATTGTACTCAAGACAGCACTATGTATCCAAGCTTATCAGCAGCAAGTCATTAAATGGAACCTAATTAAATTAGCAGGTACAATACCAGAAAAGAAATCTCTGCCGCTAAGCGTTTGTCCCAGATCTTTCCTCTGCGATGGACAAAAATATCATGGTTTGTTAAAGAAGTGTGACTAAGAGCCAGAATTTCTTTTCCAAATTTGAACACAAAATAACGTCAAAGAAATAAATGTGGATAGCAGATGCCACAGTTAGCAATGTCACGTGATGTCTGACTTCAGCATTACAAATGCTGAATCATATCTCGGCTCATTTGATTGAGTTGCGTTGCCACCTCTACAAAACTGTACCATACGCTTGGTTTTATTTTTAGATAATAATCAACCTTTACTTGTCACTTTCAAGAACTTATTCCAGCTGAATCACTGCATTTAGGAGACGTGTTCAGGAATGTTTTTGGACAGATGTTGACATTGTGAGCCTTTTGCCTTCAGAGCTCCTCAGCTACGCCATGCTCAGATCTGATAGGCTGATAAGGTGCACAGACCCATATGCAGGTGCAGCTCTTTTTCTCAGACTGATCTCAGAGATAACACCTCTCAGGAATGAGTCAGGAGACAGGGATGGGATTCTGAGGGATATTTTTGTGTCTGTCATCATACGGGCTTGTGCTGACTATGACCATGAGGCTGATTTGACATGCTTCATCATTAGTCTGCTGAAACAGAAGCTTATTACACAGACATTTCCACTGACACTGATGTTAAGCATAGGATATCAGTTCTTGTCTGTTTGAATTGAGAGGGCCTTTAGGGGGTATTGTGGCAGAAAGCTGTGTTGTCACTTTGCTCTACAGAAGATAACAGCCCGCATTCAGTGATCCCCCATGAGGCTTGTGCTCTATATAACCCAAACACTTACCAATGACGTCGGGGTCTTCACATGCAAAGGAAATGGGAGGGGTCGCGTTAAGCACTTATGGGTTATGCTGGTAAATGCATTAATTTACAAATCAGTTGTGTTGAATGTTTAAGCCCAAGATATCAAGAGAAGCATGCATGGGCATTTAGTACATATATTCCAAGAGGCATTCCTTTATAAGGCAATTTCTCACTTGAAAAGCAAACTAGACTAATAAAAGTCTTCAAACTGAACCGAGAGAGTGGGAGTTAATTATTGCTGAGGCTTATGGTGACGGGAGAGGGAGAGGTAGAGGGCATTACACCTGCACCGGGTTGTGAGCAAGGTCTACGCTTTGAGGGGGAAAAAAAAACAAAAACCAAAAGTTCGCACCGTGACACTCAGTTCTGCGCCGCCTCGAGTTGCAGCGCGCGCGTTTCTAGTTCAGATGCTGAAGGGCGAACAGCAGCCACACGACCAAATCCACCGACAGTAGGCCTATTTGCTCACATTTCCATCTGTATTTTTTTTTTATTGTACCTATTTGCGATCTTATCACTAATTTTATAGAGCGTAATAAAAACGAAACGCGTGGTGTGTCTCTGGACAAACCTAATCGTATCACAGCACAGCAGTAGCGCGGCGTGGCGCTGGGACTCAGCAGACACAGTCACGCGAGATGCGTCACGGGAAGCGAACACGCGTGGAAGGCGCATGGAAACCGTCCTCACCGCCTTGAAGGATTTATCCATTCTGAATGCATTTTTTTCACCTTGGAGTAACACACGGGGTATTAGTGTAAACTATATATCCCATAGTGATATCCAGACTACCCGGTGGCCTGTATTTCTGACTAAAGGCTGTGCTTTCTTCTTGCACTAGCCGGTAATTGTGATCTGTGGAATTATAACAACGGACGCAACCTCCTCGGTGTGCTCGGTGACTGGACAATCATTTGGATCGCTTATGATCGCTGACTGGATGTCGCCAAGACATGGGACTAGTTTGTATGACAAAGAGCCGATGGGCATCCGCGTGTCTCTAACGGTTAATTAAATCTCCTGTGGGAAAAGAGGATGAGGATCTGTTCAATCCTGCTGTGTAAACGTCCAACAATGATTTTGTAAAATTCAGAAAGGATAAAAGTAACTAGGAGTGCATTTAAGGAACCGAGGATCGGGCTATATAATTTAGAGAACTATTTTGGACTTACTTGGCGAACAGCAACAATGGGCACAAGGCTACAAGTTATTTTCGGCATGTTTCAGTTCGTCTCACTCGCCAGAATGCCAACGCACTGTGCCAGGGCACCGGTAAGATCACCAACAATCACTACTGGGCTTTAATCAGTAAAGTTTACTACAGGTTACTGGTGATCACAAGCTTATGCTGGTTCTACCACTCACACTGTCTGATGAAATCACTTGATATCAAAGTAAACTCTACTTAAATCTATAATGTGGTTGGATTTTACTGCACCGAGTTAATGCTGGATACTTTTTTCTCCAGACCATTTACGGTGATGTTGTTTGGATAACCTCACGGTCATTGGCGTTTGCCATCTCAAAGGTTGTGCGTTTTAAAAGGAGACGTCGCGCGCAAACTCTATGCGCATTAGATCACTTTCTATTTAATTAGCTTCCATTCTGAAGATGTTATAACACCATGAGCAAAACAGCGTGAACGTTACTGCTGGACGTCTTCCCTGAAAGCATGTTTGCGCTGAGGAGGTGAAATTAGAGCTGAAAGGTTGTGTGTGTCGCTTCCTGCGTGGTTGTGCGTCAGTGCTGCTTAACTAGAAGAGACTGTGTGTTTCTGGGTACTCTGTTGGTCTACGTGAAATGGGTGCCGTGCTTTATGGCAGCATCTAGGCACTGCAGACTGATTTTAGAGGTCGATCTTTCTCAGTCTTTATTCTTAAGACACCGGTGACTAATTAGGCTTTATTCTTTTTTTTTTTTTTTTTTTTTTTTTTTTTAACCGTTGTTTCTTTATTCCGTTCTGACTGACATTATTATTAGCTGAGATCCGTCTTCAGAATAGCTATTTTATAATCCCTATGGAGTGGGCAGATTGTGTAGTGCACTGATATCTCTGTTGTTGTTATTTTTTTCTTACACGCAGACTCATCCAATGAATCAAGCTAATGATGTAAAAGTTAATTACAGTGTTATCACCAAGTAAGGACATGGTGATGTCATCCAGTATCCATGCTTGACTTTTTTTTATGCAACAGACCGGCCAGCTTTTGAGATATTCACACACCTGCCATGAAGTACTGTAAATGGGAAAATAGTGCAGAAGGAGTGTTCAGTGTTTCAAGGTCTTTCGTTGGCACGTCTGCTTGTCTGGGTGAGGATGGGCAGGGCTGCCAGACAATCCGTGGGTTGAGGCACTCATAGAGAGCTGCAGGCCCTGAGACGATGTGCCGGGGATCAAAGAGTGTTAGAGAAGGGACTGACAATGCCAAACCAAGCTGCTGCTGCATGAGCTGGCAGGACTGAGATGATCATTCTTTGTGTTTGTGGGTGGGACTGTGTGGCGTGCCAGCCATTCTGCCAATCCTAGGCTTGGTGGCCACATTTCACAATGACTCTAATACAAAAAAAAAGGGAAATTGACTGGTATTTCAATGTCTTTGTAACACTGTACCACATTGCACCAAATTTCAGCAACTTACATAATTGAGCATTCACATAATTATCAAGCATAGAGAATTTTTTGAATAACTCCATCTATCCATATATACACCTATATAAATAAACTTACAGGCTCTTTACAGCACCAATTTAGGACTGTTAGACATGCACGGGAATTAGATGCACATTCATTTACTTAAAATCATCCCCGAACTCGGGCAAAGGCAAACTGCTCTTTAATGTGTATGCATGTCTGTGTATGTGTGTTGTAGTGCAAAGTCTGCTCTCAACTAACTGTGACCTTGTACCAGAGTGTGTATCCAACAGTCCTGTGGGGCGTGTTCATGTGAACAAGCACTAACTTCCTGTTCTTATCTTACCCCGCACCAATTCATGGGATCAATGCAACACACTCTCAGATTGACAAATTTATCTAAATGGATTTTAGATTGAAATCACGACTGATGAAATCTTGCCTTCTATATCGGGTCACAGTTCTACCATCATTCTTGGAATCTGTCCTCTGATCATTTTTTTTAAATGACACAAGACGCACTTTTAAATTACATTCTCAGATATCTGTTTTTTTGATTTATTAGTCAATACATCAGTGGATCTAGACATTCTCATACTGTATATTATATTAGTGGTAAAATTATCTTTTGCTGTGAACCGTACATTAAACGTTTGTCCAGATTAAAAAAATATATATATATATATATATATATATATATATATATATATATATATATATATATATATATATATATTTCTTTGCTTTAGAATTTTAGTATTTTTTGTTATTTACATTTTTACTATTATTGGCTTATTTTACTCCTTTTATTTTTGACTGCCTTTTGTTTAATCTCTCTCTCTCTCTCTCTCTCTCTCTCTCTCTCTCTTTACTTTATACTACTTCTTTTTCTTCTTAGTCTTATTAGTTCTACTAATAAGGACGTGCAGTTAAAATTCCTGTTATTGTTGCCGTCTGTACTTATTGTATGTTATGTCTGACTGGATGTGTGTCTTCTCCTCCAGCTAGCTCAATGGCAGCCCACTAAGAGTCACGAATCGGGACAAGGTACACATTCTCATTCAGAAAGTTTTGAGATTTGTATGGTGAGATGTAAGAGTTGCATCTTTCATGTGTATCATTTTGAGCAAAAATATTGGCCTTTGTAACAAAGCATTCTTCAAATCACCATCCTCTAAAAATAAAGTGCACGTCAGTCTAGAACTTAATAATCACCCAGTTAAGACGCACTCTTAATCTAGTCATGTTTCAATACTGACTACACTCACTACACTTTCCTTTCTCCCGTCAGTGGTTAGATGGATGGATGTGTACGAGAGGAGCAGCTGCCAGCCGAGAGAGACGTTGGTGGAGGTGTGGCAGGAGTTCCCTTGGGAGACACATCACCTCTTCTTACCATCGTGTGTGTCAGTGAGGCGCTGTGGTGGCTGCTGTGGTGACGAGGCTCTTGAATGTGTGCCCTCACACACGGATATTCTCACGATGGAGGTAACACCCAACAAATACCCACACACCATTAGCCACTCTGACTGCCTACCGTACACAAACATGAAATTCTCTATAGTGAAAGTCAATGCTTTCACCAAAGAATTACACTGCAAGTCAGTGGAATAGTAATCAATAACATATTCCCATTTCTGCTGTAAGTTACTGTAATTCTAAATTTCTCTTACAGGGACAGTATTAACTCTGATGCAAAAAAATGCTTGCTTAATGTTGATCCAGTTAGATCTCACTTCATCTTTGTCCTATTATACTTCAACCTAATACTTTTCTAATTGTCTAATTTAACTTGAAGCCATTTCTTGTAGTTGTAACAGTCATGTTGATACAGAATGTTCGTAGAAGCTCAGAAATACACAAACAACAAAAAATGTCTTAAGCTCACAGCACATGGTCAGTAGTCTATACTCACGAGGCCTTGACATGAAAATGACTTGAAGTCTAGACTCTTGAAAACACAGATAAGCATTAGGCACTTATTAAGGAATATACACACAGTAATGTCAATTTATTGTATACAAATGGCATAAATGTTTAGATAAAATAGACAAAGTGTTCTATTACAGGCACCCACACACCAACTGTCCCTACCCAAAGTGAGATCTCAAAATCTCACTCAATATGCTGAAAACAAAAGTGTGTTAGAAAAGAGACATAAACAGCATGAGGCATTCATACATATTTAGCACAGAATCTACTGCGTAATAGATATTGCTGGATTGGACTCCAGTCACGTACTGTTTTGAGAGATTGAAGGATAAAAGATGGAGTCATTAGTATGCAGAGCTTTGTGTGTGTGTGTGTGTGTGTGTGTGTGTGTGTGTGTGTGTATTGGTCTGTCCTAATGGTGATTCTTTCAATCCCCACAGCTTATGAAAACTACATACATGAAGCATGAACTGGTGCAGTTACCCTTCGTAGAACATAGGCAGTGTGAGTGCAGGTGAGCCACATGTTTAAACACACTTACATTAGAGTATATACCTCTATCATCTGACTGATTCAGGGACCTGCAATACATTTGATTCAGTGTTTAATATAAATACTATTTTTAGTGACTTCTTAAAATGTCAAATGCAAAACATGATCTGGAATTCCAGGCGTGATTTCACATACTAGATTCTCAAGCAAAAAATACATGAAAAGGTTTTGAATAGCAAAGCAGAGTTCACCGTGGTCACATGGTGAATTCTCTCCCTCTGACTCCAGCACATGCATAAATACCTTCTGTCCCTATAGAAGCCATTTCGCATAATGTCAAGGGGGGGGAATCGAGTAGCCCCAAAAGCCCCCTTTTTCTGGCGTCCTGCCGAGCTCTGTGTATTGGGTCTTTATTGGGTCATTTTGTACAATTCACATTAAAATCTCTTTCAGGGCTCAGGGTTTAGGATTAGGATCAGCTGAGCGAGCAGAGCTGAGCGTTCAGAAGGATCATTTACATTTAGTCCTCATGCTTTTCTTCCGTTAAAAAATGAGGCTTCACACAGTCACCACACTGAAGCCATCAAACGCACTATTAACGCTTTTCAATGTTTCTAATTTTTCTTTTATGCCAATATGTGTTGAGAGCTAGGGTTCAACCAGCTAAGATTCTTTAGAAGTTAAAGCCAGAGTGTTACCAGTCTCTGAGCTCTAGTATTAGGAGTGTAATGAATCTTATCCCCTCGTATTAATTTGCCATTGTGTTTTTTTTCCAGGCCAAAAGCAGATCTTCACACAGAGCCAACCAGGTAAATGTGTGTCTACGTGAGCAAGTGCATGCGTGTTTGCACATAGGCTTGTGTATATAGGGCATTAGGTAACATTAGCCATTTACCTTTAGTTATTCCCTTTTTCTCTGTGTGTGTCCTCTCCCTTTTGGTGACCCAATGATGCTGGCTGAAACAGGGAACTAATGCTCAGCTAATGTAGTGAGCAAAAGCACCCAGCTGATCCAACCTCATTTCTCATTTCATCACATGCACTGTGGCCAATTAAACTATAACTAATAATGTAACAGTGTTAAATTAGCCTCAGTAGTCAATGATCAAGGTTTCTCCTTAATGTTGCCTCAGGGAGTTTTTCCTTGCCACCATCAACTTTGGCTTGTTCGTTAGCGATAAATCTGTACATTTAGAACGCATATCCTGAATCTATAAGACTGCTTCGTGACAATCTCCATTTTTAGAAAGGGCTTTATAAATAAAATGGAATTTAATTGAATTATAAAAGCCTGTTGTGAGTACATATTGACACTAAGTGTTAATATGTATTTTGTCTTGTAGCAGTATTTCAGTCTTGCTTACCTGCATACTACTTAGCAGTCTTACTTATTGCTTACTAAGTTCTTAAAGTTAACTCTGCAATTTGTTTTTAAGAAAAACATTACTCGGTTTAGCTATAGCTCTTATAAAATTGACCTGATGTGAAATTGATGTAGCAAGAAGCGTTTAGGGGCTTTACTCTTTCTGTTGGCTCTGTGTGTGAGGGTCCATGCATGCATTGTGTGTGTGTGTGTGTGTGTGTGTGTGTGTGTGTGTGTGTGTGTGTGTGTGTGTGTGTGTGTGTCCAGCTGGCCTGTGTCTACAAAGCTGGATGCGAGTCAGAACCGAGAACTCCTTCTGAGTTGTGAAACAGAACATTTATTTTGTTGCTTAATTAGGCCACTGGCCCCCCGAGAACTCCTGAAAAGAAAACGAGAAATCACAAGAATCAAGTCACATGATTCTCAAATCTGTCATTGTGATGCATAAGGCCTGTTTGTAGCAATGACCGTGATACCATTTAGCAAAGGGTAGAGTCTTTGTTGTTGCATGGAACTTTACACTCACTGAACTTATCGATCTCTGTCCCTGTATTACAGGCAAGACCCACGACCAACGCGGAAAGGGAGGAAAAGGGAGAGGGGAAAACCAAAGCGAAAGAAACATGTCAGAATAAAACCGACGTAAGTTTCTTTGTTTTTATTTCAGCTCCATGTGACATTTTAAAATGCATTATTTAAAGCAAACTAACGAATCATCTTTAGATTTCACAACGTTATGTTTAACCAGAGCTTTAATCTGCTGCCAGGATTTAGGATTTTATATATTACATCATACGTCTAGCACTTTTTGTTTTGGAACATGCTGCACTGCACGTATACACCCAGATACCAATTAATTCAGTTCTTAAAGAAATAATTTAAGAGATTTTTCCTCTCCCCCTTTTTTATTCCTCTATCATATGCATGGAAAGGGCAAGCAGAGGGCGATTTCTTTTGGATCGCCTATCCCTCTCTGCTATCCATCATTCACCAGTCTATGGATAGAGTCAGTGGCAGGTGTGAAATTAGGATAATTTGTGGGCCAGAAATCCCCCTCCCCATCCCCCATTGTGGCTTCTTGACTCCTTAAGCACATCCACTCATGCAAAGACAGATTTCCTCCTTAATTAACTCACTCAGCTGTAGATTTCCTCCTCTCCCTTTTTCGGGTTAATTCAGTAAAAGCGGCAGTCGCGTCAATCTAAAGGCATTATTAAAAGCATTATACGTTAAAAGCATTATTAATAGGATACTACACGGTCTTTATGTGCTCTTTTAGCATTCTAAGTGTTGCATGCCTGGGGGACTGTTGGCTGAGCATGGAAGGATAAAGAGAGATTCAGACAGGTGGACTATATTATTAAAAGTCTATAATGCTTCAACATTAGACGAAAAAGTGTGCATTACAGAGATTTTATCATGACACAAAGCAGTGTCCAAATCCATTGATTAATTTGATGAAATAACTATTACCTCAGGCGGATTTTGTTAAACAGTGACAAAAACAATATCATAAAATCCAGTGTTCAAGTAGTAATTTAATTTACTTGTAATAATATTCGCAATAAACATTTGCTGCTGATAACAAGATTTGGTTGCCAAGCGACATCGTACACAAAGATAAGGGTATTCTGTGGACATAAAAGTCATTATTATCATTAATTTTTTATACATAACCATTACTGAACATTTTTCATGCCATAAACTATAGATTTCCATACATTTCATTCGCCTCCAAAGGAGTGTCAAAAAGTTTCTAATAGTAACTAATAATAAAATGCATAATAAAGCATTAGTTTAAAACCAAATATACAAATAAGTATCAAGTAATTATCAAGTAATTCCAATGCTTTTGATCTGTTTTATAATGTTATTTTTCACTATTTTACAATGGCATATTTAAGTCTTGGTCTGTCCTAATAGGACTCCAGCACCTACAACACCTGCACCTCCTGCTCTCCCAACTAGCATCTTCCGTTCTCACCCTGCCGAAGAGCAATGTCCACCCTGCCCGATGCGCAGAATGACATCAGAGCCACCGATGTGCGAGTGTGTATGCAGTCTAAGGGAGATGAGCTGCACGAAGAGAGGCAAACAGCTCAACCAGCACAGCTGCAGGTACACATGTCCTACTTTAGTACTGCCACTGCTGCACTAATTCATTAAACCTTTGGCATGTCAATATTTTTATTCCTCATTCTGCTTTTATTTCAGATGTGAAAGAGTATAATGAAATGAGGGTCCTTTCTTCCTTCTCTGGTTACAAGCACTGTAACTTCATCCATCTTTCGAGACGGTGTTTTTATCGTGGAGTCGTAGAGCAGGAGTCACCTCAACAAGAGTAGCAGAACCTCCTGCCTCCCTGCTACCCACCTCTTCACCTTTAGTGCAGTATTAGATGCATGTATTCAGCTCGGTATCCGTGTCCCAGTATTGGTGTGTGTATACCGTGTGTCTCCAGATTTTCATCACTATACCCCTGAAGCATCATGCTGCAATGGTTTGGATAGCCAATCATGCATAGTAGCACAAGCTGCTAGTGGAGTCACAGGAAAGGCATGTTGTATTCAAGTGGATTGGATTGTTGTGCTAATTCATGCTAATACACAAAATCTTAATAGATCCATCACCCCACAAGACATTTGAAAAAATGTCACTGGTTGGAAAGACTTCACTCATATGACTGTTTTTGACTGATCTGGAAGCTGGAATTCACAGTTTTATTGATGTTCAAATAGCTGGGGTTATCTTTTTTTTTAAAGAAACCCCAAAACTTTGCCAAAAAAAACCCAGTGACCTAAATTAGGTTGCAGGACATTCAATCGTTAGGACATTTCCCATCTGTTCTGGGTATATATATGTGCTGTGACTGATAGAGAGACTGGTATTGAGATGTGCTGAATGGATAGATGGGTGCTGTGTGGTCTGAGTATAGAAAGATAAGGATCTCTGTGACAGGCCTGATTTATTCTCAGCCTCCATAAGCCCATCACGTGGCCTCCAGGACTGTATCAATGAGTCTTATTGTGTTTGTTTGATTTGCTTTTTGTCTGGAGCTTTCCTTTGGGAATAAATGAGACTTTCCCTCAGGCCAGGCAGTGAGGGGAATGTCAATAGTAAAGAAACCTGGCTATATTCCACTGCTGATTCCAGCACACAAACACACACAAACACACAACAAACTCTCTCTCTCTCTCTCTCTCTCTCTCTCTCTCTCTCTCTCTCTCTCGCTCTCTCTCTCACACACACACATGCACACACTTGTCTTAACTTACTTTTATTGTATTTGAAATTTGTTTCTACCTCTGCCTTTTTTCTAATTCAATCTCTCTCTCTCTCTCTCTCTCTCTCTCTCTCTCTCTCTCTCTCATACATAACAGGTGATTATAAGCTTTTCTTTATTAATACTAAGAGAAGAATTAAAAATTATTTTACATTTATATCATTATATTCAGTTGTTATGTAAGACTTAGTTATAATATTGTAGCCTTATGTGGTTCATTTATAAAAAAAAAAAACAACAAACAAAAAAAAAAAACAAGTTGTAATGGTGCCTTTGTTGTTTTGTGTTCTGTTAAGCTGTCTTAAAGCTGTCTCGGCCTGGGTGGCCTACTACGGACACATTCTCTGCCACAGCATGCATCCATATGAGGGTCTGTATTTAGTTCGAACAAAGGGGCAAGTATAAAAAAAGAACAGCTCTGTAGCAGAGAGGCACATCTGTTAAATCAATACATCAAATCTTAGCACTGATATAAACAACCTGAGATAATTATTTGTTAGTTTAAAAAATCTGAAATCTGTGGCATTCTGCACTGACTATAGGGTATCCAAAATATAATATATTTATTTTTTTATATTGAGTTGCCTTTTATATCTAGCTTTGTTAATGTTGCTTTGGGGTATTTTATGTCACATAACAACTGTGAGAATATTAATATCAGAGGAGATATAATTCAGTATTTTGTCTAGAATCATGCATTGGTCATAGCCATCTGTGAACGCTCAGGTCTGTAAGTTTGATATTATCTGCAAGAATTTGTGAATATATAGATATATTCTGTACATTTAGGTGAAGGTAATGGACAGTGGCTGACATGATATCCGTATGTTTGCCACAGCCACTTAACTTCCTTGAAGTCTCATCATGTAGCATATCTGACTGAAATCCATGATTTAACCTAAGGGATATTTTGCAATAATATGATGAATATAGTTATACATCTGCAATAATGTAAATAAAAAATCCCTGACTTATAGTTCGCTTCACACTATGGTTATGGGTTAATCGTTCCATTTGTGGTGTTTTGTTACGTCAGGTTTGTTAACTGCTGTGTAAAGAAGACATCGTCCTGTCTTTTGCTCGGCTAAATGTTTGTCTCGACTCAAATGACTGTAATAGATTTAGAAGGTAATTTATTCCAGACTTCATATTACACCTACTGTAGGGATCGACTACCAGGCTCACTGTACAGTTATATAAATTTATTGCTACTAGTTGTATTGGAAATATAATACACAAAAATACACAGTATGTATATTATATATGAATGTACCAATTCTCTTCAGTGTTACCATGCACCTTGAATCATGTACAGGAAATTTCGTCTGCATTCCGTCTTTTATGTGAATTATGGCTTTTAAAGAGACAGTACTGTCTAAGCTATAGTTTATATTCTGTGTAATCTATATTTGTATAATGGTAACAATCAATAGTAACAATCTTACTGCTGCTACACCATTTATGCCCTATTCCTCTGTTAGTGAACAAGTATAAATCACTCATATTGTCATACAATGTACAATCGGAGGGTCAATACATGTGTCTAAATGCGTATATACTAAGCTACATGCTTTCAGTAGACCTCCAGCAACAGCCATAATGTAATGTTTAGTATACTGTATTATTAAAGTGAAATGTCCTATTTTTGAGAAACTGTGGTTATTGATGTCTCTATAATTCTTTTTCAATTCTGCTCTCTCTCTCTCTCTCTCTCTCTCTCTCTTTCTCTCTCTCTTTCTCTTTTGCCCTTGTTGGTTAGGTAATGAAAGACAAACATGTTAATAATTATCATGCACGTCTGGGAGGCACGGGCAGACACCTGCCAGCAGCACACTGATGTGAGAAATAATATTATCTCTCTCCCTCCTCTTGCCTCAATGTTGCTGAGTCAGTTATTTGCCACAGTACCACACACACACATATATACGTGACTCAGCTCATATGATGCAAATGTCACCTGCTCTCCACCTCATCTAGGCACAGCACAGCACCTGCGAGTGTTCTCCAAGCTTTTCTGCAAGTTATTAATGGGTTATTGTAATTAGATCAAGACTATTGCATGTCTTGGAAAGGTCAGATTTCATGACTGCCATGCTGTAAAAAGTCAAGTTATGTTGTAGTGCTCAGTAATATGGACACTTGGGACATTTGGGAAGATCGTGTTTAATGTAGCCACAGATGTTCGATTCAGCTGACATTATCAAAGCTGTGCTTTATTTCCATTGCTTCATGTGTGTACAGGGAAGCAGGGAGTGGATGAGTAAACATTTTGCAATGTACCATCTATTGCCTGTGGATGATGCAATTAAGTTTAATTTCTTTTTCATTTTATTAAATGGGTGTATGCTGGTGGAAGCAGTGTGAGGTTTTAATCTGATGCTGATGTACCTATCTGTCAGGCCTTTGTCTGTGCAAGGACCAAATTTAACCTCCTGTAATTGATTACCAAGGCAGAGAGAGAGAGAGAAAAAAATGGAGAATGAGTCATCTGTCTAATGGTTGCTTTTTTGTTGTCTGACTCTCTGTCTTTCAGAGTGCCTCTCTCTACATTTCTCTCATCTCTGTATGCCATATAATAGCAAAACTCCTTCACATAAGGCAGCCCCATTCTCATTGCCTTTACAAATGTGAGAATCTCTTAAATCTTTCCTTAAGCTGAAAAAACAAACTTGTCTGTTTGCTTTATGATCTCTTTTTCTATCTCACCCTAGGGGTTCTCTCTTCCTCTCTCACTCTCATCCCTCACATTTCCATCTCAAAGCAAAGGCCTGTTTATTTCCATCTATCCATCCATATCTCTTTGTCTCATGCACGGTCCCTCTCTGTGGCAGCGGTGATAAAAAATCAGCCATGTTTACACTGCCACTCTTTGTTGAAGCAGCTGTGTTCAGAGGGGATCTGGATGGTATCTGGACAACATGAACGTACGTGTATGTGTTTTGATGGCATCAGAGAGTGACGACAAAAGATATGCATGTATATGAAACAGAGTAAGAAAAGCATTAACACAATGTTGATGTGAAATTGTGAGTATTTGTAATTGAATAAAGATACTCTCCAAAGTGTGTAAATAAATGCAGTTTTTATGTTATCGCTATTTAATGTCATATTGGGTTTATATCTAAAAGACACACACGCATCTGGTCAGCACATCATGTTCTAATATCTCTGAATAGTGCTTTTTCTGTTTACTTCTTTTGCATCATTATCATAGATTGTTAGCACAGTACTAAATTCACAGAATGTCTTTAGAGAACTAATTTAGGAAGTCATACATAATGTCCTTAAAGACGTTATTAAATAAGCTCCATAGATTTGGACTGTTCAGTTACAAGATTACTGTATAACAGCTAACTTGTACATCGTTAGCTGAAGAAACCACATGGTAAGCTTTAACAGTGGAGCAGTGAGTAATGTTGTCGCCACATAGCCTCAGGGTCCAAAGTTTGATCCTGGTCACTATATGTGATAGATTTTACATATTGTCTCTGTGTCTAGCCAGGTTTCCTCAGGGTTCTCTGGTTTCCTGATACTTCCAAAAAACATGTGATATTGTATCCTGCATTATTCCCAGTGTCCCAAATAAATACTGACATCTTACTGGTGTTAAATTGTCAAATAACGTACATAAAAATGTTTTTTGGCTATTCTAATAGTTTTCCAGAGCATTATATATATCAAAAATGTAATTATTATACAAAAATTGTGTTCTTTAAATTCATTAAATCACATTTTGGACTGCTGTAAACTTGAACTTCAAGGGTCTGAGTTAAAAAAAACATTGGGCAAGTACTTGCAGACTATGTTTTAACATGTTATAGTTCCACAGATGAAAAAGAAGGAGATTTCATGGGGTTCAAGAAGTCAAGACCTAAACGTGCCCCAGAATATGTTTGCTAAATTATCTCATTACTGCCTGTGTTAAATCCACCCATCCATCCATTTTGTGTACAACATATCCTACACAGGGTCACAATGAAGCTGGGGACATGGGAAGGAAGGCAGGAGACATCACAGGAGTGGTGTCAACCCAACTCAGGACCCACATGCTATGGCCAACTTTCAATATGCCAATCAGCCTACAATGCCTTTGAGGGAGGAAACCCCCAAATTACAAGAAGAACCCTCTGCCAACACAAACATAGGAATCAAACCATCACCCCCCCAGCAGTGTGAGTCAGACATGCTAGCCGTTAAGGCAATTTAAACTTGAAAACATGGTTTTGTTAGAAACAGCACAAAACAGGTTGTCCTTAACATTCCCTAACGCATGCATGTTGTTGTTAACATGGTTGTTTTTGAAGTGTATCCTTCTTTTGATTTTCCCATCTGTATCTATATGGAGAAACATAAAAATCCTCACAGTCACTGAGGAGGAAAGATTTCAGCAACACAACAGCAAAAACAGGACATGCTGCTTCTTGTTGAGGTTCCATTACACAAAGCTGTGTGTGCTTGAGTGATAACATGACAGTTATAAACAGTGACCGTTATCTCAAAGCGGCCATCTCTGTGTAGCATTTACCCCATTTCTCCATTTGTTCCTATATTAGACTGAATAAAAAACAAAAGAAAATGTAAGTCTTTCTATTTTTCCTCATGTATTAAATTGATCAAACACCGTGGCTACAGTTTTATTTATGTATTTTAGTAGAGTGGCGACATCTGGTGGTTAAAGCAGCTTTGCCGACGTTATCTGAATCGGCTTCCATAATGCGTTCATGTGACATTATTAAAACGTTAAGACATTTTGTTCAATGCACAAGGCAAAAGTAAGTCTTACTTTTATCAAAAAATTGTGCTCGTACTTACTACTAAATAGAAAAATCAATGTGCGTTGGCTTTATTGTCATTATAAATATTGTCTGGCGGCCCCTATTGGTGACAGAAAATCATAGCTAGTCGGAATATTATTACTATTATTATTACTATTATTATTAAAATTGTTGTTGTTGTTCGCTGTTTTTGTTGCTGTAAATAATAATAATAATAATAATAATAATAATAATAATAATAATAATAATAACTAGATTTGTAAAGTTCATCCTGGTAAACTTTGATGTTGACTTGTCGGAGCAAGTATTCCCAAAGGCCGGTATGCTAGGGTGCCAATACTTTTAGAGGCAAGTGGATACGAGCATGTGACGTCACACAAATACCCGTGAGGAAGTTCCCCTCATTGTTCTGAGTGTTTTGATATGTCACATGTCAATGTTGTGGAAAGTTTTTTGATTTTTCATATTTGGGGGCAGGGCTGTGGGAAAACTGAAAGGCCAATCATTAGCTTGGGTTAATGTTTGTCTGGGCAGTTTTGCATGTTCTGCCCATGTATTTTACTCAAGGTTCTAAGTTTTTGTCTCATTTACCTAAAAGTATGCAGATAGGTAGACTGACTTCACACTAAAGGTTGCCCTAAGATGAGCAATTCTCACAACCAGAGTTCCTAGGATTGGCTACAGACCTACTGTGCCCCTGACCTAAAAATAATGTTGCTGAAGACAAATGAATGAGTTTTACTGTGTGAGAGGAAGGAAGGTTCTGTTAAAAATTAGAACATTTCATATGGAACAAAATGATAACAGCTGCACAACGGGTTTTTGCCTCATGGGATGACAGGATACTCTGCTCTAATTGCTACAGTTTGGATTTGAACAATTTATAATAAACAAAGAATATAACCATCACTACTTTTCCAACTATTAGTAGTCATTTTGAGCAGCAGAAGCAAGGCTGTAATTTTATCTCACTGGTACTCACTGATGAAAAGGATTTTTTTCTTGGAACTACTGTATACCTATCTATTCTAGTCAGGGTCGTGGTGGATTTGGAGCCTATACCAAAAACACTGGATGTGAAGTAGGACTACACCACAGATGCACCCTGGATGGGATGCCAGTCCATCACATGGCATCATTAACACGCGATCATATATTCAATTCTACCTACTGGTATGTTTTGGTGGGTGAAAGGAAACACGAGAAACCAAGAGAAACCCACATGGACACAAGGATTATTATGCCCAGATACTCAGGACACAGTAACCTGAGCTCATGATCAGACCTGGGACAGATCTGAAGCTGTGAGGCAGCAATTAAGAATCTGACACGAAAGAATTCCAATTTAAAGACAAAACAAGATACAAGCACCTCAGTTTGAACTAGATTTGTAAAGTTCGTTGTGACAAACTTTGATGTTGGCTTGTCGGAGCAAGTATTCCCAAAGACCGGTATGGTAGTGTGCCAATGCTTTTGGAGGCGAGTGGATACGAGCATGTTACGTCACCCGAATACCAGTGACGCAATTCCCCTCATTGTGCTGAGTATTTTGATATATCACATGTCCATTTTGTGGTATTTTCTTATTTTGGGGCGGGGCTGCAAGTGACGTCACGTCGCGTCATCAGAATACTCGTGAGGAAGTTTCCCCTCATTATGCTGAGTGTTTTGATATGTTACATGTCAATGTTGTGGTAATTTTTTATTTTTTCAGACCAGGGGCTACGACATATCCGAAGGCCCTAGGAGGAGTTACTCTTGATATATTTTCAGTGAATATTCTAACATAATCAAGTGAACGGCAGCAGACTAATACACACACACACACACACACACACACACCTTTGCAGTCTGCAGTGTGGTGACTTCTTTCTAGAAAGAAAAATGAAAATGTTCTATTCTTTTTTTTCTATTCTAAGTGCCTTACAAACTTGCTTGCATATAGTATAATATATTTGCCAATATGATATCGAATTGCTCATGAATCATTAAATAAATATGCAAATTAGTCCGTGATATAATCTCCCTCTGTAAGCATTAAAAATAAATTTTAAAACAGATTTTTTTTTTGTAATTCGATGCTGTCAGCAACTGGACTTGCTGTTGAACCTCTGACGTGAAACGGCTTACGTTCACAACAAATAAAGAAAGAAAAGAAACTGACACACCCATAATAAGTCTGTCTTTAGTCAGGGCTCTGAGAGACTCGGCGCGCATGCCTGCTGGTGGACGTGGCAATGACGTCACGCGCCGGAAGTTGTAAGCACGGAAAAGACAACCCATCTGAAACTGTCGGCAATCCGGCGTCTCAGAAAAGCGACAGATTTTCTAACTAACAGTGAGTAAACGTATACGGTTTGTATTTGCTGTATTGGTCACGGGCTTAATATAATATTCTGTTAGTTCTTGCTGAATTACATTCCGTGTAACTGAAACTAAAGTCGAGTCTTTCAACTAGCATACAGCTAACCAGCTGACGAGCTAGCATAGATACGTAGCAACAAAGCTAGCGTTATTTCACTTTCTCAGTAGATGTGTCTCAAACAGGACCTTAACCTTTATGTATGCGCACTTCATAGGGTATAAATAAACGCCTCTTATCCCTGATATAGTGCACTCGATGAGCATTAGGGAGTCATTTGGACTGAGCCGATTCTTCGCCACTAAACATTTGGGACTGGAAGCTTTTCATCATTTGTGTGTATTTTTATCAATATAAATAGATTAGTATTAAAGATTTAAACAGATTCAGGCATGTAACTATCAGCTACGTCGTGTTACATATCCTAATTATACAGCAGTGAGCTGGAAGCTTCCAGGCGATTCACTGTTGAACTGTTGATTTTCAAGCAGCTGCTGAAATATAGCTACGTCATTGATACAGTCAGTTTGATCGATTATTGCTTTGTTTACTACCAAAGATTACCTTTACCTTTAACAGATATGTTTAAAGAAGACGTTTGTTAATCACAGGCTTTTTAACTAAGACCTGCTTTTCCACAGATGATGCGCGTTCAGGAGCGCAAACCACCATCAGCAAGTTTCTAGTTCTTTTAAATACATCTCGTTAAATTCTCTTCACCCACCGGAGAGGTGTTTACTTTGGACTTTACTTCGGAAATTACCAGGGCCACCTCACTGTGGTTTGCAGCATCATGACTTGCAGAGATCGCACTCTGGAGTTCCAATCCGCCTGCAAGTCCCTGCAGGGGAGACAGTTACAGGTAGGACACAAAACTCACTCCCCTGTTTAAAACAGACACATTTGACAGAAAACAAGACTCCTACCTTATTAAGATGGGAATGCATCACAAAGGTGCCAACGTTTATGGTTTAGTTAAAGTAGTTTTGGTGACAAAATACTGATCTTGTTTAAAAAAAAAAAAAAAAAAATTATCACAAAATAATTCTACACATTGCAGATTTATCTTTCATCATATCTACCTGTATAGGTTTGGCAACAAATCAATGATGTTGTGATAATGTATAAAAAATACCCCTTTTTTCTAGCAGTTATCCACAGGTTTGCAAGTCTTTTTTTATTTCTTTTTTTTTTTTTTCTCGCCTGCTCCCACAGGCACTCTTGACTGATCCCACCTATTTGCAGTTTCTCATGCTTGCAGATGAAATCTTTGGCTGGTTTAATTTATCAAAAACAAAAGTAAATTAGTAACTTAAACCACTGTGACTCTCACTTACCTCTGATCATGCTCACAAGCTTTTGGTCTGTGAGCCAGTGGACCTAGACAGCAGTGTGGTCTTATTGGTCAATAAAAAGGACCAACTTATTTTTATTAAGCACTGTGGTCTGGCCCGAAAATATTTTGTTAACGTAAAAGCCTGGATGTTAATTGCCACACATTTGAAAAACATTAGCCATCCTGTTCATTTGCATATGCTAGAATTGTGTTGGTACCTATGATATAAAAAGGCAGTCACACATTATTTTGGTTTTTATGTGCTATGCAAGTGTGAATATGATACTTTCTCTGTTCTGTAGAGGAAACAGTTGCTCTGCTGTATTTGCTAAATTAATGGTATTTGCTAAATACATTAATGGAGGTCATGTACTGGTTTGTAGCGTTTTAAGCCTTGAAAAATCCCCTGTATTTTTATTATTATTTTTTATTTCTAAGCTGTAACTAAGTGGAAATTTTGTATTGTTATTGTATTGTTTGTGCTCATTTCACTGTACATGTTAGGATTGTGGCATATCCTCATCCATTTTACTGTTTCTCTGTGTTACAGAATGGTACGGTGGCAAAACCAAACCATAATGCTCTTAAACAGCGGAGTGACTTCACACTCATGGCAAAGTAAGACTTGTGAATATATAAACAAGTATTATTTCTGGCATTTCAGTTTTATGTAGCTCTCAGCATTTTCTCTAAGTTTCATTACTGCTAATTTTGTGCCTTTCAGGAGAATTGGAAAAGACTTGAGTAACACGTTTTCTAAACTGGAAAAGCTCACGATTTGTAAGTACTTGGCTGATTAACATTGTCTGTGCATTGGGTTGTAAGTCCTGTAATGTGTGTCAGTAGGATTTACAACCATTAGTAACACTCCTCTCATTCTTCAGTGGCCAAAAGGAAGTCTCTGTTCGATGACAAGGCTGTGGAGATTGAAGAGTTGACCTACATCATAAAGCAGGTCAGAGGTCATTCATAAACATAAAACAGTCAGGCTTGTAAATATTTGGACATTTGCATTTGGCCCTTTGTCAATGTTAGCTATTTACAACAATATATGCAAGTAAAAATTAAATATCAACTGTAATAAATTAAGCAATATCAAATGAGGCATGAATATCAGCATGGTTGTGATTCACTATATGTAGTTGTAGCTGTGCCAGTATTCAGTATAAGCTCATTTGCAATCACGATACTGATTCTATACAACTCTTATAGAAACAAGAAATAAATATCAAATAAAAGATCTTTCTGACACAATATGGTCAAGTGACCCTGAATATTTTTTCCTTTGCTAGAGGAAATGTGTCCTGAGGAAGCCACATTCAATTTATAGCTTGCTCGGACATGTTGATTTGTACTAACCTGTTTAAGGTGTTTTCCATGATATTGGCTTTGCGTCATCCTTCTCATCTTCATGTGACAATTATTCCTGTATATAGTCAAAAGTTATATTCATGAAAATTATAATGTGCTGATGATGTCACTACATGACAAAAGTAACAGATTAAAACTAAGAAGTGGAATTTAAAGCTTAAAGTGAAGTAAGCAGATAAAAGGCCTGGTAGTGTGACATTAACTTTCAATAGGAAGTCCAAAGGGCTGCCAGTAAAGCAAACTACCATTTGTCTGAAAATCAAAACAAACAAAAGAGAGATTGCTGAAAAATTCAGTGTGGTCAAATCATTTCATTTCAACACAGACAGCTGAAATAACAATAACTGTGCATAAAAAATTGGGCTGATTATTTGGGCTGACATTGTCTTTTTTCCCTAAACTGAAGTTAGTTCATTGTAAATATTTTTTCATAAAGAAAAGCAGGCACACACTTGCATTGAATTATCTCGTTTTATTAATGCACACGGAACAACGTGGATGCAAAGGTTTAAAGACCAGATAACAAGACTTTTTGGGTTTAAAGCTATAATGCTCTGTCTGTATTTATTTTTTGTGTGTGTTTGTCTTTGTTTCAGGACATCAACAGTTTAAATAAACAGATAGCACAGCTGCAAGACCTGGTTCGCTCTCGAAGTGGTCAAAATGGACGGCACATTCAGACACATTCCAACACGATTGTTGTCTCTCTCCAGGTAACAAGTCTTATCTGATTATCTCCAAGAAGTGCTTTTGAGATTGTCATCTTTCTGATCTTTCATTCATGTTGACTAGACCAGCTGTCCTGCTGTAACATGTAAAAATGTAACAGAAATATCGACTTATACTGTACACTCTTTTAATGTTTGCAGTCAAAGTTGGCATCAATGTCTAACGATTTCAAGTCCGTGTTGGAAGTGAGAACCGAGGTAATGTTTATTTACTCCTTCTTCATTTCAGTTGTATCTCACAGCTGTCCTTATTTCCTTATAGTAAGGAGTGTTGTTGACACGTTTTGTATTTGTTCTGATCTGTGTAGAATCTGAAGCAGCAGCGCAGCAGAAGAGAGCAATTCTCACAGGCGCCAGTGTCCACCTCACCTATGCTTGCCAACAACTTCAGTAAGTTAGCAAGCCACTGCAGTTTTACTTCATCAGAAAGGAAATAAACAAAAGTTTTTGGTCATGGTAATACACAAAGAATTAAAAAATTTTTTTGAGTTTAGTGAACTTTACTTTTCAGGTAACTCAGTATTGATGCAGGATGAATCTAGAAGCCTTGGCAGTGATGTGGCCATTGACATGGACTCAAGAGCAAATCCCCTTCAACTGCAACTTATTGATGAACAGGTACGATTCAGTGGCAAGTGTTTCAGTTTTGTATCACTGTTTCTTGCATGCCTAACATGAAATGTGTCTGTTTTGTTCATTTAGATGATTGGACTTGTTGAATTTATTTAGACATTCCTTTGTTCTGGCTGTCATAAATGTTAGTCTTCAATATATGTTTATATAATGTATGCATATATTAAACATGATTTGAATAGATTACTGTTACTCATCTCTCCCCCAATCCTCAATGTCATTTATAGGACTCTTACATCCAGAGTCGAGCAGACACCATGCAGAACATCGAGAGCACCATTGTGGAGCTGGGCTCCATCTTCCAGCAGCTAGCACATATGGTCAAAGAACAGGAGGAGACCATACAGAGGTGAGAAGGAGAATGCTTGAATAGTGTTGTGTAATTTGAAGTACAGGAGTGATCAGTTTATCACAAGTATAAATTTATCAGCTGTCCCATCGGTTAAATAAAAGTTCTATTGTCCTCTCACATTTAACAGGTTTTGGGGCAATGAAAACAAGGCTAGAAAGTGTAGTTAGTGAAACATAATTGTTTATAATGATCTTCTTATACAGAAACAAATGAATATGTGGCTATTTCTAATGTAAAGATTTGGCCAGCATATCGGCTATGAGTTATGGTGTGCTGTCCACACATAGAACATATTATTTACATCTGGCTAGCTTTATCACCATGTTAAACGACAAGGTGACTGCATGTTATGCTAGCAGGAGAGTTATAGGATGTGCTGGTGTTGCTCTACCCTATATTTTACTTACTTTTGTACCTACTTCCACATACCTGCCCAGTCATGATTCTGTTACAGGATGAATAATCTAGCTAGTTAAAAACATTTTTTCAGCCATTTCACAGTTCAGCCAGTTTGTACACTACAGCAGGCTTCGGTTCCTGTGCTAAGTTTAAATATTTCTACATACCAAATGGAAATGTTTGTTTTAATTGTTTTAAATAAAGTCAATAATGAGTGTTTATTTTAAATTATGGAAATGAGTATACAACTGATGGCTAGGACTATGTGAACTGTGTAACATTGCTGACAGTGCTGATTTGGCCACCCTTTTGTTTAGTAGATGTAAGTTGTTAAGTAGTGTTAATGGGATGCAATAGAGTTTAAATAAAAATAACTGTATTCCTTGATTTTCCAACTTGTTTTCCAGTCTTCCTTATAGTAATACATTCTGTGAAATGAGTCAGAATATTATTCTAGATTTGTGATTGGTGATGAGGTTTTCTCTTTAATATGCATAGTTATCAAGTAATATAATTTCATGAACATACTGTATGAGATGGTATAAAGGCACTGATATAATCCGCTGGCAAACTGAGTGAGTATTTAGCATTAAGACTGGTACAACTGGAAATTCATGTTGAATGCTGTTCATGGATATTTTTCTTGTCGTTCTGTAGGATTGATTCCAACGTGGAGGACACTCAGCTGAACGTGGACATGGCTCACACTGAGATCCTCAAATACTTTCAGTCGGTCTCCTCCAACCGCTGGCTAATGATTAAGATATTCCTTGTACTGGTGGTCTTCTTCATCATATTTGTGGTCTTCCTTGCCTGAGAGGAAAGCACCACAAGGAACGATGGGATTAGGACATGGACGATGTGCAGTAGCCATGGACTATTACTGGGCGATGTGCAAAAAAAAAAAGAAGTAGACTGGACAACAATAACTTTGCAAAGAGAGCGGACATATTGTACCACTTACATGTTGTATGCTTGTATACTCTGAATGAAAAATGTTAGTTAAATTATAGAAACTTGTATGGTTAGTCTTGCTCTCTGCATAGATTATGACGATGTGGGCAGTTTTAAAACATCCTGCCCTATTCAGGGAGTGGGGTCAGATTTCATTCTTGTCGTTTCTCTTTGTTACCTTGACACATTTACATTATAAAAACTAAGCCTTCACTTACCATACTTATTTTAGGGAGAAGGCTTATTTTGTGAATGGTTTGATTCTGCAAACTGGTTTAGTTTTTTTTTTCCCCTGACAGTGTTATCAGCAATCAGTGGTAACATGAATGATGTAAAGGACTCGCTTTTACGATAAATTAATATGATCACTTGTACAGGTTTCTTTATGATAAACTTTCGATCTTACATGTGTTTCATCCTGTCTCCTGTTTGTTTAAAGGAGAATTAGTCCTTTGATAAAACTATTAATGGCCTTGTAATGGCTTTTTACTGTAAATTGTTGAAAGAGTTGCTTATTTTCCTTATTTTTAATTTCCAAAGCATATATAGCAAGCTAGGTATTCCGTTCTCATGATTTTACGCTTTGTATAGTGTAAATGAAGTTTTTAGTGCTTTGTTGATGATTTGTGACTTAACCATACAGCGAGCCAAAACAGAAGCATGACTTTTAAAACCGTAATGTGAAGTTCAATCTACATTTTCTCAGTCACTAAGAAGGCAGAGTTTGCAAAATACCCAGGTTAATATTATAAGGAACAAACTTTGCATTAAATTCTGAAAGTTTAAGGCACCAGTATATGTAAAGTATCTTTATCATTCAGTTTCTCATACACTGCTTTCATTAGAAAATTCTACATGAACCATGTACAGCATATTAATTAAGCACTTTTTTAAATCATGTGTTTCCTCACTTTTTTAAGCTGAATGATGCCTCAAGTAAGAGCTGACCGTGATTTCTTGAAAGGAACTGCATATTAAAAACAAATCTACGAACCTGGATTATTTTCCTTTTTTGTACCTGAAACAAAACATGTTTTGCAGTTGTTTTGATTTGTTTGCTTCTTAACATTAACATTGTTTACAATACACAGTGAGGGAAAAAACAACAGGGTGGTGTGATGTAGCCTAAAGTTGATTATTTTCCAATAACATCATCCATTTATTATTTCAGGCTTAGAAAATGTGGAGTAACTGCCAAACGAATCCCTCTGAAAAACTGTTTTAATAAGTTTTATAATAATTCGAATAATTGCCATATGTAATATATTAGAATGAGCACCTTCATCTAAACCTGTGATTAGCCCTGCAGCAGGAACTACTTTCAGACTTATTAAACACTTTCTGATTAATCAGATTTAAGAAACTGTGCTGTGGTATAAGCAGTTTTATTAATCTGAAACTTTTTTGAAATTATTTACAGCAAATCTTCAAAATTCAAAAAAATTCAACAAGACACTAGACTGATGCTACGTTCACACAAACCGTGAAAAGCGACTGGAGATCATTCATTTTCAGTGAAAGCTGGCCACTTAGAGCAACGTCAGTGACAGTGACTGTTAGCGTTTAGATGTACAGTAGGTGTGTCCCGTTTGCAAGAAAAAGATGAGAAAAGTTTAACTTCATGAAAAAATGGAGCAACTTGGTGCAGCAATTACCAATCGGGATGGAGACAGTAGAGTTCACTGCTGCACCTTCATCTCATGTGATATGATGCATATATACAACTGGTAAATTTGATATAAAAATGCTTTCACTTTATGTTTTGTTTTAGTGGCAAGAAGATTTGTTTTCTTGGAAGTGGAACGCAAGATGTACCATCTATTGATGAACGTTACTATAGCAACCAGCAGTAGAAACACCTACTTGAAGCTGCATTGTAAAAATGTCTGGTGACATGTTGTGATAAAACTGCTGTACACACGTGGACAAAATTGTTGGTACCCTTTGGTCAATGAAAGAAAAACCTCACAATGGTCACAGAAAAAACTTTAATCTGACAAAAGTAATAAAATAAAAATTCTATGAATATTAACCAATGAAAGTCAGACATTGCTTTTCAACCATGCTTCAACGGAATTATTTAACAAAAATAAATAAATAAACTCATGGAACAGGCCTAGACAAAAATGATGGTACCCCAACTTAATATTTTGTTGCACAACCTTTTGAGGCAATCACTGCAATCAGATGATTCCTGTAACCGCAATGAGACTTCTGCACCTCTCAGCAGGTATTCTGGCCCACTTCTCATGAGCAAACTGCTCCAGTTGTTTCCGGTTTGAAGGGTGTCTTTTCCAGACGGCATGTTTCAGCTCCTTCCAAAGATGCTCAATAGGATTGAGGTCAGGGCTCATAGAAGGCCACTTTAGAATAGTCCAATGTTTTCCTCTTAGCCATTCTTGGGTGTTTTTAAGCTGTGCTTTGGGTCATTGTCCTGTTGCAAGACCCATGACCTGCAACTGAGACCAAGCTTTCTGACACTGGCCAGCACATTTCGCTCTAGAATCCCTTGATAGTCGTCAGATTTCATTGTACCCTGCACAGATTCAAGACTCAACCCTGTGCCAGATGCAGCAAAGCAGCCCCAGAACATAACAGAGCCTCCTCCATGTTTCACAGTAGGGACAGTGTTCTTTTCTTTGATATGCTTCATTTTTCCGTTTATGAACATAGAGCTGATGTGCCTTGGCAAAAAGTTCCATTTTTGTCTCATCTGTCCATAGGACATTCTCCCAGAAGCTTTGTGGCTTGTCAACATGTAGTTTGGCATATTCCAGTCTAGCTTTTTTATGATTTGTGTCCTCCTTGGTCATCTCCCATGTAGTCCACTTTGGCTCAAACAACGACGGATGGTGCGATCTGACACTGATGTTCCTTGAGCATGAAGTTCACTTTGGATCTCTTTAGAAGTCTTTCTGGGCTCTTTTGTTACCATTCAGATTATCCATATTATTGTCATCAATTTTCCTCCTGCGGCCACTTCCAGGGAGGTTGGCTACAGTCCCATGGATGTTAAATTTTTGAATAATATGTGCAACTGTAGTCACAGGAACATCTAGCTACTTGGAGATGGTCTTATAGCCTTTACCTTTATCATGCTTGTCTATAATTTTCTTTCTCATGTCCTGAGACAACTCTTTCCTTTGCTTTCTCTGGTCCATGTTGAGTGTGGTACACACCATGTCACCAGACAACACAGTGACTACCTGGAGCCCTATATATAGGTCCACTGACTGATTACAAGATTGTAGACACCTGTGAATCTAATTAGTGGACACACCTTGAATTAACATGTCCCGTTGGTCACATTATTTCTAATGTGTTTCTTATGTCTTTTCAAGGGGTACCATCATTTTTGTCCAGGCCTGTTCCATAAGTTTATTTTTTTAAATAATTCCGTTGAAGCATAGTTGAAAAGCAATGTCTGACTTTCATTGGTAAACATTCATAGAATTTTTATTTATTATTACTTTTGTCAGATTAAAGCTTTTTCTGTGACCATTATGAGTTTTTCTTTCATTGACCGAAGGGTACCAACAATTTTGTCCACGTGTGTATGTGTGAACGTAGCTAAAGGTTTCAACTTTTGATCTTTGGTATACATACATGTGTGAATAACAATGTAAGCACAAGCTCTTGTACACATTTTGTCATTCTACTTGTTTTTCATTTCTTCATCTTTCCCTCTTCCTCTTCATATTTTCCTGTTCTAAATCTCCTTGCTCCACTTTGCAGCCTCAAGCAGACCCCTCTGTGGGGATAATTTCTGGCATGCTGTGGCTTCTCCCTCTTCTCTGTCGTGGCGCTGCTGATGTTGCCTGCTCTGCACCTTCTTCCTCTTCCTCCTCTGACCACGTGTTTTCCTCCTGCAGGTTGCTACGGGATCCGCCAAAACTGCCCATGCCGCGGCTAAGTACACGGAACTTGGATCGGAAGGTGACGAATGAAAGGCTCTTACTGCGCCGCTTCTCCCAACGAGCTGCACGCCCCTGTAGTTCTTCATCAGCATGCTCCTCATCCAGACAGGCTCTCAGCACTGAGCGGAAGAGCTGAGGGACCTCATGCACTTCTGGCTCAAGCTCAGACACTAAATTACGAAACCTGAGAATCATACAACAGTCATACATCAGACAATAAACAATGTATAACCTTTATTATTAACCTTGCATAATATAATAAAAATGACATTACTAGTTGTAATGCAGAAGTATATATCCCACACAATATTCACTGTAATAAATCTGATTTTAAAATTAACTAGGCTCCCAGTATAGGAGGCTTGCTGTATATATAATGGAAATAAAAAGTATGTAATCAGGGCCAAAAGGAAACACAAACGCAACTCAGTGTAATGCAATATTCAGTAGAGCTTTGCTTTAAACTCCTTTGAGCTACTAAACAGTTGTTTTTTATTATCTTTTTTTTTCCAAAATTTTACAAAAGAGTGGAAAAATTAATCAATGAAAAATTATCTAATGAATTGCAAACAATGCATAAGTCTACCTTTTTGATGATTATAGTTGTTAATATAGACATTTCAGACACTTTATTCTGTATCTCAACAGACTATTAAACTTTCTTAAGCCCTCTACCCAGCCTGGGACAGAAGTACTGATATATTTTCAAGTACCGCTGTCTGTTAACTTTACTTAAACTACTACAACCTACAAAATGATGTCTCGTTCATGGTCCACCCTACCTGACAATGACAGGGCCACACTGTGGAGGTGGGATCCGTGAGCAGAGCTCCTGCAAATCTAGGACGTCTCTAGGTGTGAGCTTGTAGGGTACATGGGGTTGAGGCCCAGCCAACCAGCTGTAGTCTGGTAAGGATGAGGAGCTGCGACGGCGACGCACCTCACTGGCCCTCTCCAAACAGATACGCTCAGTACGCTTCACCATGGCACCCAGTTCGAGCATCAGGGTGTTAGTGACCAGCTCCTCTGGAGTGCGCTGACCAGGCACCTTTGGCTCCAGCGAGAACATAGCAGACCAGGGGAACATCTGAGAGAGAAGAAGAGATATTGCTATTCAAAGCTATCTTTGATTCCTTTGTATTATCTCCCTAAGTATTATGTCCCTATATAGGTACCTCCATTTTAGTCTTACATACTAGCATGATTAATGAGTTACTGTGCATTAGCCCTTACCTTTCCAATAGTTGTTTTTCTTCTCCTAGATTGTAGATTGACTCCAGTTTTTCAGCAATCCGAGTTTTCTAATCAGGGGCACATGCACATTATCAAGTAACACAGAAATGTTTTGCAGACTATGTAAACATGTATCCAAGTTTTCATGCACACCCATAAGTTCTTGCAGCAACACGGCCTCTGTGGTATATAGCATAATCACTTTGCATAAGAGAGTAATCCCGTAGAAATTGACATGTCTTACCAAGTGATTGACATGTCTTACCAACCTGATAAGCCTATCTGGGAAGGTGTACTTGTGTTTGTGTGAGTGCAGATACAACACACATATAACTGTATAGTTGCAGTTGAAATGAGTAAAATTATGCTATATTGTGCACATCAGTGCTGTAGTAATTCAAATCAGATCATTTGTTTCCCAATAAATATTTTTGGTGTTAATTAAAAATATTTAAAGCAAAAGGCCTGATGTGGAGATTTTTACCTTAAACAGTATGGTTGGTTATAACAGTTATTTAAATATTGTTGGATTTATCATCTTCAAGAAGCATTTGTTACTCCAAGCGAACAGTTATTATGTTTACGGATGTGTAGACAGTGCATGATATTCAGATATGTCTGGCAGACTATGAAAGTACTATGAACACTACAAGGGTTTCCACTCAGCTCAGCACTAACAAGGCTTTATTCTTAGTTTGTATTATCTGGGATTATATAGCAGTTACGTGCCACACGTGTCAGGAAGCACATACTTCCAGTGCTAATGATTAAAGCCTAGCTCCTGTACAAGAAAATTGGTATACATCTAAATTCAACACAATTAATCTGTACAGGCTATGTAGGTATTCATTGTAACAGTATATATGACTATAATAAGTAATAATTAAAATAACAGACTTTTACAATTAAGGATAAATCATTTATTAACATTTCTTTTCAGGTCTAAGCAGTTTGGTCAAAATGCATTTAAGTGTCTGTTTTCTCTTTACATTTAGAGATTATATAATGAACTGTTTGTGTGGCAGATGCTCATATCAAAAGTGATTTACAAAAAGTGAAAACTGAAGAAGGTCCAACTTATAAAGTACATGGACACTCAATAACAGGCTAGTTGGTATCTTATACATGATATTATCTAAAAGTGTTTTTTTTTTTTTTAGACTTTTGCAGAGGGAATAGAGACTCTAGACTTTTCTGACTGGATTTGGATGCAATGGAATGATCTCCACAGGGGACCCACACAAGAAGACTTAATCTTTTCTATCAGTTGGTATATAGACAGTGGACACCTCCCAGTAAGGAACATTTTATCAGACACACCCATTTGTGTTTGTTGGTTTACATTTACAGAATATAGAAGATATAAAATGTATTTTTAACTGTCCTTTAAGCATTCCTCAATGATTCTGTTGAGTTAAATATTTATGGCTGAAGGACATTTCAACCCAAAAATGAAAGAGATTTTGAAAAAAAAAAAAATCACTAGCATTCCTGGAGCCTGATGTACTCAAACCTGCACTGCACACATCAGTGATAGTGCATTGTTAAGAATGATCTCTCATCCAACATTGTCCTTGTGTGAACTAGAGGGGGAGCCAACCAACTAAGAGTAAAGAAACATCAGGTTTAGTAAGGAGCTAACAGTCTGCTTAAAGTATGAAACCTCACAATGTCTCATGATTTGATCCATTTTTTTGGATGGTTACTGTACATGCCACAGCATAGCGAGTTTACGATGACCCATTAGTTCCTTAGGAGCTCTCGGTTGCACTATTATAAACTGTTGTAGAAAGGACATTATTTACATTTACACTATTTACTGTAGATTGTCACCTAAATGAGGATGAGGTTCCCTTCTGAGCCTGGTTCCTCACAAAGGTTCCTTCCTCATATAGTCTCAGGGAGTTTTTCCTTGCCGCCGTCGCCTCTGGCTTGCTCGTTAGGGATAGATATTAAGTATCTTAAATTTTAAGTTAATCTTTTTTGAATTAATTCAAAATTTTATTTATTTTATTATTATTATTATTATTATTATTATTATTATTATTATTATTATTTTTAACTCTCTTCTGTTTCCATACTTCTGTAAAGATGCTTTGATACAAAAGAAATTGTTAAAAGCGCTGTACAAATGAATTGAATTGAATTTTTTATTTTTTTTAGAAAAATGTCTAGTCAATTCAGTTTGTAATCAGATTCTGGCTGTTTAAATGTCTGTCAATCTCCAGCACCTTTACACAACAGCAGGCAAAATATAAAGAAAAAAACAAATTAAATGTTTATTAATGATAATAATCATAATCAAAAAGAATCAGGTGGATGATGCTTCTAATAAAAGTCATAATTCATCTCTCCCTGTAAATCTATATATATGTTCGAGTCTCTGTCACTCATGGCATTTACACGAGCCTCGTCATCTCTTTATTTGAACAATATTAGTATATTTGCCTAGAAAAAAAATACAGAATTTTAATGCTACAACTTTACTTCTGGTTGAGCTGCATGCAAAAAGGAAATATATCTTTGGTTCATATTTGCCTATTCGTTATACTACTAGGCATAACAGGAAATATGAACGTTTGACCAAGTGCAGTCTTTTTTTTTCCAGATATTATTATAGTTGTATTCTACGGAAGCGTATTGCATTCACTTGAGTAAAAAAAAAATCTACTCTGTTTTTCTGAATTAACGACTTAATTTTTCAGGAAAAAAATTTTTTTGCTCTGTTTTTCTGAATTAACGACTTACTTATCTCAAAATTATGAGAGTTTTTCAGGAAAAAAAATTTTTGCTCTGTTTTTCTGAATTAACGACTTAATGTGGATTGCATGGAAGTAAACATGTCCCGCCTTTCAAGTTTAATCAGTTGAACCGATATGGTACTGTATGCTTCACGGATATAAGATGATGCATCTGAAATGCATTCAGACTGGCTATGTGGTGACACAAGAGACAATCAGGCAATTGTTGAAAATACTGGATCTCCATGGAGTGCAACTGAGGCGCCGGAATCCAGGCCCGAACTTTTTATGACATGTTGATTCATATGATAAACTCAAACCATATGGGATCTGCATGAATGGTGCAATCGACGGGTTTTCACGAATGGTGATACGGCTACCGTGAAGCAGACCATATCGGTTCAACTGATATAGAAACACAGCAACGTCAAGCAGATCACAATGTTCTTTTCGTCTGAACAGGCGCAAAGTCTTGAGGTGTCTGCGCAAAGTTGATGCACTAATAACAATACCATTTATATTACTTAAAGACAGCAGTATCTCCCAATGTCTCAAACCCAAAGTAAAATAAAACCGGATTAAACTTGAAAGGCGGGACATGTTTACTTCCATGCAATCCACATTAAGTCGTTAATTCAGAAAAACAGCAAAAAAAAATTTTTTCCTGAAAATTATCTCATAATTTTGAGATAAGTAAGTCGTTAATTCAGAAAAACAGAGCAAAAAAATTTTTTCCTGAAAAATTAAGTCGTTAATTCAGAAAAACAGAGTAGATTTTTTTTTACTCAAGTGAATGCAATACGCTTCCGTAGTATTCTGCCCTCTTGGGGTTAAAATCTGAAGTATACGCTTCTTTCCCCGCCCCTTTTACGTCACTCACTCCACCTCATGTCAAATGAGGGTTCACGAAGCGCGGCACGAGACACGATTTGCGCGTGCTGCTCGGTTGTTGTTACTAATCTCGGTTTACAACAGCGTTATTTCTGTAATAGATCACAGCTAAATTGTCATATCAGTCACTAACTACTAATTTAAACGTCTGAAATAAGCTATGGAGATTTGCAAATCTCAGTAAAGGCGGTAAGTGATGCCAATATAACTTGTGCTAGCTTGCTAACCTGTCAGCCGTTTAAATATAACCGTCATTTTTCTATTTGAGTGACTTGTTTGTTTTGGTCGTTTGCTAACCGGTTAGCATCAGGTCTAGCTTTTAGGTTCTTTTGCATTCACTGCTTTTTTCTCGCTCGTTATTTTCCGACTGTCATAATATCTGCTGTAACGAAGCAGATGTGAGATGTGTGTGTGTGCGCGCGTGCGCGCGCTGTTTATTAGCTGCTTCGTTAGCAATAGCGCTAACGTTAGTACCCGTGTTAGGTTCAGTTAAGCTTGGAATCAAAATTAGCTGAAGTCATGCAGCAAGTTCATCAAATAAATAGTGATCAACGGTTGGGATGTTCCCAAGCCAGCTTTATGATGATTTTTTTGTGCCATTTGGTGTCATGGTTATAAACCATGTCTTTGTTTTGCTAATCAGGACGATCAAAGGTTGCCAGATGGAACTGAAGTGAAGCTCCGGATTGTCTACATTCCTGTTGTTTAACACCTTTCCTTAAATGAATGGTAATAAACCTTCATTCGACACCTTGAAGCGATTTAGTATAAATGAAAGCAGTTGGTGCGTTATTTTCTAGTAACCTTTGGGTTGTTTATTGCCTGTTATGCAATTCCCCTGAGCGTGTTTCCATGAAAACTTGAATAAAAATATAAACACACTCAGACATCCAGCTAAACCAGCATAAATCTACATGATGTGTTAGTCACCTGTCACCTGTTACTGTAGTTGGTAGCAAGTAGGGACATAATTATTTTCCTGAGGCAGAGTACAGGTTTTCTGCTGAGTGCAGTCATTAATCCTTCAAACAATATAGGTTTGTCTGGCATATTTTACACCCTTGCTCACTTATGCTTTGTTTCTGAGTATTTATTTATTTATTTTTCACTTTGCAGAACGGAGCATGATCATCCTTTTCCCCAGTGGATCTCGGTAAATGGTACTGCTCCTACTGTGTTCATTGATGTGCATGTTACAATGAGCTGGGCTGCGGACGACTGGACCTCAGGGCTTTCTGGCCTGGTCCTGAAGAAAGTTCAGGAGCTTCAAGTGTACAATGAGAAACTGATTCGAGAGAGACAGCAGAAACAGCTTCAGCTGGACAACTCGGAAGCTGCACTACACAAACAGAAGCAAAAGGTGTGTTTGCATCATTCAATGATATTGGTTTACAGTATCTTTGAAGGCTTTTTCTTGACAAGCTGTTGTAGGAAAATAATCATTGCTATGTTAACCACTCTGAAATTCATGATTTTTCAAGAACATGTTCATAAAGTCTCTAATTGCTCTTATATTATAGTAATTTGCCAACAATTATAATTTCACATTTATTAATGAACAAAATTTCATACCTGAGGGGGGGGCATGGTGGCTAAGTGGTTAACAGGTTTGCCTCGAACCTCTGGGGTTGGGGGTTCCAGCATGTGCTCTGTCTGTGCAGAGCTTGAACTTCTCCCGATGATCTGGGGGTTTCCTTTGGTTAGTCCTAAGACATGCATTGCATGCGATTTTAAAATTGTCCGTAGTGTCCGTGCCGTTCTGCCCTATAATAGAGCAGTAGGTACTACTGTCAGAGATATTGTCTGCACTATTATCAGAGATGATTTCTGTTATAGAAAATTAAAAGCCCTTTTTCAAATTTGAAATCAAATCTGAAGGGTTTATCTGTGATTTTGGTGGAGATTAGCTGAAGCTGGCTGCTTTGAATTTCAAAAACTGAACAAACACAGCCTCTCCCTTTAAAGTTCCCACTAAAGACATGTTCCAGAAAACACTTGAATGCACAGAGGCTAGATTGAATGCTAATATGGGAGGAGAGCGTTCAGAGGCTACAGGCAAATAAGACACCTCCTTGTCCTGATTGGTTGGATATTGGCTCTTAGCATGGTTTTTGTCTCCTCTTTATATGGCTTGGGTTTTAGGCAGCTGCCAGAATATTACAAAATGTATTCTGACCCCACCTTTGTGTGTCAGTTTGTTTTAGTAACACACAAGTATGTGTTTCAATAGCTAGAATTATAGGTGAAGCAAGATGTATTGTGCTTTTAAGTCACAGGTATTAACTCCCTCTTCTTATAATTGTGTAAATAGAGTGAAGATACAGAAGAAGCACTTTTTACTATTTTACTTTGCCCAACATACAAATGACTTTGAGTGAAATCACATTACAGCAACTCTGTTACAGATGTGCATGAATTTGCAGTCAAAGTTTGAACAACTAGAAATGGGACTTATGCTATGGAATGTTAAGTCATCATGCACAAATGAGTATATTTTGAGTCTGTTGTTTTCACCCTGTCACAGTATGAGGAGGCACGAGCAGAACTGGGAGCAGTTCAGAGGGAGCTGTTAGGAGTGCGAGAACAGGTCCAGGGAGAAGCACGAGCAAGAGATCGCCTGACTCAGGAGCTGCAGGCCAAAGTGGCTCAAGGGTGCACTCTAGAGAGCCAGCTGGACTCGACAAGAAAACTGGTCCAGAACCTCAGTCAGGAGGTTAAACGGTGAGTCAAACGGATAAACACTGTTTGTGGTGACCGCATTGAAGACGCATGCACACTGTAACTGGCACAAAGTATGTTTCAGGTTGTCAGCTGTGTCAACAGGCTGAGGGCTTGGCTGAAAACCCAAACAGCTTATTTGTTATTTCAGTTCCATGACATGGTGTCTGGTGCAGGAAACCAGTGAACTAACCCATGTTTTTACCAGTTTGAACCATAGAGTTAAACCATAAAGCAGCAACAGAGCTGTACAGCCAGTTACACTTAAGATAAGAAATACAAGGTTTTAAACTTCCTTGTTTAGTTCCTCACAATTATTAAGACTCTGTACTGTTCACACCTGGACAGCACCATTTTAGAGCAATAAAATGGCACCAGTCTCTAGCTCCCAGGTTCTGAATCCAAGCTGTGATGAAAAATCACAAAATGTTTTAACATATGCATCAGTTTATTTGTAGGAAGGCGAAAGACCAGAAGTGAATATATAATAAAAGCAATTTGCCTATTTGCTCATTTAGATGGAGGTTCTTAATTATTTAAAGCTTCTTCCTTTTGCTTTCTTTGTTTCTCTCCATCCATCAGGCTTGAGGCAGAGTTGGAAAAGCTGCAAAAAGAGAGAGTCTCTGGGGACTCCGTGTTGTTTTCCACACCCTGCTGGAACATGAACTCACCCTGGGACCAGAGCGGTATCCTGCTCTATGTTCCTCATTCTCTCTTGTTTTTTCTCTTTTGTTGTTGCTCTCTGTATTTCCTCTTAGCTCTTTATTTGTGACTGTCCATTCTCTTTTCAACCTTTCTTATCATTTAGAGAACCTCTACCACAAGAGAAAAAAAGGCGTTGTTCAGAAATTTCACAATTACTTAGTCCAAAATGTTTTAAAACACTGCCTAGTTTGACATGTCACGATTTTTTTTTAATTTATTTATTTATTTATTTTTTTTGCACCTTCAGGTAAGAGCAGTCTCAGAGGAGAGGACGTTAGCAAAGTCCGAGTGAGTTTCTCCAAACACTTTCAACATAATTAGTACCCGATGGGTTTTGTTGGCTACTTGGGTGTTGTTTTTGGATGCTTAATTCGGTTTTCTTACTGAACATAGTTTATAGAATTAAAGGGTGTTTTTTCTGTCTCTCTAGCAACAACTAATTTTTGGAGATAGCACCACGATTTCAGGGAACGCTGTTTCATCTCCGTTTCCTCAGCAACTACACAAAACATCGCCACCCCTCAGGCGCAAAGTTAGCCAATCTGAGGCTCGTCCCACATCTTCTGTGTTTCCTTGGGAACGGGATGACACAAGGTCCGCTCCCAGGGGCAAAGCAGCATCCACCCACATATCCTCCTCCTTCACATGCAGTGAGGTCAACACTGACACTGGTGCACGGGATGATGGGATTGAGGAAGCGTTGAGGAAAGAGATAGATGGTAAGGGACTTTTTATGAAACTGAAATATATGGAAAAGGGCACAAAAGATTGTATCAGACACAGTTACACTATGTACAAGTATCAGTACATTGATATATTTGGAAAGTTGATGAAATCTTCAGGTGTATACATTGAGGAGAAATGACTATCTACTGATAATAGCAGTGATTAATTTTAGTAATATTTTGTAAAATTTTCCACGAATAGAATACTTATGGTGATTGAATAATAATAGTGTAGGGTCAAGAGTTCACTGTGTCTCTTGTGTCTCTCCCATTATAAAATATTCTTTGTCGATTTAAAGAAATTATTTGTTGTTTGACTGATAATCAGTGAACCATGTCAGGGTGTGTTTAACTTTTGACCCTTATTACTAAAGTCAGCAGTTTCTTCCATGCAAGGCAGACAGGAACTACATGCTTGAGTTATATCACAGAGCTATTTTTAAAATGTCATGAGATGCTTCTTGTACTATAATTGTCTTGTTCATCTCACGATTGAGATGGACATTTTGGAAAAATCTTTAATGCAGGGTTAACGTGTCTTTGTAAATTATATATTACTCTTTCATTGTTAGAGGATTGGCCGGAAGAAAACTAGACAGGAAAGTCCTCTCATACAATTCACTGAGCTGTGGTTGGCTGTTGTCTTCATGGATTGTGTGTGTGTGTGTGTGTGTGTGTGTGTGTGTGTGGAATGGTTGAGAGAGATTTAATGAATGAATGAGTCTAAAGGTACATAGTATTGTGTACATGTGTACATAGTGGTGAGTGAATGAAAAGTGTCCATTGTTAAATAGGTGTGTGTAGTCATTGCTGAGCTAATCTGTTTTTTTTAGCTCTTCCACTGAAACTTGCTGTGTCCCAGGGAATGCCAGGACTAATTCATTGGGCACAATTATTTATGTATACCTGTCTCTCTCTTGCTCTCTCTCAGGGCTGCGAGTACGTGTCTCTGGGATGACACAGGAGCTGCAGCTGGAAAAAGAGCGCTGCAGGGAGTCCGAGTCCCGTCTTGTTCAAGCACAGAAAGAGCTCAACTTGAACGAGCAGAATCTGACGCGCTCCAGAGATGAGTTAGCCCGTGCACACACGCGCATCACACAGGAGGGGGACAGGGTGAGTAAGTGCACACACAAGCTCATGGGACTCTTGCTTAGCTGCCAAGCATATATGATCTCATGACCCTAAAGCTATATTAAGATACAGCATATAGATTTTTAAAAGTTTTTTCACAACTATTGCTACTTTATTGCATAGAGCTGCAACATGCCTGCAGCCTGCAGTTTTCTTTCTAAGCTTTTTGCTTTCTGAGCAATCTGATCAGTCATGACCCAGATGATATATTTCCAAGTTGATATTATTGTGAGGCATATCTACGGGAGCCTGTAAGTGTAAAACACATTGAGAAATAAAAAATAAGACCGTGACTAGCAAATCAGAAAATGCAGTCCTTTTGGAGATGATGTAATTAATAATGTGATTTTGGTTTGTTAATGTGTTTTGCACACAATCCACCACACACCACATAATCTTTACAAGTATAATTGCAATATGCTTTCTGCCTAATGCAGCATAATTATCCCTGCTGGTGTGGACATATACGGTTTATAAAGCATTCTTGCTGTCATATGTAATGTAGAGAATAAAAGTGCGTACGTTTATATATAGGCTCAGACAGCCGAACAGCGGGTGAAGCAGCTACAGGAGGAGCTGAAGTGTCAGAGGCAGAATGCAGAGACCAGCCGCTGCAATGCCGAGCAGCGCAGGAAAGAAATGGAGAGAGAGCATCAGAGAGTGAGTACTCCTGTGTTCTGGGTTTCCATTATTTAACGTTAATGAGAAGACGAGCTTGTTTGATGTTGCATTTCTGCTTTATGAAGGCCTTTCTCACAAATGTGCTATTTAAATCCCCTGTCACAATGCTCTGACACACTAAATACATAATGACATGGCTTGGAATGCGAATAAGGTTATTTGGAATTTTAAAATGCCTAATATTTTGATGCTGTTCCAGGTGGTTATTGAACTTGAAGAAGCCTTTCACTGTTATGGAATAAGGATAATAAGAAAAGGTTTTAAAAATTTGTTTCTGATTTGTTGTGAAGATTTGAAATGTGCTTTATTTTGCATAAAGTACTGCTTGTGTTGTTTATCAGTAAACCAGTTTCCCTCTACAAAAACATGAATTCATAGCAAATTATAGCTTCCTTGTGTGTATTTTGGTCCTGTTGAATCTTCTGTAGAAATGTGTTCTTACCATGGATACTCTTAGTAATTTTGGAGCTGAATGTAAAGCATGTTAGCATGTGCCCTTTTAAAAGATTCATGTGATTACCTGCTTTCAATCACACCACATTTATATCCAGCTGCTAGTTCAACTTAACGGCTAGATATGAGGTTCATTCATAGGTAAAATCATCTGTATTTAACAAAGGGTAAAACTCAGAAGACTTTATGAAACCACACACTCTGCTATTTAAGCATACACACAAATATACCAGTGATATGGTATGGACATACCATACCATACGTGCTATGAGTACAGAGGCATATTTATTTAAAAACATTAATTTCACAAATTGACATCCTATTTAAAGCATAAACCTAGCCAAGGATTTAAGAACTCATAATGAAAACCTTGTATGTCAAAATTGGCAAATATTCATGCATAATCCTAACATTAAATCTATAGGTGGATGTGCCGAGGTTTGGATGGCTAATATTTAGTCTTATGTTTATATAGGAGCTGTTGGAGCTGCAAAGAGAGAGGCAGTCTATGGAGAAGCAGCATCAACAGGAGACTAACAAACTCAACCAAGATATCCAGCAAGCCAGGACACAACACAATACTCTGCAGTCACAATACGATAAAGTATGTTCATTATATATGCATACTGAACAGCATGCATGTTTTTTTTTCTGAAATTACTACAGTATACTATGGTCAAATCTACAAAGCACAATCTGCAGAGCATTTGTGATTAAACTTAAACAAGTCTCTTATAGAAAACAATTTGTAAGATGAATGTATTTGTAACAGTGTCCTACTTTTTCCATGTCGCTTATTCCTGGAACCAGTTACTCTTTCTCTTTTCTCCCCATCCTTCTCTTTTACTTTACTGGGAGTTACAGTATGTGTTCCACGGGTCAATGCACTAATGTCACCTCTTTGGTTTCATATGCTATCTTACTTTCTCACACTTTTTTCCTCATTCTTTCACTCTCTCCTTTTTCTTCTCTTCCTCTTGGCTTTTTGACAGAAGGCCCATGAGTCAAGGTCAGTGTTGTACTGTCTGTGTGGTTTCTCTATTTCTCTTCGTAGTAATGCATTCATAAATTCTGGATGCATTGAGGTCCATAAGCTTGATGAAGGGGTCATTAAGTGAAGCACAAGAGATATGCATTAGATATGGCACCATACTGATGCCAGTAATAGAATATCATGTTTCAGCTCAAGGACCCGTGTATTTAGTTTAGTTTAGTTTTTGTCTTTGTTTGCTTATCAGGAGAACATCACTCCCGGAATTCTGACAAATAGCTAGTTAGACAAAGAGTCCTTTCTGGAAGTAATCTAAAGCAAACACTATGAATCTAATCTAATCTCTATAAAATATATGCACATACTATGAATCGGCCATTGTGTAGAATACTACATGTGTTTATATTATGTAAAACACTTTAAGTACTGAATACATTAATCAAAATAAAATACTGCCTCCTAGAATAGTAACTTCCCTTGTTATCCAACATATTATACAGCTTTATATATCTTTGATCAAAGTTCATTCTGCTTTCACATCCATACACAAGGCTTCATTTTATAGCTTGCAGGCAGTAGGCACACAGTGCTTGTATCTTTGAATGCTATTCAGCTGTGTATGTGTACACAAGTGTCTATTATTGACATATCATATGAAAGTTTTTATTCCATTATTGATTCATTTTGTATATGAGCACAGCCCAGACAATAGTGATTTCCATTACAGCCAGCACATTCACTAGTTCTTACAAATGATCATTTTATTATAACATCTCAATCATTTGTAAGGTGGATGTGCCATAAAATTAAAATAATAATTATTTTAAATATAAATTAAACATTTCTTATCATAATAATTATATAAAACTCATTTTAAAAAAGCTTTTTTTTATGTTTATGAAAGGAGTGTACGATGTTAGGGATTTCTTTTTACTCAGTGGTTAAAAAAAAGGACACCTGGCAATTTGGGGGAAAAAAGAGAAAGTGTGGTAAGGGAACAACTGTTTATAGCTGCTGTAATGTAAGTGGTAATGAGAACTAACTTGTCCACAGATGTTCCACATTGTTACATGCAAATTACAAGTATAAATAAATACTTCACTCTTTAAGTAAATTTAAGTCTTGTAAGAATGTTGTAGTACAAGAAAAATATAAACTGTGCTTCAGTTATATGGGGATATTTTGCCTTTGCCTAACACCACCATTATTTGTTGCATATCAACTAAAAATGGTCTGTGAGTGATCTGCAGTAATAATCTGGATATTTTTCCTGCTAATGCATGGCGTGATATCATTACTCATGCTGTATGGCTTATAGTGGATCTATTTGTAGGCCACTGAACCCATGAACCATGGTTATCATGTTATAGCCATTCAGTATGAATGCACCATATTTGTTGTGGTTAACATATGGATTGTGTTTGTTACAGAAATCATAAATGCCCTCATGAATAATTTACACACCCACACCCATCCCACTAAAACCTGTCTTTGCCTCAATCCTGCCTTTTCTTTATCAGCAGTGTCCTCTCCCTTCTTTATTTACATTACATCAGATGAATTAAATGATGTTTACCAAAGCAACCTGGAGATTTGGGTAACCAACACATATTGGTATATAGGAGTGCTTCACTTCCTTTTTTCCCTAAATGTCAGCTCTTTGTCTCTCTCTCTCTCTCTCTCTCTCTCTCTCTCTCTCTCGCTGTCTCTCTCTCGCTGTCTCTCTAGCTGGCTCTTCAGAAGCAAGCTCTAGAGAGGGACTTGGAGGAAGTGCAGGGCAAGCTAAAGAGCACACAGAGTGATCTAACAGAGAGCCAAAATCGAGAGACTCATACACAGGCAAAACTCACGGTATGGCAATATGTATACACATAAATACACAGGTGCTAGCATTTTTTCTTATGACCTTCTTAAAATTGGTTGGGAAAGAGCTAAAGGGCAGCAGTGCTCTTTTTTTTTTTTTTTTTTTTTTTTTTTTTTTATATCTATTCACATGGACTATATAAAAAGAGTAATATTGTGAAGCACATGGTTTAAATGAATGATTGTAATTTAAGTCCTATTTACCAGACTGCTTTTCATGACTTCTTTAACCCTGAGCTACAATTAAATCCAGTGCTAAAGTTACAGTGCTATTGATGATCTGGCAACACTTACTAGTTACTAGATAATTAGCAGCTCTATCTGTCAAGGTCTAAAAACTCAACATACACTGTAGGAGCTCTGTCTTGTATAATTTGTATTTTCTGTGCAGGGTGAGGTGGTAAATGCAAAGTGTCTTGGAATGTAAATGCAAAAGCAAGGCTGCAGTTTCTCTTTTGTTTGACACAGTATAGTAATGTTATTTCATAATACTACTCTGCTTTATTGCTGTGTGTGTGCACCTTTGCTTGCACATTTTCTCACACTGTAAATTTTAAAATGAGTTTTTGCATTTTTTCTTTTCCTTTTTAGTCATACGACTATTTTAATTTTATTTTGTTGGCAATGCCAGTCTTGACCTCTTTGCTATGATTAAACGGTTCATAGGATGAATACACCGATTACATATTGACAATAAACATTACGTCTGTCTGATGAGACTTGTTTGCTGTTCTGTTCTAATGCACCTCCTATTCTGGCCTGTAGGAGTCACTAAAGGAAAATGAAGGATTGAGCGTTTCATTGGAACAGTTGAAGAAGAGAGGCCAAGGCCTGGAGGCAGAGGTGAAGAGACTTACTGAAGAGTTAGCTGAAGCACTGAAACTCATTAAAGAGCTACAAGGTAAAGAAGAGACACAAGTGGGATTTTCCTGCCACATAAACACAAAAACACATCTGTGGTAGTGATTAATGTGTCAGAATTGTAGTTCGGTGGTTAAGGTGTTGGTCAAATTCACCAAGCCTTCACTGCTCCCTTAACCCTCAATTGCTCAGTTGTATAAATGAGAAATGTGAGTCGCTCTGGATAAGGGCGTCTGCCAAAATGGCATGAATGTAAATTTACATCTTTAAATATGTGTCATACACCGTAAAGCCGTAACAATAAAAAAATAATTTCGGTCCCCCCCTGTATTTCCAAAACAGCTCTGACCCAGTGAGGCGTGGACCGATTACCTCTAATGGTGTTTTGTGTTAGCTACTACTAGGACACTAGCAGCAGTTCTGTTAAGCCCTGTAAGTTGTAAACCGATTCCTCTAAGGATTGGACTTGTTTGTTCAGCACATTTCACAATTCACATTGAGATCGGCAAATTTTGGAGACCAAGTCTTGACCCCTTTGAAATTTTTTGCAGTGTAGCAGGGTGCATTATCCTTGCATTCATTTCCCCACTATAAATGAGCCTTGTGTGCCGATGACCCTGTTGCTGGTTCACCATTTGTCTTTTCTTGGATCACTTTACTAACCATATTGGGAACACCCCACAAGACTTACTGTTTTAGAGAAATGTTTGCATAGTCGTCTAGCCATCACAATTTTGGCCATTGCCCTGTTTTTCTGCTTCCACCATATCAACTTCAAGATTTGTTGCTCACTCAAAGTCTAATATAATCCCACCACTTGGCTATTGGAATTGTGACAAGGTAATGTTATTCATGTTACCTGTCAGTCGTACATCTATAGAGGATTTTTACCATATATACGTGTGTGTGTGTGTGTGTGTGTGTGTGTATACACATATATATGTGTGTATACACATATATATATATATATATATATGCACACACACACACACACACACACACACACACATATATATATATATATATATATATATATATGTATATATATGCACACACACACACACACACATATACATATATATATATATATATATATATATATATATATATATATATATATATATATATATGTGTGTGTGTGTGTGTGTGTGCATATATATATATATATATATATATATAAAACCACAAAATAGTTGCTGTGTGTCATATATTTACATATTCAATTTAATCTTTTTCTCTGTGTCACCCATTTAGCACAACTTGCAGCTCCTCCTCCACAAGTGGTCGCTCGTCCTGTTGCTGGGGACAGTTTCAGTTCTGTTCTCTCCACTTATTCTAGTTATTCGCCACCTCACCAACAGTCAACCCAGAGAAAGAGAACACTAAAAACTGAGAAACCAAAAATATCAGACAGGCCGGGGCTCGTAACCTATCCTTCTGAGAGAGAACCTGGTGAGGGGATTGACTCGGAACATATCAGCGAGTTTGGCTCTGAGGACTCCCCCTTAGTGAGCATCCAAGAAGGGAATTGGTGTAGAGCAGAAAGATCTAGTGAGGCAGAGATAGAGAGCTCCATTACCGAACAAGACACAGGAATAGAAGATACAGACACAGACTCCTGCATGTCTGATTCAATAAGTGAGCGTATTTTTAAAGATGATATCCCCTGTGATGCAGTAAACCAAAAGTCAAGCTCTTCAAATCAGGGACAGAAACAGGACTCCTCTATTGTGGGGTTAAAGAAAGAGAATTCAGCTCTCCGGGATGAGCTCAGGGACATTAAACGGGAGTTAGAACAACGTCTGGATGACCTTGAGTCTCAAAGGCGGGCAGAAGCTGAGGCAAGAACCAAACTGAAGCAACTAAGCAAAAAGCACTCAAGCCAGGCAGAGCAACATCGCACGAAAGCCCAGGAGCTTAAAGAGAAAGAAAGCAAACTGGAGGCACAGCTGGAACAAGAGAGGAAGGAGAGTGCAAGACTCAGGGAAGTGGTTACCACTTTGGAGAAGGAGGCTGAAAAAACAAAAGAGGAAGGTGAGAGACGAGGCGAAGAAGCTAAAGAGGAGACCGTCAAACTCAAAGAGGCCTTGGCTCAAATGGAAAGGAAGGAGGAACATCTTGAACAAGAGCTGGAGAAAATGCGCAAGGAACTAGAGGTGCTTCATTCTGAGCTTTTGCATGAACGTGAGGAGAGAGAGAGGGAGCGAGAGGAGGAGAAGAAACTACGAAATACTTATGAAGTGGAAGGACAAAAGATTGCAAAACTTCAAGCAGATTTAGACCAGCTACAAAGTTCTGTCACAGTGGAGGACAAAAATGTAAACACTAATATGCCTTTAACCTATCTGCAGCTTGGAAACCAACCAAACACCACAAATGATGGTACAGTATTAGAAAATGAGGTACCATCATTTTTTAGTGATAAAATTTTATTTTGTGAGTCAGTGAACCTTCAGAACACTATGTTCTCCAAGGAACCAAAATCAGCCCGGATTACAGAATGTGGAACTGGGACCAAACCTGGGGAACACTCTTCAGTAGAACAGGACAGCACTTCACCAGGGAATCTGGAGGATCACGCAAAGACAACAGAAGGGATGAACTTGGACAACACTACAATTTTGATTTTGGAGGTGGAACGTATGCGAGTACAGAGAGACAGGGAAGCAGATAGAGCGAAAAAGTTGCAAAAAAAGTTGGAAGCCCTTCAGAACCAGGTGATTAGTCAGACCCAGCAGCTAACACTAGCATTTGAGAATCAGAGCAAACACATTGAAGGCCTTTTAAAGGAACTACAACAAAGAGACAGTGCCCTCCAGAGGCAAGGAGAGGAACTGCAGAGGTGTCAGAAGGAGCTTGCCTCTGTCAAGGCAGATAAACAGATGACTGAGATGGTCAACAGCATGACCTCAGGTGTTGAGTTATCTGCTGAAGTTTTAGCAGAGCCATCTTGTGATTTGGCTATTAGCACTACTACTCTAAATGCCCATGAATTGGATGAACATAAATCTTTTCAGACTGTGAATAACAAAGCACTACAATCTGGTGAGCAGTCCATTAAACATGTTGAAGTTGGAGATAATCAGCATGGTAATGTCTCTGCTGCTTCAGATACTACAATTAGGAGTCCTGTGACCTTGACCACCACAGAGCATGTGACACCAACATCCCCAGATGTTCATGGAAGAGGTTCTGTCCACTATACTGAAAATATTCTTGCAGAGGAACTACCAGAACTACTTACTGCTGCTCAACAAGACAATGGCCCTGCAATTGAGAATAATACAGAGAAAACGCTGAGCTCTGTTGAATCCATTTTCACAGAAACTAAAGAACTACCTGAATATTTACAAAAGCTTCTGGAACATACCACAGATAAAACAAGCACCCTAAAAATGGTAATAAACAGACTGCATGAAGCACAGAATGAGCTATCTGAGCTGAAGGCCAGACATGACCAACTGACTTTGCAGCTGCAGGAAGTGTCAAAACAGGATGTCCAGTCTTTCATGCAAGAACATGAACAACTGAAATTAAAACTAATTAAGCAAATTGACGGTGAACCATGTTTTTCAGAATCACATTTAAAACAAGATGAGACTAATGATTTGATAAACACAAAAGAAGAGAGTGTGTCAGTTACAGATCTGGAGGAGAAGGTTGTAGTTGGTGGAGGTTTTGACGACAGTGAGCCAAAATGTGGACATGAACACGAGCAGAGTGAAAATGAGACATGCACCTCAACACATGTTCACACTCTTCATGAACAGGTATTTATTTTTAGGTTTGGTTTATCTTTTATATCAAATATCTTTTAGTACTTGTTTTTCTTAAAGATAAATAACTAAATAAAAATTGTGATTTCCATAACCATGCAGCTTTTATTGTTGCAATTTTTTACTCAACTGTTGAAAAATTCAATAGTACATTTCCTTATGAGAAACAATTAACTCCTATCTCATACTCTTTACACATCTGATCACAGTGTTAAAGTTAAAGTGCATGGTTGTTTCATTGCTACCTCTACTGCCAATTCTAACATGTTTGTAACTTTATCTCACTTTTCTTAGTAGAACGTAACATTGCTCCTCAAAACTAAACAAAACCATTACCTATCATTGGCTAAGCAGCTCTGCACACTGCCTGCTAGTTAGATTTTGTTTTTGGCTCAGTGAGTTGTCTTTCTGTCACGCATATCTCTCAGATTATGACTTCAGCTAAACGTTTAAGTAATGAAGATGCAAAAGATTTTATGGTCAGTCATTTTCAGAAATATGTTTCTAGGAAGTAAGAACAATATTCGCTTAATACTGTGATACTAACTAATACAAATAAATATTTTTTTTGCATTAGGTTATCATACAGTGAAAATTATATACAGTGAAAATTTCAAATCATTACACGCTTATCTGATGTTAAGTTGGAAAGAATGGTTTTAAATTAAGAATGGTGGCCATGGTTTTATATTGGCCTTGTTCACAATTAGAACATTTAATAGGACACAGTCTCAACCAACAGTGGGCTGGATCTTTACACAACACTTTAGTTTCCCTACAGTTTTAATATCACATCTGAGATATTTTGCTTTTAAATGTTTTTTAATGTTCATTCCTCTTTCTCAGCTGCAGGCTTTGCAGAGTGAGCTTCAGCTTCTTTCTGACAAGAACAGAGACCAAGCTGAAGAGCTGCAGCTTTGGAGACTGTCTGCCTCGACCCCTGAGGAGACCCTGGATCAGAAAAGTAACAGCCACCCTATCGTCCTAGTGCGAGAGGAACAACTAGTCCTCTCCTGCAGCAGTTCAGCACTACAATGCCACACCAAGCAAAGCAGGTACTCATGGTCCAAGTGTGTTTGGCATTTGTTATAGAGAAGTACAAAATAATGATGAGAGCCTGTGACACAGAGTACGGTTATTTACAACATATAATCACAAGTATAAGGGTACTTGAGGCAAGTGTGTTCTGTGTGTTTGGAAAGTTTGTGTTATATTGTAGGTGCACAGTGTTTCTGACTGCACATTAATCTGAGCTCTTGTTCCAGTAGCATGGTGCAACATGGAGGACTTTTCCAGCCCATGGGTTATTCTGAACCAGGTAATGCAGTCCACCAAAGATATCATCAGACCTCATCAGACAAGAGCACAGAGGACTTGCCACCAATTCTTACAGAAGTGGTAAAAACTTTTGTAAACTTTTTTTGGTCTTTCTGTTTTAAATTGTTGCTATTGTATAGAAATGTAATTATTGCATTATTGCATAATTATAAATGTTATTATTATCATTTTCCTGTGGTTTTGCCTTATTTAGTTTATTTTCTCTCTCTACAGGAACTGATTACTGATGACAACAGTGTAATAAATGATCACCTAAAAACAGAGACCATGAGTGCATTTCGAGACTTGTCTTCTCAAATAGAAAATTGTTATCCCAGGAACGATGTAGCTTATCGGAACGATAGTAACAATCAGAACAAACAAATGGGACAGTGTAGGGATCAGCTACCTGGAAACCAGACATGTGAAATCACTTTCAGCCCAGAAAGCAGAGAAGATGGTTTACCAGAAAATGGAATACAGACCAAAGTAATAGATCCCAAGCATGATACAGAATCAGCAGAGGGGAAAGATTATTATATGTCTAGTCTGGTGCGGGATGATGTAGAGATTTCCACACACAGTGGTAAAGCTCAAAGAAACACAACAAAGCAAGAACATGAACCTTCTCCAGCTCAAGGCAGTCAAACTACTAACTTTGTCCAAAGAGAGAATAATGCTGTGGATCAGCAAGGAATTTCAGAGGTAACTGGTAGTATAGACAAAGCAGGTGCTAAAGAAGTTAAGAATGTGTGCACTCAGACAGAAGAGTGTAACAGAGAGGTTGTCATGGACTTTGGTGGCCCCCAGCAGAGACCAGTTGTCCTACATGCCAGCACCCAGACCCATGGAGAACAGACTGTGCAGCCTGAGAAAGAGGAGGAACAGAGTGATGCGTGCACTGAATCGCCTCCCTTCTTTCCTACCCTTGCATCAGAGACAGAAAAGCTCCTGCTTTCTGGCTCGTTCCCTATACCAGCCAATCCAGCTCACTTGGCCGAGAGAATTAGGCGCAACCGTAGTCGCATGTCTGCAGCATATGATGAGACAGAATATGAACCCTACGGCCTTCCTGAGGTCGTCATGAAAGGTGTGAAGCGGCTGTGTTCGGTTCTTTCAGTCATATGTGCCAATCAGTCTTAACAGATTTTTCAATGCAGCTTAACTTGACAGCTTGGATGATGAGTCTCTCTCTGTCTCTCTCTTTTTCTTTCTCTCTCTGTCTCATATGGACACTACAGGATTTGCTGATATTCCCAGTGGTCCTGCTTGTCCATATGTCTTGCGCAGAGGGCTTCTGGGAACAGATGCTTTACCCATCTCAATCAGAGAGCCTCCATTCTCAGAGGCCGATGAAGAAATTGACCCATAGCAATCTCATACAGTGTGCTCAAGGTAATCACATTGTACACAAACATTTCAAAGATACTACTCTTTTCTTTTTAGCAACAGGTGTAGACAAACTCTACTATACAGTATGCCACTATTCACACATTTACATAGCTGCATAGTTTCATTGAAACAATAAAAGAAAAACACGAGGTAACCTCTGAGATTTTGTAGGTTTTCCTCATGTTCAGCTGAATATACAGTGTATACAGGTGTTTATATTAAAGTTTTGTAACTATGTGAATAAAATATTCATTTTCAAGGTACAGTAATGATTTTGGTAGCTAGAAAGCTTGGAGAACGGTAAAATGTTTTTTTTTATAATTCAGTTACATAAAGCATTTCATTCTACATCAACAAAACTTTTACATGAATCATTTCAGAAAGACGACAGTTTATTTTTTTAAAGACATTACCTTTGGGCTAGCTTTCAGACCATCCAGCTCAAGAATTATTTTCTGAAACACCTCAAAAGTATTTGTTAGTTCCTTTGGGTAGCTGAGGTTGAGAGCATATATCAGCCCCATTTGCATAGCATCCAGGTCTTGCAGGACTTCCGGTCCCTCAATAATAATACTGGTGCTGGCTGGGTCAAAATTTGTGGCACCTCTAGCTATGCCAATCTTTATTACTTCATTATCCACATCATCCTAAGTAGGTCAGAATCAAAGTCAGTGTTTTAAGTCATATTTAAAAATGAGTAATACAAAGTACAATGTATTTGAGTGTAAGTGTCTGATTAACAAGTGCTCTTTAAAGAGATCTCCCTCCTTATCTCCAAGATATACTATTATAGGAATGTACAGCAGTCTCTCTCCTCCTTTCCACAGAATCATCCTGTAAAGAAACAGGACATTAATGGACACAGGAGTTAAATCTTAGGAGCTACAATTTATTTCCTTAGTAATTATAGTCTTGGTTGTAAAAGATGTTTCTTTATTAGTCATTCGGGGACAGAGGACTAACTGACGACTATCTGACATATTTCCTTATAAGCATAAAGTTGCCTTTTAATACATCCAGCAGACATAAAAATAAATAAATAAAAACTCAAATGTTGTAAAGGCAAATTTACAAAAAGCACAAAAAAAAAATTTACAAAAAAAAAAATTTTACAAAAAAAAAATTTACAAAAAGCTTATGAAAACATAAGCGTCAGCACAGCAGATAAAAATGGCACACACACACATTGTCATGTTAGGTAGTATGCCTAAATTAACTTGCTTATTATTTAACTATTTAACTTGTTACAGGTGTCTGTATGTCTGTCTGTCTGTCTTTCTTAATCAACCCAGTGTAAACTTTAAATTCGGACGACACTAAACGTGTTCGATGTCAATTAACATCATTCAGCTGCCACTGTAAAACAAAACATAAAGTCTATTTTGAACACACTAGCTAGCTAAAAGTCTATTAACTTTAGAATCAATGAATTAGCTTAGGTCAAACGGTCTTTTCAGTTTAGTGTGTGACAACAACAATTTTTGTGTATACAGTTGGTAGCTGCTGAGATTAAAACAGAGCAAAAATATTAACTTACCTATATAGCCTGGATTCTCCTGTTTCTCCGGCTCCTAGTATTCCCGCTCTGGCAGCAAAACAAGTCTGGGCAAATTCAGCCTTTACTCAGCTTTTAAAGGACGCTCACTAGATATACAAGTTTCACTAACTTAATATTTTTCTGTTGTTATGTGAAGGTAAAAGTGTTTATTCAAAATCCATATATAATTAAGTTAAGACAGTATTTTTTTATTTTCATTTTGAAAGACTTATTAAAATGTTATCAACTCACCAATACAAGTACATATTACAAACTTAATTTTTTTTATGCTGAAAATGTTGTTTATTTTAAGTTGTACAAAACTAACTCCATGAATCATTTCTTAGAGTGTATTTTGTTTGCCTGTCCTAATTTGGTTCTTATTTTATTGAAATGATGTTGCATAGAAGTCTTGACCTTGGGTGTTCTTGACTTTCTGCAGGTTTGCAAGGAACATTTAAAGCTGCCCGTTTCATCTTGACCATGAGTGGCCTCTACTCAATAAAGGGACCTCTCGAAGTCTTATTTCAGTCTTCTGGAGCACAAACATGTTCTCTCAGATTGTGTTTACTGTACATCACTTTCACTATCTGTAAAGCAATTCTTTTGAAAGGGATGTATTTACATTGTCTTGTAATGCATGCTAGATTTCGTTTTCAACACTTGAACTTTGTGAATGTCCTTTATATATTTTTCTGTAGATTTTTGTGTTTTTGCACTGCCATAGATTGTTTGTAAATGTGGTACGGTAAGGGCTTCAGGAACCCTTGTGTGAGGGGAAAGTGTATGACTCAGACCAATCTGTGCCTGTTTCCGCTCCATTTATGGTGATCTGTGAAGTGTGTGCACGCACTCACTATGCAGTGCTTAGTTGATTTTAGTTCAGCTAGAGATTTGTACAATTCCTTTCCTATAAGAAAGGCTTAGAATTGTAATTTTTCTTTTTAATTAGATTAATATATTTAAATCATTTTCTTCAGTTTTTGTAATATATATTTTTGTGTTTTATATGTCAAGTTAGAGCATTTGTAATGCTGATGCTGGTATTGATATTTAGTTCTGTTTATTTGGGACATTCCAAAAGATGATTTTTCTAATGTGTACACTGTTTGAAGGATTTGTTACTATTTTTTGGGTTTCTCTCTCTCTACTGATTTGAGTTTTTGGTCAGTCCTATTAAAGCTGGAAATGTGGCCTTAAAAGTGCAATTTGTATAATGTATCTTTAATGTATAACGTAATCTTTATTTGCATTGCAGCTGTGAAATTCATGCAGGGGAAATCTCTTGTCTTGTAGAAGTCATGTGTATTTGGGGAAAAACTCAGTGCTAAAGAAACTGAACATTACTTTGCTTTTGGGACGTGGATCCAGGTCCTTTATGTAGACATTCCTTTTTCACATTGTGATGTGTAATTAATGTCAGTTATTTTATGTATGAGGAATAAATACATAAAATATTTGATCATTGAAAATGTAAATTTTCACAGGCATACAGTTTGTTTATCAGTGATGATTTAAAAATAAGACATTTTAATTTGCCGTGGCTCTGAAACTGTATTCCTAAGATGCCATACTGCCTTTGGCTGAAAATACAACTTTTAATGAGCGGCAACTGAGCTTTTTTAGGAAACTGAGGAGAATAAGCAAATATTATAAAAAGATTCAATCCTCTGATTAATGTGAAATTACTTTCCTTCCTCTAGCAAAACCTTCCCTCAAGACCATAGTGTGATTGTTTTTCTCACGAGATCATACCAGAATTTTTGCTACCCCTAAAGAATATCACTCCAATTGCTCTGTCATTTCATTGAGGTATACTGTAAATTTAAGCATTGCACCTGTAATAGGTCACTCACTACGATGGGAGAAAAATAAAAAAGACCTCTCTAAATAAATATGGCTGATGGACGTTGAATTTGATATTAAATCTGATAATGGGCATATGTGCAAAATATGTTAAAATAGGATGCATTTCATATTACATAAAGAGATGGACGGGGAGGTATTTTCACAGGTAGTTGTACCACTTAGGAATACATTTTATATTTAAGCATGCTAAAAAAATACTCAACATATTTGACGGAGGCACACAGACGCTTTGATAACTTAATGATAATAATACATCCATATGATTTGAAGGGTGCTAATAACATAGGCTATAAATGAATTTGTATTATCTGTTCATTCATCAGCCAAAAGAACTATGAACTATAAAACTAAACTATATATATAAACTATATATATAAACTATATAACTAAAGAACTATAAAAGAACTTGATGCCTATATCTCCCTGTCTCCATCCCCCCCTTCTACAGGAACCCTCTGATCTCTGTCCTCGATCTGTTTTCTGTCCAATGTCCTCTGTTCTTTCTCCTCTTCGGTGCTGGCAAGCTGATGTAAAGGCCTGGGAATGGGGAAACACCCGATGATTGTTTGCACACAATCACTCTCGTTTATTGCAGAGAGGGAACTCCTGACCTTAACTCTGTGGAATATTACAGTTTTGTATCTTTACATTTCACTAAAAGCAAGGTAAGTGTACATGTGCAACTTACGTAGAACCTAAATTATAGCAATATTTCATTAATAACTTCAGTCCTGTTTTGTTGGGTTGTTTTTTTAACTTGGGGAAATTAAATCGGTTTCTCAGGTATCTCAGGAACTTTTCTGGTGTTTTTGCTGTAGTAGTTCCATCTTTGGCTTACTGCTTAATAAGCTATGAATGAATTTACTCTTAAACCACAAATGTTGGTGTACCATGGAAATTTGCATAATTGTGTCTGTTTAGTAGAACTTTAGTAACTGGTTCATTCAATTGTTCCACGGAACAGGTCTGTTTTATCTGATACTGCGATGGTTTCATTTACAATGTAAGGCATTGTAATAATAATATAGCATAATATTGGAATAATATAAAAAAGTGTCTTAGAGGTTTAGCACTTAAGTTTTTTTTTAATTTTGCACCTATTAGCAACTTGGAGTTTACTGAATAGTAATTAGAAATGTAGTGGATTTATTTATTTATTTATTTATTTTTGAACAACTTCAATGAATATCCTTTTGATACTGTGTTAATAAAAGCTTTTTAGTTAGTATTACAGTATAAAATTCAGGTTTGCACTGATTGAAATGGAATATTCATTAAAACAAAATGCAATATATGTAAATAAGAAAAGAAATTCCATGAACAGCTTTAGTAATTTTTGAAAATTGTTCTTCTACTCAACTTTATTCTACTCTAGTTTACTCAGATACACACATACTAATGCACCATGGCATGTTTACATACTCACGTACTGGTCAATAATTTTATTGAGCTGATATTAATGAGCTGTTTCTAATATTTTTGCACATCTTTTCGGCTCATGTTCTGTCTGAATAAGATTCTTGCACAACTGAACAGACATTCTGCATGCTTCATTTGCCTGATTGCATAATGCTATCATCCAGTTTGTACACAAAATATGTCACCATTTCTGCTGTCACCAGTACAGGTACTGTACTGTACATATACATATGTACAGTACAGGTACTGTACATATGTATATGTGTGTGTATGTTTGTGTACAAACCTTGTTGGGCAGCTTCACATTGAATCTTTTTGTACGATATGATTTTATATTACGATTCAATTATTTGTGTTCATTTTTGTTATCTCTTCCTGGTGTCTGCATTAGCTGCATGATGTGGGCTAGTTGCTATAATGCTGAATGTCCTGTTGTACGTCAGGGTTCTGTCAGCAATCTTTAGAACACTGTGTTTACACAGACCTCTGCCAGAGGCTTTGTTACTATGGCGTCATTTGTTGTGTTCTGATCTGCTATGCTTATGATACTCTGTCTCATGTCTGGTTTGCACCAACACCGCTCAACATGGTGGTGTTTAGTCGTTTGTTTTGGCTGCTGTGCTCCACAGGTTTCAATAATCAAGGCTGAATGTGCAGAAGAGAGTAAGAGAACAAACGTCTGTAATGGATGAGGATAAGACTGCCACCTGGGATGAGAGAACAGTGCCATAGGTAACCTTTTTAGGTTTTTAGACTACATAGACAGCATAGACAAATAGTGAACTTAACCTTTCATTCCCCTCTTTCTGGTTTTGTCTTGACATTGTTAGGCAGAACAGACAGCTATTAGCAAGCACATTTCCGTCGCAGTTAGTCGATGTGGACCTGACGAAATATACCCAGTGCTTCTGAATTAACACTCCTGAACCTCCTGACCTAATCCCTGGAGGAGGCTGATGAACCATGCGCTGCTCGACACTGCTAACAATCCTGGCACTTGTGCTGCTGTATCTGGTGATAGGAGCGTTGGTGTTTGGCTGGTTGGAGGCTCCCAGTGAAGAAAAGGCTTATAAGCGGCTGCTTAACTTTCAACTCACATTCCTGCAGAAGCACAACTGCGTTCAAGAGAGCAGCCTTAAAGAGTTCACTAAGGTACATTTCAATGCTCTGGTAGACATCAACATCCTACAGCATCAGATACATGTTACAGCCATTAACATGAGTTTATACAAGTAAATATACACAAGCACACATAATTAATGGCTTAATATAGCATATGTAATAAATGACAAGCAGTTTCGAACATCTCTCAACCAGGGATCCCAATATACTACATGCAGGCAACAGTTTATTTTGAACACCACACTACTACTGGTTAGGACTGTTCTTTACTCTCAAAACAGCCTCAGTTCTTCATGGCATGGATTTCAAAGATGTTGGAAACCTTTTTTTCACATTCTGGTCCATGCCGACATGGTCGCCATCATGCAATTCCTGGAGATTTTTTGTTAGGTGCTGCGGCACTCTTGTTCTACCACATCCCAAAAGTGTTTTATTAGATTTAGATCCAGTGACTGGAAAGGCAACTGAATAACACAGGACTCATTGTCATGTTCATGTTAACATTTTGATGACTTTTCCATAGTAGCCATTAGAAGTAAATTGTGGCCATAAAGGTATGTACATGGTCAGCACCAAATATTAAGATATGAAGACTGATTAACTGGCCCAAAGTGTCCAAAGAAAGCATTCCCAACACTTACACCACCTCCACCAGCTTGGGCTGTTGACCCAAAGCATGTTGGGTCCATGGATTCATGCTGTTGGTGCCAAATTCTGACTTTACCATCTGTGTGCCTCAAAGAAATCAACATTTGTCAGTCTAGGCTACAAGTTGTGAGCCCATCCACCCATCCAAGTTTTGATGTTTTGTGCATTCTTCAGCAAGAGCTTTTCTCTCACCACAATTGTACATCTCACATTTGTCTGACTTACTGTAGCCCTTTTGTCAGCTTGAACCAGACCATTGACTGCCATTGATCTTCAGCATTCTTCAGCAAGACATATCCATCTGTCGAAATGCTGCTCGCTGGATTTATGAGCATTCTGAGTAAACTCTAGAGATGTTGTCTGTGAAAATCCCAGGAAATCAGCAGTTATAGAAATGTTCAAACCAGCCTGTCTGGTACCAACAATCATGCCACAGTAAAAATCACTGGGATAACTGGGTTTCTGATGTTGATGTAAACATACCTTTAGTTGTTGGCCAAAATCTGCATTATTTTATGCATTCAATTAAATTCAATTCAATTAAAATTTATTTGTATAGTGCTTTTAACAATGATCATTGTGTCAAAGCAGCTTTACAGAACATAATACAAACATTTTACTTCTATACAAAGATGAATGTAATACAAAAATTCAAGATCACTATTAGACTTCTATTTTTTTTTTTTTTTTTTTACATTTACAGCATTTTTAGCAGACACCCTTATCCAGAGCGACTTACATTTTTATACAACTGAGCAATTGAGGGTTAAGGGCCTTGCTCAGGGGCCCAGCAGTGGCAGCTTGGTGGACGTAGGAATCAAACTCACAACCTTCTGTTTGGTAGCCCAACACCTTAACCACTAGGCTACCACATCCCCATGTTTAAATGTATTTGTATTTATCCCTAATGGACAAGCCCGAGGTGGAAAGGAAAATACTCCCTTAGATGGAAAAGCAAGAAACCTTGAAAGGAACCAGATTCAAAAGGGAACCTTATCCTCATTTGGTTGATACCGGAGGGTGTGATTATAAATATACAGTCCAACAATTGTGTATTGATTAGGAGGTCGTTGTCCTCAAAGACCACATATAGTTGGCCTCTTCTCAATGAAGGTCTGAAATCTTCATGACACAGGACACAACTGGAGCTGGTACAATCATTTTATGCACAATAAGCCAATTAAAATTGGCTTATTAGATAATTGTCTGAAATTGAAGGTGTACAGGGGTTCCTAATAAAGTCTTTGATAAGTGTATTTTTGAGCTGATATTATCTGTCAGCCTTAGGTTTTGGGGCATTGATTTAGAAACTGGCTAAAAGTGACCAGTTAAAAGATCTGTAACACAAACACATATAATAACTTTCCCTGAGAGTTACTACCAGAAGTCAATAGAGCTGTCTTTCATAGGTAGTTAATTACCATCTGAAGAAAATTAGATTAACCACTAGGATCCATTAGGAACAATACATTCAATTAAACCATTACAGACCACCAGAAACACATTACTATGCATTAAGCACTATTAGAATTCGCTAATGCTTGTAATGATTTTGTTTTTGTTTCCAGCATTCAAATTTTCAGTAGTTCTGCATGTCAGTTTTGGCACTGATAGAAAAAATATTAAGATATCTTGTTTCTTTGCAGGCTAACATACATGACAGTAAAGATAAAAAAAAATAAATAAAAATAATAATAATAAAAAAAACTTTTTTCTTTTGAAAATGTACAATTCCTGAATTGATTCATTTAGGACAGTTGGATTCTAAATAGACAATTGTTTGTCATATCTGATTAGCAAATGTAAGCTATCTAGTTACCTACCTTAACAAGCTATGGTTTAGTTTCATGCACAATTGGCAATTGCCAGTTGGCAGATAAGTAGGAATTGTGTAAATTGTCTGTCAAAGAACAAGAGTCTGCTCAAATGAAATAGGCCTATTGCATGAAGATTTTTTAGCTAGCATGATCAGTGGCTATGCATAATAAACATTTGTGGCATTCATACCTAGAGAACTATGTAGCATTATGTAGAATGCTTTGGATATGTTTCAGGAAAAAACAGCAAAAAACATACTGCCAAAACAAATGCAATAATGTAGGCCACTTGCCATTCATGCAAACAAAATGTACAAGAGCTTAATCCACTGTATGTAGATCCTCTATCACCACCACCACCAACAGTGTAACCTCTGAAGTACTAATCTGTGCAGAAAGTGGTGGATGCGATTCAAGATGGTGTGGATGCCAGCACTTCTAATTTCACCAGCAGATGGGATCTATCCAATGCTTTCTTCTTCTGTGGGACCATCATCACCACCATTGGTGAGAGTGTCACAGTTTTGCTTCTTTGATGATAGTTGGTCCTTTTTTTTTTGACATTTCTTCTTATTGTTGCATCACTGATATGCTTTAATTACTGTATCATATTCTCCATGCTCTTATCTCTCTAGGTTTTGGAAACCTCTCCCCAAAGACACACTGGGGCCAGTTTTTTTGTATATTCTATGCACTGGTGGGGATACCAATGTTTGGCATCCTGTTAGCTGGAGTCGGAGATCATATGGGCACCATGCTTAGGAGGGCAGTTGCAAAGATAGAGGCTCTGTTCCGGGTGGGTGCTTTACAATTTCCTCTAACTTAATCCTTTAATTGGTCACATTTTAGAGGTTACTTTTTATCATATTAAAAGCCAGTAAATGCTATAAGTCATTATATTATGTATTAATGTTTATTATTTTCTCTTAAATCTAATTAACAAAAACAGAAGAAGGTGAGCCACACCCGCGTACGGGTCATATCTGCTGTGTTCTCCATTCTGATTGGCTGCTTGATCTTCATTGCTTTACCCATCGTGGTGTTTCAGAAAGTGGAAAACTGGACATTACTAGAGGCAGGATACTTTGTAGTAATCACATTGACAACTGTGGGCTTTGGTGACTATGTAGCAGGTACACAGTTACCTTCTTAATTCTTTTACAAGGCAGAAAATTACATTTACTTATGAGTTTGCAGGAAGTCTTGTAGTTATCTTCCTCTCCCATGGATAACATTCTGTAATTTAGCAAATTCCCCTGGTGATTTGTGGAAGAGGTTAATTACAGTGAAGCTTTAACAAGCCAATTAAGCTGGGTTCAGTGAATAATATTTATATCCATGGATATACATCCGGATATTCTTTTCCCCAGTGACTTGAGACGAGGTCCAAATATTTTGGCCAGAGCTGTCTAAACAGATAGATTTACTGGAAATTTGACTGCAATACTAAAAAGGATTTTTAATCTGAATACCAGATCAAATCCAAGATTAATTTATCTTATCTTAGAAAACCAGAGAAATGGCGTTCCTATATACAAGCCCCTGGTATGGTTGTGGATTGTGTTTGGCATGGCCTACTTCGCCTCTATCCTCACTATGATAGACAACTGGCTCCGAATGCTCTCCAAGAAAACCAGGGCAGAGGTAGGTGTGAATGTGTGAGTGTTTCTGTAGTGCCAATAAACTAATTACTAGTAAATTATCTCTGTCCCATTGGCAGCTGAGCTTTAAAATCACTTATATGAATCATTTATATGAATTTGTACACTGTGTATGTTTCAAAAGCTGCATGCCATACTGAATAAATTCCTATATTTCTCTGGAATCTATGCATATTTGTCTATGCACTTGTCATTTCCTAAGATGGAGGAACTACGAGCACATGCTACAGATTGGACCCAGAATATCCAGAACATGTCTATGGACTTCCGCATCCCTGTCCCTTTGGACCTTAATGATCCTTTCCAGCTCCAGCGAAGGCGCAGAAAGAAACGCCGCCGTGGTGCAAACCACAGGCACCCAAAGATCACTGTGGATGGACTTCCTCATGGAGTTTCTCTGGAGGCTAATTCCATCAGGGAAAATGGCCATCTGTTTGTGAGCTGGCCTGGTTCCCGGTATAGTGCATCAGACACCAGGTTAGCAGGCAGATCTCAGATGCTTTATTTTCTTTTTTTTTCAATTCTGTTTAATTACAGTATAATATAACATGCGATGTACTGGCTTTGTCTAGATTATATACGAATTATGAGATGAGACCTGGCTCATGCTTAACATCAGGACAAAGCTCAAGGCCTATCTCACATTCTGAATTGAGGTCTAATTCCAAGCCTGGATCCAGATCCATATCCAGATCAGTATCAGGATCAGATTCCAGATCCGAGACACCATCAGACTCCTGGTCCCAGTCAGAGTGGAACTCGCAGGGGTCTGGGTCAGGAGCTGAGTTTGAGAAAATGCAGGCAAGTGAAAATGATAATGCTGTTGTGAGTCTTTCACCTCCTTCTCCTGCTCCTTCTTCTCCCGCTGGGCCCTCTCTCCTGGACTTCTTTGGTGAGAACTTGGCCTACATTGACGAGTCTTCAGACACACTAAGTGACCGCATCAAAGTGTCTGGATCAAACCGGCCTCACAGACCCAAGAAAAGAAGTATGAGAAGGCAGCTTCCATCTATGAGTCCTTTAGGTCTACAGAGAGCATGCAGCAGTGAACTTCATCCCCCATCATATCCGCCAACACCTCCACCACTAAAAGACTGAAAACATTAGTTCCCAATCTCTGCAGGAAACTCAAGGTTTTCACTCCAATCTTAGCATCCCATACAGACATGTGTGTGTTGCCACTGTTCATTTACAAAGAAACAATGCTTTCAAGAATATTTTCTGTTTCTCTGGCTGGCTTAAAAAAGTAAAAGATGTTAATATGTACAGTATTCGATATTTAGTACACCTTTCCAGTGTTTAAATTGCAGAAATGTTTTAGGGGTTGTGGTTGATTATGATGGGTGATGATTTGGGAATATATCTCTTATATGTACCTGTTATATAGCGTACACACTATATAAAGCCTACAAAAAAAAAGGTCAAACCTAGAATCATTATGCATGGGTTGTTGTCTTCAGTTGTCCTTCTGGAGAAACCCCTCTGTGTAGATACCTACAAGCCAGTGATTCCCTTTCAGAATGATATTCATGCTAGACTCGTTTTGGAACCTAAGAGCCTAAGATACTTTCAAAAATGGTCATGATTGTTTTTTTTTCTTGTTCAGTAATGTTCAGCTTGTATTTTTGTCCTAAATCTCATTTAATTGCTCCGGATATGTCTTCTTACCAAGAAAGAAGATTAAAGTAAGTCATATCTTAAAATGCATCAGAAATTTCAGTATGCAGAAAAGAAACCACATAAACCAGTTTGATCTATTAACCTGTAATTGTGTCATAATTGGATTAATAATCTCTTTAGTGCGGCAACCTAGTTATATATAAAAATTATCCCTAAGATTTATAATTCAAATTTACTTTTTGGTTATCTTTATGAACTCCATTCATGTTGGTTTGATCTATTTTTCCTTTATAAGCACTTTCTTTTTAAGATATGGTCATCAGTAATAAACATCGCAATAATGTTTATGTGTATATGATTTGGCAAACTCAAAAAGGATTGAAAGATTGTTAGGGAAGATGCTTTACAAGTGATATGCACAAGCTCTTTTCACTAATATTAACACATGCTTTAGTGCTTGTCATATAGTCTTTTAGCAAATGTTGAAAGGGTCTGAAGTGCAACATACCCAGTAATCCCGGTCGTTTACAATTGTTATCATCTCTTCCTAGTGAAGAAAATCTGCATACTGGGTAATATGTGGACTCAATATACTGACTACATTCCTATTCATGACTTGGCACACAAGTTGAGCTTTTCAAATGTCTTGTCTAGGAATTCTCCACTTGTTCAGAATAAAACTATCAGTTTCCAAACTTCAGTAAGAATTATTGTAAAATCTAGAAGAAAGTGTCTATCACCCTGCGGTCCAATGAGAATAAAACACGGCCACAGAAACACACTTGCATTTACATAACTTATGTAAACTCCACAGTTTTTATTAACCATTCCTACACTTTTTTTTTTTTTTTTTTAAAAAAAGCTTATTTTTTAAAAGTCTTTTATTTTGTTACATACATGACTTCATGATGATTTTTGAGTGTTTTGATAATATATTGTCAAGTATTTATCTTTTGATTTATTTTTTAAGATTCTGCAGTTCTTGAAGAATGAGCAGAAGGTTTGAACTTTTTCGAAATGTTTACTAAAATTGTAATATTTTATTAGACTTGTTGAGTCTCTCAGTGTATATGAATATAATGCTATTAACTGTAGCTGCTGAATCTTTTTTCTTTTAAAACATTTCAAGAGAGTAACAGGCATAAAGTGAACCACAGATGAAAGATGGCGCCCTCTTCTGGCTGCCTGACAGTTCATTCGACTGCTTTCTTCCAACGTCTCATATTTTGCAATAGTTTTAACATCAACTGTGGACTAGTCATTTGGTAGAGATTTGTTTCTGCTTGATTGACCCTGACACAAATATGCAGATGTTTATTCTTAACACACACACACACACACACACACACACACACACAAAAACCATATTCTCAACTTAATTCCTTTCCCAAAATAGCCAGCCATACATCTAAACCTCCGTTTAAAAAAATATATATACAAAACCTGGTATAGATTGCAAAGACAAACATGTTTATGGGAAAGTCCAAACTATTGTATATTCAATTGCCCGGTGCTAGACAGTTTTATATGCTCAGTGTGGCAGATGAGAATGAGAGAGAAAAACGTTACAGGCCAGCAAGAGACAGCTCTTGGAATGACTTTTGTAAGGGCACTGGCAAGCCAGGCTGCGGGGATAAGTGCTGGGTACGCATAGTGAAGGGGGTATTTAGAGCCAAGAGGACAAACACATGATGGTAGTTTAGTAAGGAGTCTCACCACAGGGCCGGCAAAGCTTCCCTAATTTCTACCTCTGAGGGCCTGCAGCTCAGCCCCACCTAACACTGCCTCTCTACACCCACAGCACTGATGTCTACATCTGGACACTTTTTTTTGTTCTATCTTGAACAAAGAATCAATCTTTATCTGCTCTTTATTTTATATATGTTGTCTTAAGAGGGTCTAGAGACAGTAAATGTTTAACCTTCATATCATTTAAAAGCTAATCAGAGACAATGAATTGCTTCTTTTTTTTCTATAAACCAAGTGTAAGCTAGTTAAATTGAATTTAAGCAAAAACATTATGTAAAATGGTGTTAAAATAATACATATTTAATAACTTATGATTCTAGATTTAATATCATTTTTAAGGCAAAAATATAAAATGACACGTACTGGGCTTTAGCATCTGTTCAAACAAATGAACAGAGCATCTACTCTATTCTGTAATGAAAAAAATAATCCAGGATTACATATGCAGGTCGAGCTTATGTAAAACTGCTGGGCAGACTGTAGAGCGAGGAATGTGGCTGACTCCTACACAACATTCTGAGGTCTTCATTTTATCCTATGAGTGAACTTTTTCATAGAGCTTATCCCAGAATTATCTTAAGGGAGTCAAACTGACAAGCCCTAAAAAAACAAAGAAACAACAGACAAAAGATAGAAACATCTGATCTTATATACCTTTCTGTATGTCATCTCATAATTATAGGTCCGATTTCCTTTAAATCTTTGCTATTTTGTCTGGTTTTAGGAAATTCCATAACATGATTAGAAATTATTTTATGAGTATACTTGGAGGTGAACACAATGCTGAGGTAAAGAATGATACCCAGATACCCTGTGATTCCCAGACCAGCTGAATTAAAATTCACTTGGACCTCTTGAACACTGGTCTAATGCACAGAATGAAAACATCTCAGGTATCATACTTTGTTTGAGAATATTTTCATTATTTTATTATTTTAATTGTATTATAAGGTATTATAAGTGTAGGTCCAGGAAATGTCTGCTTTAAAAAAGAGGATCAGGATTTCCTTAAGAAATGACCTCTATTTTGTGTACTATATATCAGTTTATTAAAACATTTAGAAATAGCAACACGTGCAGTTTGTGGTTTTTCAAGCAGTCCTGGTGCTCGTGCCATGAGGATGAAAATAAAAAACTTTAACTCCACATTGAACTGTAGTCTAAGTCAAAGTAAATTCGTAGTAAATTATAATTAACTGTGAAATTATTCCTTGCAGCCCATAGGCATGTCATTTCTAAAATGTCCAATTCAACCCAACTTGACTACACTTTCATTAAGTGTCCACAAAAAGCATATGAATATGACTTCCATCTGATCCAGGACTGGCCTGGTTTACTTTGTGGTTTGGATAGCTTGTAGGAAGGAAGTAGGAAGGCGTGTATAAAGGTTCTCCGTAGATTTGATGGACGGACTATGACATGTGAGCAAAAACCCCACCTAGCCTAAACCTGCATGAATTTTAAATTTAAAGAAATTATTTAGGAGAAACTCCACTAACCTCAAAATAATTAGAGTCTGGGGAATTGTATTGAAATTTCTTTTATTAACATTTGCATTGAAGATACTTTAGTGGATAAAAGGGTAAATGAAGAGCATGACTTGCCATGTTTATAGGTTTAATGTAAAAAATCCTGAAATACTTTTCCTTTTCAGACAAGGTCCAAAGCAGATTCCTTTTAATAAGGGAAAAGCCATTTACTACCTGAAAAGCTCACAGGGATCCAAGTTTATGAATTGAGTGATATTGTTAATAATAAAATGGAAATTTAATCAACTGTTAGCATCAAACTGCAGGCCCCCATGCACAAAGAACTTCATTCAAGGTAAAAGTAAAGTAAATCCCTCTGTAGTCCCTCCAACAAATACCCTGCACATTATTCCAGTACCACATTGGGTTTGCTGGATTTCACATGTAAAAATTGTCCAAAGATTGCAATGAACTTACCTTTAACACAAACTTTAATTCAGCCATTATTTTAAAACCCTCACCATTATGGTCTCACTCGCCTTCATTTCCATGATCTAGCTTGACTGTCTTTGGTGTGAGAGTCAGGGAAAGAAACAATATTTTGGGCAAATTAGATGATACTCACTGTTTTTAGAATTCTTATAGACTTTTCAGTTCATGCTGATGTTGCCACACACATATGCACAAATTGCGTTTAATAACTGCCGTTCAAGAGAATGATAATTACACTGGGGCACTGTGCTGTGACACAATTTTTTTTTTTTACCACCAAACTGGAACAAGAGAACAAAATAAATTCATATGTGTTATTAAAATACTGAAGAAATCCATCACCCAACACAAACGAATCAAGTTTATTTGTAGACATTGTTTAGAGTTTGATATCTGTTTGCTTGACAGTTCGGTCTTACTGGGGACCCAAAGAAACTGCTTGGTTTGCTTGCTCTCATGCTTTGCCTCTTGAGAGTAAGCAAATAAAAAAGCAATATGTAGTTTAAAATCTAAATATATTCAAATGATTCTGGGTTCGCTGCAGAAAACAGCCAATCTGGGTCATGCAGGTCAGTGCTGGTCTGGTGCTGGTTTATCTGGTCAACCAGGTTTGTCTGGTCCACCAGCATCGGCATGCCAGTAAAGCTGAAAACATCTTGCTGAATAAGCTGTCCTTGCAGCAGAGTTCAAAAGGGCAATGTTCATCTCAGTAAAGTTCTATGATCTGCCCTGGGTTTGTGTGGGTTTCCTTTGGGTTCTCCAGTTTTCTCCCTCTGTTCAAAAACAAAGCAGTAAATTGCCTAAGCTAAATTGCTTCTAGGTATATTATGAATGGCATTTAATCCTTGGTGGATTTTTCTGCCTTATGCCCAATGTTTCTGTGATAAGCTTCAGATCCACCATGAACCTGATCAGGATTAAGTGGTTACTGAAAAGTGAATTAGTGAACAGCAGTACAGTGGCCAGGCCAAGTAACAACCACAGGTCAGACTTCATGTGGCATGGTGGTGTAGTGGTAGTGTTGTGGCCTTTATAGGCAGCTGCCTTCTGAGTTTAGTCTTGAACTTGGCTTAGAAAATTTCTTAGCTTGTATTGTTTTAAATGCCCAGAGGATCTATCCCAGAAATACTGGAAGCAAGGCAAACACACAAAACACACACACACACACACATACACACACACACACACACACACACATTCAGAGAACCAATTTATAGTCAGTCTACCTACTGGTAGGTGGGAGGAAAACCAGGAGGAAATGTGCAAACATGGGGAGAACATGAGAAACAGATACTGACTCAGGATCAAACTAAGGATCCTGAAACTGTGTGGATGCTACCGAGTGTACCACCATGATACCATGATACATGATACCAGCTCCTATACTGTACATCAGAAGTGAATAAATTTAAAAAGATTTGATCACTTACATTACAAGTGGGTGAAATTGTCTATTTGATTTTGCTCTGAAACTATGAAACAGAATCTCCAACCATAGGATAAGCTTTTGTTTACAGATACAGCAAGCAATAGGGTGATAGCCTCAGGATGACTTAGCAGTTGCTTAGATGCAATATTTTGTTGATCCTATTTAGGAGCTACTTATGTAACTGCATTTTAACACCCTCTTCACTCCCTCTCTCTTTCTCGGCATCCCTTTTTCATGGGTTATAAAAAGTTGTTTTCATAGGGCCCGAAAGAAGGAGGCATTTTGCCTGTTTTAACTCTGGCACCCAGACACAGAAAGCCTCTCATTTCCCAGAGCTCGCCCTCAGCGGCCACAGAGCTACACAGATAAACATTAGAGTGGCACAAAAAAGTTAATGTCTCCTCGAAAAAACAAACAGTGCCAAGTAATGCCAAGGCTTATAGCTTCAGGCTTTAAAGGATAAACTGAGGCTTTGCAGGTTAGGAAGGATGGAAGAAAATAAACAGATGCAATATGTAGGTTAAGTCAACAGAGAGCCTCCTACAGATAGAAAATCACATGATTCAGCAATATAGATGAGTTTGTGGTTGGTATATAAATATACTTGTAAAGATTGCTTGGTCTGTTATAGAGGGCGTGAAAAGCGCTCTATCAGCCTCTGGTTACTCAAATGTCTTTTTTCCCCTGCTGTGTCACCACAAACCCTGAAGGCCAGTCATTTAAATCTGGCATTTCTCTGGCAATCGTTTCCATCCTGTTTATGCCGGATCCCAGCAAGGCTCAACCGCACAGCGCTGCCGAGCTCACGGCACAAATGTGAGCTTTCAGAGCAGCTAGCCACTCCAATATCATATATAACCCATAATATATAACAGGCTTATCCGTGTTCTGTGTTTTTTTTTTTCGTCCATGTAAATGAATGAACACATCCCACTATACTTCAGTACATTAGATTACTTTTCATTTCATAAAAATCCTAGCTGATGAAAAGTGTCAAACGTGAGTCATGTAATAAATTTTATTTGGTATATAAACATATAAAAACCCTTACCTGTCTGGAAAAATATGTACACTTTGTGTAATCAAAAATACAAAAAAAAAAACAAAAACAAACTCAAACAAACTGCTCTACAGTTCTACAGTAAACTGCTCTTGCACAACTAGATCAACACTAAAGCCTGGTGGTTCTTTGACTACCATCTCTTAAATACTTTCTTTTTATTAAAGGATTAAACTAAAACACTATGACAGAAAAACGGTTTGAAACATGAAGGACAATAAGACTGAATGGCATTATGTACCTGAAACAGTTTCATTTGGTGAAGATTATTTGCAGTTATCAATTAATGCTGTGCAACTTCTCTGAATCAACTCCAAATGAGTGAAACCTGAGAAAAAGAAAACATGCGCACCATCATCTGAGATGTATTCACTTGGTCTTCTGACTGTCCACAGATATTGTCCATACTCTGCTGTGTCTCCTGCATCCTCCCCTGTGCGCTCTATCTCTTCAGCATGTCTACTCTCGTACTTCCAGCAGTCAGCGGCATTTGCAGGATTTGACCACCATGTTTGAGAGCTGCTCCACCCGTGGAGTCCGACCGAGGAAATAAACGATAGTGAGAGGCTCCAGGTCCTGAGGCACACAGCAGGGAGACGCTGAGGCCTCAGGATTCATTTTGTTATAAAGTGGCAAAATCTGGACGAGACAAAGGGAGACACAATGGGCGTTTTTGTGAATAATTTTATAAGAAAAACTTTTATTCTTAGTATAGGACAATACACTGGATTGAAAGCAAAACCTAGGTAGAAAGCATTTTATTCACACACCATATTATAGTGATTGTCTGCACTCCACAAGTAGGGGCAGTTGCCAGCACAGAAATTTGCTTTGTATCCTTTTGGTTCATGGATCCATTTCCAGTTTAGGTCCCGACGGAAGTCGATGTACAGTGACCTTAAACAACAGCTTTGATCTGCGTTCCTATGAAAAAATGCACACAAAAATGACAGTTAATAGCTCTAAACTGATAAATGATTGCATCATCTTTGCTTACAGTCACTTATTTAAGAAAACAACAACTGGGAACTATCTTTGGTGGGCCTTCGAGAGATTGCCATACAACTATTTTTGCTGTTTAGGTATAATCCAGGATTTACAACCTAGTATTTTTCTATCACAGCTATATTATCGTTATTATGTATATGCTATTCACATAGGCAGTAATGAAAGTCTGAGTGGTCTTGAAACTCACTTAGAATGAAAATGAAAATGAAAAACAGTGAATAATTATTCCTAAAATCTTCCTTTACTGTCTTGCTCCAGTGATGAAAAGTTGTATGAAAGTTCATATGCTAATCTTTGTTAGGCTTTTTCTCATGTGTTATTATTCTATAACAGTTGATTACACCTATACCGATTTTGCATACATTTAATGTTGAAATCAAACATCTGCCATTAGATGTTCAGTTTTAGTGTGTTTCCAGTCGTTTCCTCAAAATTTCTGATCATGGTAGTCATAAATGTACTACACATAGTGGATAGTGTTCAGGTGCCCTGCAAAAAAATTAAAGCTAGAGAAGATATCTTGAATAATGGTATATATATATACATACACAAATATGTATGTATATATATATATATATATATATATATATATATATATATATATATATATATATATATATATATATATATATATATTATAGGCTTTAATTTGCCTTATTCTGTAGGTACACATTTTTGCTTTTAGGAATCAACACTTATCTGGCAACAGAAGATTATTTCAAATCTTGAAATAATAAAATTTACTTGAAATCAGTAAACATATCTGGATAATAATCTTATCTTTGTTTACCAACAATGAAATAAGGTGAAATACATGACTAGATACAATTTTCTGAAGAAAAAGAAATAGTTTTCTGAATGATTACATGAAATTATTTGAGTTTTTCTTCCCCAGCCACTCTATCCAAGCCATGCTTACTTTTACTCTTCAAAATGTAATATTTTGCTCATAAACCAACATAAAACATACTAAAGCAAAATTACTCAGCAGGATGATTTTCTCCGCACGATTGTGTTTTGTAAGCAGTCTGGTTAAAGCCTGATGTTTTAACTGTCTATAGTTTATACAGCAATGAGAAGGTGCACAGAGACAAGGTTTAGGCACATCTCTGTTATTTTTTCCACACTTAAACACAAGGCACTCCCTAAGCAAGTCACTGCACGCAAACACTGGGAACACTGTATGCCAGTAAGTTTACAGTACAGCTCAATACAGAGACTCTTTCATACATGCTATTCCACATATACAGATGTTTGTAAGTTTGCATGACCCTAAAACCATAGAGATGTTTTTAAGTTTTTCTAAAGGTACCTGGAGCATGTCGCAGCGTCAGCAGCTGCCCTCTTCTTACGGTTCTTTTTGTTGGGGTTTTCCAAGCGGTCTGTGGGCAGCAGGGTCAGTATGAGGTGCGGCGTTTTAGTACTGAACTCTATCGCACCTTTAGTCCCACCTGGCCTCCTGTTAGGGCGAATCAGGTCATCATCAACACCTGTGAAATGGAGATACAAGATGAGTTTTTTATTTTCTATATATAGAAAATATATAGAGTTTTCTATTAGTTCTGTCTAATAGTTAGTTAACAACCACTTAGATCCTGTGTTGAGATCAATAAATTCATTTCTGATTTGGAGTTACATCAATCTAGAGCGAGTAGGTGATATGAGATTGGAGCAAGGATAAATGGAAGACTCTGACCTGCAAAACGAGCTTCCAACTCCTCACTTTTGTTGGGCACAATATTGTTTGTGGATGGAACAAATGTGCAGCATGGACAATGGACACTGAGCATTAGGCCCAAGTTCTTCTCTGAGATTGGCATAATGAGAGAAAACAATGGATTCACATTCATAAGAAAGTTCATTGCTTTTTCTGCAAAATGCAAACACTTGAAAAAGCATCCTGACCAAAACAACCAATAAATAATTTAGGATAAAACAATTCAGGGTGGTATTTACGGAAAGCTTGCCAATGTATTTCAAGCACATATGCAATACGCAGCAACATAATGTATCTCAGTATAATGTTTTGTTTATATGATACAGCCCTGCTTCTTGTGTGGTGCGTCTGCTTGAACTCTCTGACCTTTGTAAGCCATCCACTCTTTCACAGTCTCAGTGACATCAACAGAGATCCATGCTGCCTTGGCTCGAGGCTGTACAGTTCTCGAATCTATATACCTATGAGGTGAACCTGTAATATCATCAGATTTCAAAATCTGGAAGAAGAGAGAACAAGAGGTTCAGTTATAGACTTAAAATCAAAATTGAATTATTCACAAAACAGTCATCCCTTTTTGATATCCTGTAGCTTAGCTGTTTATTCTATAGAACCAATTCTGCAGGTATAAATCTGAGCTCATGTACACATATTGTTGAATGAATTCACCTGGTAAATTTCCACTCGCTGCTCCATGGCTCGCGCATGTGTATTCTGCACCCTGTATATGCGAAACTCTGCCTTGACAAGTGTGCTAGAATTCCTGTCTACATTGGTGACGTCAAACTTCACCACTCTGAAGTATGGACTCTGAGGCACTGTGTTTATCACATCTGTGGAAATAACAGGAGCATTCTTTAAAAGTCTGGGTGGTTTTTCAGAACTTTCACCTCAAGGTAATTAAATTCACCTACAGTTCCAAATTAACATCCATCCCCTTATGAGCCTCCCAAAAAACATTGGAACCATTTTGGAATCAAAGACCTAATTGTAATCTGATTGGTAATAGTACAAATAGTGACAGTATACTGTACTTAGACTGTGAATTATATAATGACATAAACTGGGGTCAGTTTTTCCCCACACTGGTGTTTGTACAAGTATACTAGACATACTGTAACAACTGTCTGTGCTTCAGTTGATATTACATGCAAATTTATCTTTGCTTGGACACATTTCTCATCACAACCAATGCAACTGCAATTAGGGAGTCAAACTTGAGGCAAGGTATATAGATATAAGGTAGGTAGGTAGGTATGTAGGTACAGTAGATAGATAGATAGATAGATAGATAGATAGATAGATAGATAGATAGATAGATAGATAGATAATCACATGCACACTCACCATATTAAAATTATGTATTACAATTTAGAAATGCTAATCAGCCTACATATTTAATATTTGGACTGGGAGAGAAAACCAGACTACCCAGAGGAAACCCCAAAAATGTTTGGAAAATATACAAATATACATTCACAAAGGGAGAAGGTGGGAATCAAACCCATAACCCTAGATTTGCAAGAAACACCTAAAGGAATGAATGAATGAATAAATGAATGTTATAGGGAGTGGTGTGTTCAAATGTGCAATATAATTTGTTTTCCTCACACTATACTCACGGTTAGAAATTCCTAAAAATTCTAACAAAATTCTTCTTGACTTGACTTGACAATTTAAAAATTTGAAAGTAATGAAGGTTAAGGTTAGGATTAGGTTAGCCTTCATAAGTTTTTATATAATTGATTCTCATAAAATCCAACCATGCTGAAGTTTATTATTCTTATAGATCTCACCTGAAATTATTTAGTACCTGTCATTTTTAAAGAATCCACCAACCGTTACTTAACTTAAGAGCAATTGTTAATTAGATGAGTCATAATCATCTTCCCTAAATGGCCTCATAAGATGCACAACGAGTACACCGTGTAAAAGACAGGGCGATTTGGCCATTTACACTAAGATATACTTAATGTATTAAAACATATGTGATTTAGGTTTGACAGCCAAACTTGAACTGAAAATCAAAACTTCTATCTGAACCTTGCAGAAACTTAGTGTGAAGTCGGTCAAAAATTGTACCAGCTCAGATTGTCTTCCGCATGATGAAGATTTTGGACGTCCACTGAGATGATGCCGACTCTTCGAGAATCCTGAGGCATCTCTAGATCTACCAGCTCCAGTTAGGCTCTGCGATACTAATGAGGAGATGCCAAATCTATGTGGTCTTTTTCATCAATACAAAATTTGTCAGCCTGTATATTTACTATCACACCCTCCAGTGTCACCCAAATGAGCATGAGGTTCCCCTTTGAGTCTGGTTCCTCTCAAGGTTTCCTCCTTCACCATTTAAGGGAGTTTTTCCTCCCCACAGTCACCTGAGTCACCTCAGACTTACTCATTGGGGATAAATACAAACAACTATTCTATTAATCTTTATATTATTATTTATAATAACCTTTTGTTCTATGTTTATGTTCTGTAAAGCTGCTTTGAGACAATGTTGATTGTAAAAAGCGCCATACAAATAAACTTGAATTGAATTGAATATAAAAGCACTGGCGATACTGTCATAAAAGTGTATCATAACGCAATAGTATCGATAGACTATGATCTATAGAGCGTTGTGACGTTTGACAGTTGACATACTGACTACTGTCACAGAGCATCGTATCATGTGACGTTAGTGGGATGTGGTAGCCTAGTGGTTAAGGTGTTGGGTTACTGATCAGAAGGTTGTGAGTTCGAATCCCAGGTCCACCAAGCTGTCAATGAGCAAAGACCTTAACAATTTACGAAATTGTAAGTCACTCTGGATAAATGTGTGTACTAAATGACAGGAATGTAGTGAAAAGTGTTAGCACTCACTGGAGTCAGCGCGCTGAGGAAGCAGGTCCACACGCTGCACCTCTTTGGCGTAATAATCTTCCTCGCTGCTCTCGCGCTCGCAGGCGGACTCCGCGTGGCGCGCGCGCTCCTTCAGCAGATCTTTGGTGCTGTTATAAAGCAGCATGACCTCGAAGGGCACCGACTCCGGCTGCGGGGTTGCTACGGGGTCCGGTGGTGATCGGATGCGTAGTTTGCTTAGGATCTGCCCGCGCACCGCCTCTATCCTCTTTGACTTATGATCGTCCAGGTCATAAGAGTGGCATGTCGAAAAGCCCTCAGCCGAAACCGATAACTTCAGTATAATCAGCGCGATATTGATGAACCACATGGCTGTAAAAAAAAAAATCCGTTCTGGACTCGGTGCTGGAGTCTCGGTTTGTCCTGCTGCTCTGTGTGTATAGTCCTGTAGCTGCGCTGCGTGCCTCCTGCACCTGGTGACTGTCACACGCCGCGCTCACGTGCAGGTTTTATCTGCTTTAACGCGCACTGCGATGCATCACGTTGCTCCGCACACACACATAGCAGTCGTGCATCAGTTTAGATTGGGTTCAAAAGCCTGAATAAATCATTTATATATATATACAATCTCACCAAATTACAGTTTGCATCTTTTCTTTAAGACAGACAGTCTACAGGTAAATAAATTCCTTGAAAACAAATTCACACGAATTATGCAGAAAGTCATTATAAAAATATGCTATTCAAAAAAACCAACCAAACAAAAAAAAAACGTGGTGAATATTAGTAATGCATTTTAGCCCAATAAGGTAAGGCAGAAAGTGCAGGCTTTCCTCTGAGTGTGTCTGAGGTCGAGTGTGGTGCTGAAGCAATGCTTAGGATTTTTGCGGTGCGACTCTGAGCTTTTTGGAGGAGGCTATTTTAGAGGGTCAACTCTCTTTTTTAACGTTACTCCCATGAACCACTAGACTTTGCCTTTTCTTGTCCTTTTTCTTTTTTTTATGCAACATCCAAGCCTGTTATGTTTTTATGAAGGCTCAATTTTAATATCCGACCACCTACAAATTGTTATACAGCTTTTACAAAAGTGAGGTGGATTTATATATGATGGGACTGATGCTGGAGTTACTACAGGAAATGCAATCCTCCTACTGAGCACTACATAAAATATATATACATACTAGTGCACTTTAACCTCTTAAAGACTGTAGGGAGGGACGGGCGAGGTAAATCCACACAAGGATATTCATTTATCTCGGATCCAATGTCCTTACAAGGAAAGTACAAACTGATTTTTCACCTTGTGGAGATAAACATTTGTTTTAAACTATTTATGTATTACACTCGCAGTCCACTTTATTGGGACATCTGCCGGTATTAATTCAGCCAATAATGTGGCAGGAGCTTCAGTTATTGTCAGCATCACTCATCAGAATGGTGAAAGAGTGATCTCTGTGACTTTAACCATGGCATTATGGAGGGTGCCAGAGGGGCTGGTTTAAGTGTTTTTTTATAAACTGCTGATCCCTTAGGATTTTCACACACAACACACTCTAGAGACAAAAAACTTGAGTGAGTGACTGAGTGAGTGACAGCTCTGTGGGAGGAAAAGGATTTGTTGACAAGAGAGATTAAGAGGAAAATGACCAGATTGGTTTGAGCTGCCAGGAAGGATATATTAACTCATATAATCACTCTCTACAGCTGTGTTGAACAGAAATGCATCTATGCATGCATGAACAGATAAGGATAAGTAGGAAAAAGACTTTTTCCAATCTTCAATGGTCTAGTTTCACTGAGTCTTTATACAATATCCTCTGATTCCATTTCTTGAATCCTACATTTGACTAAAATCTTATATTCCCATATTTAAAGTGCTTCATGGTAACTACTAGTAAACAGATACTCAAGCATACTGACGAAACCAGAATAATTCTTAAATATATTTGTAATAATGGTTTTAGCTGTTGCTACTTCTTGTTATTCTGAAGCATTTAGTCTCCCAACAAAATTAATATCTACCTTGGATCCCAGTCCTTTCATTTGGACTACACACCAGCTTTATTTTTCCCCTCCTTCTCATCTCTTTCTCCCCTCAGTCTCATTGTTAATTACAGTGCACAAACTACTCGATCGTTAATCTTTCAAAAACGCCTTTACTGCAGCTCTCTACCTCCTCCATTATAAGCTTATTACAGCCTCAGTCAAAAGGCTATAATTGAACTTGAAGTGGTTAAAAATTAAGCTTGAGATGAGGAAATGTGCTCTGAGGAATTTATAATCAGGGTGGTTGATAAGACTGAGAGAGAGTGAAAGAGAGAGAAAAAAAATTCCTGTTCAAACATGACTTCAGAAACTGAGCATCTGTTCAAAAGCAGATGAAGTAAATAAATAAATAATCAAAAAAAGACAAAGTAGATGGAAATGGTTTGGCGACATCTAGCGCTCTGGTGGTTAGTGGCCAAATTGTAGCAATAGAAGACTTGGAAATACCGCCCAAAAATAAAAAGGGGGAAAAAACAAGCCATTCCCCCCCCTCCAACCTCCCTTTTTCCAAATATAGTCTTTAAAACGCCACGTCATTCCTCCCTCCCAGCTTCCAGTGTAAACATCAGAGCAGGTCCTAAGACACAGACAAGAGCCAAAACAGTTTAACACTGAAAGAAAAGTCATTGGGAAAAAAAAGATTCTGGATAATTATTAGGCTGCTTCATTCCCATGCTGAAAAAAATAGACAAGGGTGAAAAGGAGGACAGTTTTCAAACATGTAGCCTACTCAAAACGATTATATTAGCAGCAAGGCTTTAAACTAGATGTAAAAAAGAAATTATGAAATTAAATATCTGAGAGCATCCACTGGGATACATGCTACAAGTCCTGAAGAGTCTGAATTTGGTGATTTGAGTCATAGGGTTATAAAAACATGACATAGATTGTGGACATAAAAACAAATCCGATGGCACAATGGGTCTGTTAATACCAGGCAATCATCCTTGAACTCCACAGACACACAAAAAGTGAGTATTGTTGCTGACCATGTGGAATGTTTCAAACATCTTGTGCACCCATGCCATGAAGCATTGAGGCTATTTTGAAAGCAAAGAGAAGCAATACGTGCCATAGCTGCAGCATTCCTTTTAAAATGCACGTAGACCTTTAAAAGTGTAGACCTGTAAATGACCAATGACTGTCACATTGACATTGTCCAGAACAAGTGTATCTGCTCCACAGTTACATATCTAATCTCACTCACAAAATCACAACTTATTAAATTAATAGGATTTAATAAAAATAGATTCAACTTTTTTCCACGTTGGTCTGTAATCAAATATTATTGAGCCATATAAAAAAATTAGACAGAGATCTGTTGTGTCATACATTTCTGAACCCAGATATAAAGTCATGGCCAAAATTGTTGGCACCCCTAACATTTTTCCAGAAAATGAAGTATTTCTCACAGAAAAGTATTGCAGTTAAACATGTTTTGCTATTCACATGTTTATTTCCTTTGTGTGTATTTAAACAACACAAAAAAAAAATGCAAAGGGAAAAAGCAAATTTGACATAATTTCCCACAAAACTCCAAACATGGGCCGGACAAAATTATTGGCACCCTTTCAAAATTGTGGATATATAAGTTTGTTTCAAGCATGTGATGCTCCTTTAAACTCACCTGGGGCAAGTAACAGGTGTGAGCAATATAAAAGTCACACCTGAAAGAAGATAAAAAGGAGAGAAGTTGACTCAGTCTTTGCATTGTGTATCTGTGTGTGCCACACTAAGCATGGAGAACAGAAAAAGGAGAAGAGAACTGTCTGAGGACTTGAGAACCAAAATTGTGGAAAAATATCAACAATCTCAAGGTATCGTCGACAATTGTATGAAATGAACACTATGGCAGGAGACCCAGGAGGACCCTACTGCTGACACAGAGGCATAAAAAAGCAAGACTTCAGTTTGCCAAAATGTACGTGAACAAGCCAAAATCCTTCTGGGAAAACATCTTATGGACAGATGAGACCAAGATAGAGCTTTTTTGGTAAAGCACATCATTCTACTGTTTACCGAAAACAGAATGAAAAGAACACAGTACCTACAGTTGAGGCCAAAATTATTAGCCCCCCAGGAATTTTGGAACATTTTCCTAAAGATCTTTCCAATGTTTGCAGCATTGATAAAACTTGATATAATCAAACATTCGCCAGTGCTATTTAGTAGCTTTTGGTACATTTTGGAATATAAAATACATTTTTAGGCTTGCTTTATAATCAAATATAGTGAAAATGGGGTGGTCAAAAATATTAGCCCCTTGTGAATATTTGCTTTCAAAACACACCCAATTAATCAATCAGCTTTCAAAACACACCTAATTAATCAATCAGCTTTCAAACCACACCTGTGCAGTCAATTGGCTTCCTAACAACACCTGGGCATTCAATCAGCATTAAAGGACTCCAAGGAACAGGGCACTTGAACACATTATTGGGAGAGACTACTTTTACTCACCATGCCAAAGACAAAGGAAATCAGTCTTGAGCTCAGAAAGAAGATAGTGGAGGCTCATGATAAGGGGGAAGGCTATACTGCCATTTCCAAGCTTTTCACAGTGTCTAGAACCGCCGTACGTTGCATCATTGCCAAGTACAAGGAGACAAATTCTGTAAGAAACAAACCTGGGCATGGTCGTAAGCGCAAGATTTCAAGAACCCTGGAGAGGAAAATAGTCAGAGATATCAGCAAGATGCCCCAGACATCTGCCAAGATGATTGTTGCTGACCTGGCCTCTTCTGGAGTTGATGTTTCAAGGAACACAGTTGTGAGGGCTCTTCATCGTGGTGGGCTTCAGGGCCATCGTCCCAGAAGAACCCCTTTACTCAAACAGCGGCACATCACAGCTAGACTGAGGTTTGCCCGTGAACATTTGAAAGGTAAAGATGAGTTTTGGGAGTCTGTGCTTTGGTCTGATGAGACTAAACTGGAACTGTTTGGGCACATGGATGTTGCTTATGTTTGGCGAAGAAAGGGTGAGGCCTTCAACCCTAAGAACACAGTTCCCACAGTTAAACATGGTGGTGGGAGCATCATGCTGTGGGGCTGTTTTGCAGCTTCAGGCACAGGGAGCCTTGTTCGGGTGCATGGCATCATGAAAAAAGAAAATTATGTTGACATTTTGAGGGATAATATGCAGAAATCTGCTCGTAGTCTAGCCTTAGGTCGTCGCTGGGTCTTCCAACAAGACAATGACCCAAAGCATACATCGAAATTGGTCCAACAGTTCCTGAAGGATACCAAAACAAAGGTCCTGGAGTGGCCCGCACAGAGCCCAGACCTCAATCCTATTGAGAATCTGTGGCGAGTGCTCAAAGTGAATGTCCATGCTCGGAAACCACGTAATTTGGACCAGCTGGAGCAATTTGCAATGGAAGAATGGGCTAAAATCCCTCAGGAAACCTGTGCCAACCTAGTAAAGAACTACTCTAAGAGGTTGTTGTCAGTTGTGGCTCAGAAAGGGTTCACTATTGACTATTAATGACCGGGGGCTAATAATTTTGGACGTTTCATTTTTGCCCTTTCTTGTTTCAACTCACTATTTCAATTAAATATCCTAATCAAACTTAGTGGAGATTTTGTCTTTGTTATTTTGGAAACAAACACACTATAAAACACTTGTTGTTAATGGTCATTTCCATGGAGAAATCAAGAGTTTTGTCTAATTTCATAAGGGGGCTAATAATTTTGGCCTCAACTGTATACAGTCAAATATGGTGGAGGTTCAAAGATGTTTTGGTACCTTTGGAATTGAATGCTTTGACTGTGTGCCAGGCATTATGAAATCTGAGGATTAGCAAAGGATTTTGGGTCGCAATGTAGGGCCCAGTGTCAGAAAGCTGGGTTTGTGTCTGAGATAATGACCCCAAACATACCTCAAAAAGCACCCAGAAATGTATGGCAACAAAGCGCTGGAGAGTTCTGAAGTGGCCAGCAATGAGTCCAGATCTAAATCCCATTGAACACCTGTGGAGAGATCTTAAAATTGTTTTTGGAAAAAGGTGCCCTTCCAATGAGAGAGACCTGGAGCAGAGTTTGCAAAGGAAGAGTGGTCCAAAATTCCAGGTGAGACGTGTAAGGAGTTTTTTGTGAAATTTGCTTTTTTCTATGTTTTTTTTCTGTGTTGTTTCAATACACACAATGGAAATAAATATGTGTATAGCAAAACGTGTAATTGCAATACTTTTCTGTGAGAAATACCTTGTTTTCTGGAAAAATTCAAGGGTGCCAACACTTTTGGCCATTACTGTAGATGTTTGATTAACAAATGCAGTAAATCACTGGTATTAGTCAGCAGGCAAAACTACCCTCTCCCAGTCAGTTAGACTGACAGTACACAATATTTGGTGTCTGAAGTTATTTATTTTTCCTAAATCAGATCCATGAGTTGTAATAAGGTGTTATTAACAAAAAAACAAAAACAAAAAAAAGATCAAATGACTCAGTCAAAATATAAGATTTTAACACAGATTTATCGAAATGTATATTACAAAACACAGTAAACATATACAAACAAGATCTGAGAAAACAAGGGCCAGTACCAGTGGAATTAGTGGCTAAGGTTAACTGCTTAAATTAAAGACCAGGTTTAGATTATAGCAAGTATTTCAGGGGAACAGCAGTCAGTTTTCATGTCTTGACTCATTGCAACTCAGTTCAACTCTGCTGCAATCCCAAACATCAGTAATGTACTGCGTTGCTGTTTGTTGTATTTGAATGAAACAAAAGCAGGGATGTCTCTTATGACTCATCTTCATTGAGGAGCATGTTGGGGACTCCTCTTGTGATGGGGAATTCTCGACCAGACTCAGGGCACTGCAGAGTTCCCTCTATCACCTCCACCTATTAATACAGAAAATGCAACAAAAAATATTACGGTTTTCAGGCTGAACGTCTAGTGACAAACCAAAACCAGTGCAAAATAAACAATTAGTTCCAGGAACATGAATACTGCTTCTGATATTTCAGTTTCCCACACTTCATCACGATAAAACCTTAGAACAGTCAAACCCATAAAGATTAAAAAAAAAAAAAAAAAAAAAAATCTGAAAAGCCAGAATTCTGCATTTCAGAACAAAAGCCTATTTCATATACTGTACAATTATTCTTACCTCCAGCAGGACTCTGTGAACTTTGCGTAAAAAGTCTTCATCGTTCTCAAAGTTTGATACAGGCATGCTGGGCAAGTCCTGCAGGTATCCAAGCTGTGAAGACAAATGATTTACTCAATTGCTCTTCTTATTAATCCCCTGTTGAATTAGAAGCTGAACAATCCTCACCCCTTCAGCTGCATGGATGAAAGCACTCCACTCCAACTTTGGTATCATTCTGCTCACAAACTGAGGGTTGAACTCAACTTCATTCACTTTCACCTCTGTCGCCTAAAGAAAAGAGAAAGAAACAGTTGATTAATAAACAGACATATTTCTTCCTTGATATGTCAAATTTCTTATAGTACTGGGTTCTCAAAGTGACATTATTATTATTATTACCAGTATCACTATCCACTACCTACAAAGTTATTCTAGTTACTATTTAGTCAGTTTAAACTTTACTACTATTTAGTAACTTCAGGAACACAGATCAACCCCTTGTAGTTTCTTTAAAACATCAGTTTATTAGTTTTAATAATAAACAATCATGGAGCTTTTAATATGGTGCACGATTTACAAGTTTTTTTTAATAACAGTGTTGGTTTAATAATATACATTTTGTGTCACGTGTGCCATGGAAGTTAGAAGTAATTACTAATAATTTCCCTAATCATTTTATTGTCAATTTATTTACACAACGAGTCATCACTGATCTAAACACTTTACTAACTCCAGATCTCACATAAACGTGAGATAAACATCATGTTTCACCTTAATCAGCAGCGGATATCCTTTAGTTACTCCTTTTACATGCGACGTCAACATGTTATGCGTTAGCAACTTCATTATTGCAGTCTGTGTGATGTGATATTTACAAATAAAAATAATCACGAACGCTAGGTATATTAGCTAATAGCTAGCTTTGGGGGTTCACGTGTTGTTCTTCTTCGGTGCTGTTGAAGTGAGAGTTAAGGCTCGATATTGCCACCTGCAGGCCATGGAGAGACTTCACACAATGCAGAACATGAACAGGACTTCTCACTTGTCAGAGCTGTAAAACACTATTCATTATTCATTCATTCATCTTCTACCGCTTATCTGAACTACCTCGGGTCACGGGGAGCCTGTGCCTATCTCAGGCGTCATTGGGCATCAAGGCAGGATACACCCTGGACGGAGTGCCAACCCATCGCCGGGCACACACACACACACTCATTCACTCACGCAATCACACACTAGGGACTATTCATTATTCAAACATGCACAATACTGTTTTCATATAAATGTCTATTCCTGAACTTTTCACTGACAAACACATTAAATTCCCAAATATGATTTACATGCACACTTTTTGCTAATTGCATGATGTTTAGATAAATGAATCACTTATTAATAATTGCATGATATTTAGATAATTACCTGGGTATAGATGTTCCTATTAAAGTGGCCAGCGAGTATAGGTGAAAACAATAGCACGCTGAGAAAACGGCTTAGTTCTGTCTTAAAGCACGTAACATTTACCAATCAAATTACAAAACCTTATTCCAATGTACAGGTTTTCATTTATTTCTTTTTTTTTTTTATAATTGTGTTTACACATTGTCTTGGTATTATACAGATTAATCTTACAGCTTATGATATAGTAATAATTACAGGGGGGAAAAAAAACAACACACATAGCAAAAGCTATGATTTTCATAGCCTGAAAGATCACCCTATTGAAACAACACTCAACCCACAAACATGCACATCATCACTCATCCACTCATAAGACACTGTATACAGGTACATACGCACTTCCCTTAAACTGCATTAACAAAAAAGTGTAACATACTAACCACAAGCCATTTTAATCTTTCAGTTGCTGAAAGCCCTTTACCGTACAGACATCACGTGAATATGAGAAGCAGTTTTGTTAATTATAAAGACAAGCATTTAAAAAAACAAAACATTAGAAAGGCAACTAAACAAGACAAAGCCAAACGAGGCTGTATTCAGGAAACAGGACAGGTACAAGACATCTCAGTCTGCAGAATTAACAAAGATCATGTAAAGGATAATAAACATCTTTAGTGTGGAAATGTCAAAGAGCCATTTATATGAACTTTAGGAGAATAAAACTAAACATTCAAATTGATATTAATTATGGCACAATAACGCTAGGGGCAATGTGTAAAGTGGTCAAAGGTCATTTCACAGGATGTAGAAGAATCACATTACATTTTAACTTGTATTATGGAAAGGCCACTTTTACACTGCTTCCTTATATTGTTTTTGGGAAGAAAAAAAAATCTTAGATCCCAGTTTGAACATTTTGATCAATTTGAACAATTCTAATAATTACAGAACAATAATGAAACATCCCAGAAACCCAGTGTGTAATTTCAAGAGGAAAGAACAAATAAAAGCTAGTAACATGTTACTGCGAAATGGTAAACAGTGTTCAGAATCGATATGATTGCATACTTTCAGATCAGTTGGATGGCAGCAAATTGCACATGGCTACCTACAAAGAGCTCTGCTTGTGCACTGTACAACGTACATGAATGTGAAAATGGAACACGTGGAAGCCATTTAAAACTTTTCGGGTTGTGCCGAGCTTCTAATATTTTTTTTCCTTCATCTTTGCATTAATACTCACAGAGATATCCACATTTTCACATTCATACTCATGCCTCCACACTACCATTCACACTAGCAAAAAGACTGATGTTAGCAGTCAGTCATTCTGGGCCATCTTCTGTGCGCCATTTTAAGAAGTCCTCTTTCCGTGCGTCTGGTTTGATTTGGTTCCGCATGCCTCCGAGGAGGTTAGAGGTGGCTTCAGAGGCTACTATTAAGGGTCGCACTACGGTAGGAGGAATCTGACGCAGAACCCCACCCACTGCTCCTGGAAGACCTTTCTGCTCATGTCCACGTGAGGCCACATCACACAGGGTCTGAGCAGTGTCTATCACCCCCTGCAACGTACAAACACAAGGCTTCAGTGTATCCGTCAGTTTTGTCTAGAACAGTACATTCTGCCCATTAGGTAGCTATTTTTGAATATAGAAATGAGCTTGTATGAATGGTGGACAAACGGTTTTTTTTCTGACGCAGCAATGCGAGATATGGAAGCAGAAGTGAAACAAATAAAATACAAAACTGTAATACTACTCTGACAATATCGTGTCAAACGAAAGTAAAGCTACAACCAGAATCAGACTCAAAGAATGTACGATATGAGGAGAAAAACGCGCAGATGAAAGGCAAAATTTTAAGCCTAAAGACCACTCTTTTGATGATGGCCCAGATATGGTGTGCTGCATATGAGAATAGAGTCAAAAGTTTGTAGTATTCAAGTCTGTAACATAAATGTTCAGTATCAGTATAGTACAGCAGAACACTACCTCTCTGACGGTGTCGTAGGCCTTGGCCACGCCTTCTCTGAGGTCAGCCGGTTGTGGCGTGCGTCTAGGCCGGGATGCAGGACGTCCCTCTGTGATGCAACGGGTCAGGGGCGGAGTTGGGGACAGGATGTCGTACACCGTCTCTGCTGTGGCCTGCAGAGCAAACATGACATGCTTTGCTTACATAATATATAATTCTGGTGATTTCTGGGGTCAGTGCTAAACACCAGATCTTAGTCATTCATCTGTGACATTTATATAATCTTGCAGTAGTGTAAAATGTCAGCTCTCATCTTTTTTTCTAGAATGTGAGTATGATTGTGAAGTGGAACATATAATAAATAGTGAACATATAAGAAAATGTGGGTGACGTCCTTGTTTTTGCTCTGACACGATAAATGAGCTCTTTACTAAATATCTCAAGGATATTATGTGGACTTTGTTGGTGTGTATCTGTAAAGTACCTGCATACACATGTGTATGTATAAGTGTAAGTTATAATGTAGTGTGTGTACTCACGTGAGTGTATGCTTATCAGTGTGTGTGTGTTTACGTCTAAGCATACCTGCATGCGTGTGTGTGTGTGTGTGTGTGTGTGTGTGTGTGTGTGTGTACACACACCTGAATAGCCTGCACCAGTCTGTTGCTAAGCTCCAGAGCAGCCGAAGCTGTGGAGGTACCAAAAGATGCTGCTCCTCTCTGGAGACCCCGGATAATGCGTCCATCTTTTCTGTACTGCTCGATTGGCATCCAGAACAGATCCCGTACCCCGTGAACTACAACAAGAACCGAATAAGAAGCAACGATTCAGCGTCATGTATAAAGACTGGCTAAACCGTCCTAGTTTCTTTCCTTGTCAAGTAACATGAAGGAAAACTGAATTACAGCTCAAAAATTTGAGGGTTTTACTACAAATATAGATCAAGCCTTAAAGTATATTCTGTGTAAATTCACACAGACTACCACATACACATCTCTCTTACCTCCTGCTTCTAATGAGTTTAGACTTGTGTGAGGGAAAGAACGTTCCAGTAAGTGGAAATATTTTAGAACAAATAGAACCGGCTATAGTAAGACACGTAAACGCCACAAAAGACAAAGTAGAGCATTTAACGTTCCATAAGAGCATTACGATCAGGAAATAACGCTATACATGTATACTCACACAGCTGAACTACAGAGTGCATTGGACCAACACCTCCCAGAATGCCTGGTAACTGGTTCTTCCTGATGTCAGTCAGCCACTCGTTCACAGCATACTGAATGACTTTATCGACACCCAGCAGTCTGACAGAGAATGGCGATGTGCAAAGGTGTAAAAAAAGACTTTTACATAATATAAATATGTTCTTAATCAATTAGTAATTATGATCTAAATAACCTGACAGTATACAAACTGGGATACGTCTGTGCACTTGGATAAAAACAACATTCATTCAGAACTAGCAAGGCTTATTTAATATTCCGTTTCATACAATGAATCTGGACAAAATGTGGCACAGATTTCGGCAGGAATGAACCAGAGGCTTATAGATGTTAGTTAGAGGGATTTAATCACCCGTGTCTACAGCACAGCCTCTTCAACTTCAGCTCTGAGCAGTTGAGTTGGGCCAGGCCAATAAGAATTCCAGCAAAAGTTCCCTATAAATAAAACAGCAGAGTTAATCACAGCACTGGATCATAGATAGCGTCTAGACCAAGGGTCAACAACTGGCAGACTACGACTTCAGTGGAACAAACTGCATATGAGAAAAAATACTGTGTGACAGAACTGTGTATTAAAACTAGTTTGTGGTGAATTTGCACTTGAACAAGACGGGAGCCGTGAACTGTTATGACTGCATTTTTGTTTGGTCTTGATTTAAGTAATGAAAGTAATGAAAAGTGACAAAGGGAGTTTGATGTTTTTAGAAAACTTCACCTGCCACTTTCAAGAGTCCTCCTTTATTCAGACACATAGGGGCTTTTTACACCTGGTCACTTCATGCGTTTTCTGTGATCAGATAGCTTTCCGATCGTAAAAAGACCAGGTCTAAATGCCCTCCGAAACGTTTTCGAGACAGATATAAATCCGATCGTTCAAACCACTTCAGGAGGTGGTCTGGGACTCATTTCAGATAAAACTGGACAGGTGTAAATGGATCTGGTTGTTCAAGCCACATACGTAAGCACTAAACTCCTCCCAAACGGAAGTACTACACTCACAGGTGACTCACGAGTTGTGCATCACGCCAGAAACAAATAACATGGACGACATGCAGGCACTTATTGCTCTTTGGAGCGCTGAAAGCGTCCAACAAAAGCTTTGTAAAACATATAGAAACAAAAGTATATTTAATTATATACACCAAAGCGTGTTCCATTTCAATTACCCCGGAAATGAGGTCAAATATATTTGCATTTTGGGCAGGAGTAGAAAGATCGGATTGATATCCGATTCGCCAAGACGCATTTATGTGGCCTAATGTAAATGTAACAGTTTTAACAAATCAGATAGCTATCAAATCAGAGAAAACACATGAAGTGACCAGGTGTAAAAAGGCCCTTACACACACGGAGATCTACATACTGAATTATGTAGATATGAGACTGAGATTCTAAACTTGGACTTGTTATAGTTCAGTTTTCTAAATATGAACCGCTGCTGTTTCTATAGCACATCGTCTATAAAGACTTGATACAGCTTATCATACGCATTTGGGTAAATGATTTAGTTAAAGGTAGCTTATTGGACCACGGACTTGTCTTAATTTAAATCGTAGCTTGTTTTTAAAAGGGTGTTGGCATAGAATGGACACGAAGCATCTCCTTTGAGTTGAGTCTGTGATACTACTCAATAGTGTTATTCAAATGAGGCACTGTGCTTATGACCCAGTGTTTAATTCCTTACCTGTTCGATGGCCACATGCTTCCCCTGGTAATCCAGCCATATGGGAACTTCTGACGTGAAACGGAACTCTCTAATAGGAATGAAAATTCAAAAGACAATGTTCAAAAAACACTGCATATCAAGAAACCAGATAATACACTGATCTGTTGTAGTAACACACACACACACATTATATATATATATGTGTGTGTGTGTGTGTGTGTGTGTGTGTGTGTGTGTGTGTGTGTGTTTAGTTATTTATTTATTTTGATATACCGGAAATAAATTGGCTGGTCAGAGGAAGAGGATGAACCAGCAGAGGAAGAGCTCTGCTCGCTGTACGTTGTCTCTACGGAAGCAGTGAGATCGGGACCCAGTCCAGTGCCAGACTCTGCTTCCTCTGATGGCTTCTGAGTAGTGTCTGCTTTCACTATCAAATAAAGACAGCATGTACTTTACATATGTATGCAAAAAAAAAACAAAAACAAACAAAAAAAAGGTTTATACTTTTGAGCTTACCCTCTGCAGCTGGATCAACAGGCAAGTACGGATTAATCCCAGCAGCCAAGTTACTAAAGAAATCTTTCAGAAAGAAAAGAGCATCCTGCGGACCAATAAAGCAGTAGATATCATCTCAACATGAATATACACATAAAAGGTAAACAGTCTGTCAAAGTAATTAACAGCACTACTAATGATTCTATAACCGATAGACATGGAAGAAATCTGTAGACCATCTCACCTGATCTATGTTGAGCCGGAGGGGCAGCAGACTGATTCTCAAGCAACATTCTGGACCTCCTAATCCAGATTCAGGAAGTACCTGCAGTGCCTTTACTGTTAACTGCAGAACACAAACACTGATCAGGTTTAAAACATTGTCTAATTGCTGCTCAAGTTAAACAACTTGCACTGTCTCTCAATCAATGTATTTTACCCAGTTTTTGTTTTCAGTTTTTCGAATCAATCAATCGTATTTATGCTTGGTTTACATCAGTAATATTCAAAGTGAGATCCAGAACCCACAATCTCAGCTTGTCAATAATATGATCTGCCGGTGAAAAGCTCAGAACTAAACCTCTTATGGCTTTTATAAATAACTAGATAATCATTGTACACATATGAATAGTCAGACTACAAAAATAGTTCTGTATTAAGGGGTCTGTGAAATTTGCATTACAGTTAATGGGTTCAATGGTTCCAAAATGTCTGAGAATCTCCACATTACAAGAAAAGACCGGTGATCTCTCCCATTCTCACCATGTTGGAGTGGGCTCTACGTGGCATACTCTCACTGGTATACAGGTAGAGGAATTTGTTGATCTGTGAGGAGGCCAGCCTGTCACGCACCTCCAGCTCCTGCACAATAAACACCTGCCGTGAGAGAGGCTGCTCTCCCAATCCTGCCCCTTCCATGTCCTGCCCTGAGGCTGCAGGGGGCATGACAACAGGGTACGACTCGTGCTGGAAGCTGACCTGGGTATTAGAAGGCATCAGAATTGTCTAAATCACTATTTAAACTAAATTTGTTTTCCCAGAGGTTCGATATTTGGTGTAATTCAATATTTAACTTGCCAGTATACTGGGCATGAACTTCAGCTATCAAACCATCCTTATTTAATTTGGCCAACATGAACGAGCGGTGCATAACCTATTCAGAGACTATCAATAAATATGTTGAAAAGGAAGAGCTTTATATTACGCACCTTCAAGTGATCAAACAAATGTGAATGAGGCTCAGACAGAATTTTACACCACTGCCAAAAAGTTATCATGAGCTTACAATTACTAATGCGGATAGCTCAGTGTTCAGCAAAATACAGAGGGAGAAATTGCTTTCCAGTATTCTCTGGAATAACTGCATATTCTGAAAATCCTTAAATAAGTATGTCTTCCCAAGGTAAAATTATTCTGGCTTAAATAAAGCTTATGAAAAATAAATTACTATTAATAAAATCATGCGAGTGATGAAGGATATATTGTATGTAGGTCACACAACCTTTGTCAGCTGTATTTCCATGAGCAGTGAGTGTTGTCTGCCACTGCCTCCCACCCAGCGCCATGAGTTCTGTGGTCTAGACGAGCCAGCAGATCGCGAGGGAGAACCACGAGCTCCTGCAGGTGCTGAGCGACCCCTGAAAGAAAAAAAAAAAAAAACGATAAGAAAACGTTCACACAAATTTGTCAGTGACAATCCTAGAGCCTGTTATGGGTAGCGACTTTATTTGTTATGATCAAACAAGCAAGCTTAATCTGCAGGTTTATCGTCAGACCTCCTTACCTCTGACTGTGCTGTATGTGAGCAGAGACTGGTTTTCCTCCAAAGTCTTTTCCTCCATAGAGATGCCAGACTACTGATACCTCTCTGAGTACTACCCTGCTCTGAGGCATCGGAAAGCGAGCAGGTGCTCTTAGCAGGTCTGAACTGCCCCGTGGCCGAGAGAAATAGCCATCACGCACCTTTATAGGACTCTGACACAACACTTTGACCACCGGCTCTCCATCCTTAGGCTGTAGAAGAGAAAGATGAAGAGAAAGAGAGAGAGAGAGAGAGAGAGAGAGAGAGAGAGAGAGAGAGAGAGAGAGAGAGAGACACAGAAAGAGAATTCATGCTTAAGCTTGCTGAGTACAACATTGCTCAAAAAAATCGAAATACTACAAACAACTTGTATTACTTTATTTGCCCAATTTACTGTATATTCTATAGACAACAAGCCTCCAGAAAAGTGCATATTGAAATAAAAGGAAAACTAATCTGGAAAAAGCACTCACAGGAATACCTATACCAGGGGCCTCTAAAATACAGAAGTCATCATTATCAGTGGAGCCTTCTGAACATTCCTCTGATATCATATCAGCATGAACTTCAGTGGCTGTAACCACCAGTTGATCAAGCTCAGACTCCAACCCCTCTAGGGCAGAGGATCTGGATTTTGTTCCTTCCCCAGGAAACAGGTACACTGAGACAGGTGAGCCTCGCTTTACTATGGAAAGAGAACCTGTTCATTCAAACAAATGATGTAGATGATGAGTAATCAGTCATCACTCTGGTAATGTGACAGTGTGATGTTCAGTGTGATGTAAGTGTATTGAAAGAAACAAAACAATTCAGAACAGGATTCTGTAAGTCATTCTAATAAATGCACTCCTGACTACCATAATTGGCTTTATAATATATCATATATCAATATTATTTATACATCATTTCACAAATATTGCATTGTTTACATGCTGCTTACATCCATCAAACTGTTTGGCACACTTTTTTACTTTTTGCACACACTGTCTAATCATTTCAGTCATTTGCTGTTTTTGCACAAATCCTAGCATTATCTCAGAGACCTGCTGCTAAGAATCGGTGTTCATTCTAGTATTACTGCACGCAACATTGTCTGAGCATAGAGTATTTACACTGGTCGGTGCTGTTTCTCTTTATTGTCTTTTGTGTATTGTCTTGTAACTTTTTGTCCTGACTGTCTTTTGACCTGCACTGTCTTGTCTGTCTTGTTTGTCCTGTCCTGCACTGTTTGCACCAGATTGCACAGTTGCACTTTATGTATCTAGGACTAACTTACTAAGTTTTTGTTTTATGTAGCACCACAATCCTGGAGAAATGCTGTCTCATTTCACTGTGTACTGCAACAGCTACATATGGTTGAAATGACAATAAAAGCTTTTTTCTTGACTTGACTCTTGATTTGACTTGAGAATGAAGTGGTGATAATGAATAAGTCCAACAAATTACTATTAAGTAATCTTACCAAATTCTCTATCCTCCTCAGGCAACGTTCGTTCTGTGTCAATCAGGGCATCTGTTAGGTCACACTGATTAATTTCTGCTGTCTCTGCTGGCGGACAGGGTGGTAATGATGTAGGAGCTTCGGAGAGCTGAGGAAAACAAATATCCTTAAATAACTGTGCATGGAATTTAAAATCAAATTCACCATACAATGGTCATTTTCAATAGAAAGTCATTTTCACAAGGGATTGTGAGATAGAAAAAAAAAGCTGTATTCAACTTTACACAAATCTGATAACACCTTAAACTGCTGTTGTGTGCAACCAATTGATGATGTGGTCTGCATAAATAGTTCTGTCCCACATGCATTCCTCCATAAAAAAAACCTCATGCACAGAAAGTTATTTAAATCATGGTTATGGTTCTCTGTAATGTATGACCCCAAACTGCATGACTGTAAAGGAAGAAAGTAAAAGAATGCCTGGCAGAAGGTTTCGGTGCTGTTGGTGAGTTTAAAGCAAGATTAAACTTGTTTGCGGTTTAAGTTTCTTTTTTAGGTGGCAGAAATACACCTAATATAATGGAAGCCACGTGTCATTTAATTTCTAAATTTATCCGTAAGCAGACATGCGTTACATGGCAAGTGCTATGGGGTTGTGCACACCAAGCAACATGGAGCTGAATTAAAGCTAACCGAATAACCTGAATATTGATCCATTACAAGCATCACAGGTAAAAGTTTGCAGATTCTAAGAGCGCATTCAGATGATAAGCGACAAAAGCGCTTTGCACTGGTGAGACCGTTCACGGTCTATGAAGAGAAGCAAGCTACTTGGCTGTGATGCTGCACTACCTAAAGCACCATGCACTGTTTAAATTCGATTCCCTGCCTTGCCACTGCAACCAAATGCATATTTGACCCTGTTTGCCCTGAATCTTTCCAAAGCATTGCCAATGAGACAAACTACTATATATGACAGGTTTGCACATAGGAATTAAATTTAACATTTATAAGCTACTTGGCGACCGAGTTAGCAATATCGTCCTGCTACATAGTTTTAGAGGCAGCGATAGATACTGGATTTTCATTAAAAACATTTTTAAAATGTGACTAAAGTGGATGTTTTTCAAACTGTCTGCTAATCTACAGTAAGAGCATGAGAATGACAGCACTGTTATGCGCAGTGGTAAGCAAAGCAGGAATTGCAATGAACAAAGCACAAACTGCTCATCATTTGAATGTGACCTTGCAAGAAATGTCTCATTATATCAGGTTTCGGTGACTCTTATGCATAAGTGTACATAATTCTACATTACTAAATAAGTTGAGTTACTACTGACGCATAATCTGGCACATTGAAAACTTTCACAGGTATTTTTACCGGGAGCTTCTGTCCAGCAATCTCAGTAGGGGAAGTATGACGAGGAGGTGGGTGCAGGTCGCCTTGGGAGACCAGGTACTGGAGTATATTCACTAAAGCAGCACAGGAGTCTGCACAGGTGTGCACGTGAACCACGTTATTTGAACAGCGCAGCTCGAACAGTGGCTGAGTCTGAACATGGACAAAGACGACGATGCTGTAATTAATATCAGACTAGAGTACAGGGGAAAAATAAATCAGCATTATAAAGCATACCAGTTTGCCAGTGTTGTTGCCTTTCCAGGTAGTTATGGCCAGCTCTAATAGGTCAATGTCTAATACACACAGATAATCTGTGGAGAAAAAAAATATAACAGCAATCAATTCTTCGAGAGAAAAAAAAAAACAATACCACATGTTCAGAGGAGTGACATGGATACGATAGACAAGTAATCGGTACCTCGTCTCAAATCCACGGTGCCACTTTCACACTTATCAGTGAGGTACAATGCAGAGTCATCCAGGATAAACCTATGAGGGATTTCCGTGGAATACAGTTTAACTGATAATACGTAACCATATACATTCACAGACTTCAGCAGTGACAGTACCTGAGGTGAAAGGTGGCAGTATCCACAATGATATTACTTGACAGGGAAAAGGATTCTGCTGTAAACAACACTCGCAATGGAAGATAAAGTGGTCTGAAAAGAACAGGAAACAAAAATAAGCAATGATATAAAGTAAAAAAAACAAAAAAAAAAAAACAACAAAATATAACAACCAGTTACTGTTTCTGCTGCATTTACTATAAATGTACAGAGCCATTGTAAGTGCCATTAGTGATCTGTCATTTCTGGCTCACGTGTGTGCTTACAGTGAACGAAGAGTAGCTGCTTATGCATAAGTTTACAGTGGTACAAAATTAGTGCAGAGAAAAAAAAAAGCCTTTAAACTCCTTACCTGTAGTCAACTGCACAGGTGGCCAGGTGTGTATGTAACACTGTTATGATGGCAGGAGGTGTGTATCCTAAAATATCATCATCAATGACATCCAGAAAATCGACCAACTGAAGGCAGAAGACATATGAATCCCTCATTAAATATACACATCACAAATGCAGACATTCATGAAGGTATCAATTATTTATACTGTATTAATTGTATCATGCAAAAGTTCATCTGTCCAACATCTTTCAGGAAGTGATACCTGCTCGTGCCAACTGTGATTGGTCAATGCCACGTGATGTCTTAAAGTAGCACCCTCGAGCCGTAATGCAACCAAAAACTCCTGAGAGGAAAAAGGGTACATGAGGCTAAATAATAATAAAAAATTATTCATTTTCAAAAAAGGCAAATTAGACTAGACTAATTAGAAAAAAGTATTGGACCTTGACATTGCGTTGAAGGTCTAGTGTGATTTTGATGGCAGTCGACAACATCTGACCCCCTGCTCCCCTGCGTCCCATACTGCTAACCCCGACTTCTGTGGGATAAATGGTCGGGTCCAGATGGTTTGGGGGTGTAAACTTAGGCATTTCTAATCGTGCTGGGACAGAGGAGTCTGGGACCTCCGCTTTAAAGAGAAAGGAACACAAAACAAACAGCACCTTATTCAAGATACACAAGACACATACATACATAAGATATAGAAAAATATTACCCCTGTGCGTGGCTTTGGAAAACCCTTTTGAATTTTGAAATATTCTACTATACTGTATATGTTTTTATAAAGTGCAACAGAAAAGAAGTAACACAGTAAAGGTTGTAGCATAAAATCTGGTTATATTCAGAAATCCTGGCATGGCCTGGGTTGCCAGATGCCTGGTTAAAACATCCAAGAAGTTTTCAATGAGTTAGAGGTCAGCAGTCTGTAATGGGCAGCTTGACAACTTCTATGTTGGCCTCGCCAAACCACGACTTCGTAGACTTTACTTTTTGCACATTTGTGTACAAAACCTCTTGCTATTTCTGTGCTTCAGACATTGTGAACGCGTTTATTGGAAGGCCCACACATGTTGTTCAGGTGTCCTCTAGCTTTTGGTCATATCCCTCATAAATCTATAATGGCATTATCTTACCTTTATGATAGAGTTCAACTTTTTTGCCCTCTATAGTCAAGAAGTTTAAATTGGGATTATTCTGGTGCTGGGTAACACTGAAAATCTTCCCGCCTTCAAAGTCTAGCAGCAATTCTCCATGGCACTGTTCCACCCTCCGTCCTGCTTCGTTCTGTGAGGGGATGATATAAGTGGACAGGAATCTAATTTAACACTCCATTAAACTTGATTTTGATAGTACAGCTTATAATTTGCTTACCTTACTGTCTGTCAGAGCCTGAAGGCGACCCTTGCCAATCAGTAGAGTTAAACAGAGCATGCTGAGGGAGTGGTCTGTTTGGGGTTCTGGCTGACCCTTTTTCCTTTGTTCACTGTCTGAATAAAACTGAGCTTCATCCTCTTCTGAGTCAGAATCTACAATTAAGTCAAAGATTTTGTATCGTTTTCAAAAGCTTTTTTTTAAAATGAGCCAACACTGCAAACTAATCCTCTGTTAGATCCTCACGTACAGCTGCGTACCGCTGCCTATATTTATTTACTGCTCTATTCTTTATATACCTCAGAAATTTTCTCTCTCTAATCAGAGAGAAAAAAGAGAGAGAAAAGCCCCTCTTCTAAACCATATTCACTTCACAAGCCTTACAGCAAGGCTACAATTCTACAGTCAGCAGCAATATTAATATTAACATCATTTTAAACAGGAGGTATTACAATATTTAGTTTCTATAAGATAGTCATAACTAAATAATATACAGTATTTGAAAATACATGAGTGATGCACATTCATAGAGGATGATAATGTGTAGAATATTCTTTTAACCCACAGAAAAATACATTTTCAAACAACAAACAAAAACTCGTAGCAGAATTTCAAATCTGCAGTAAAACCCACCTGGCAGCAACGATATGGCTTATGGCCTTCTCCAAACCACTCTGTGTCCCCTAGCGGCATTCGGGGCTGAAGGTGTATTTGAGCACACTGATAACTGCATGCTCAGTGGCTCAGCTCCTTCATACTTTGATGCATATCGCTATTCTAATAATCTATTCACTGTCTGTTTGTATTATTGCGTTTTTAAATAACTGACCAAGTCTGAAGGCAGATTTGCAGAGCTGAAACTCGTCGTCCTCGGATCTGCGCTGCTGCAGCGGGCTGCGAGATATCTTGGGTGGAAGTTGAGGGGGAGGTGGGGGCTCCCACATCAGCAAATCATTATTGATCCTGAGGAGTTGTGGACACAAATGAAAAATACAACCGTGAGAACAGAATCATGGAACCTAAAACATGCATTAATAATAATTTAAGACAACATGAGTACATCATTCTCAGGAAATATGACAATACAAAAGAATGGGGTAAAATGTGACTCAGTTGCAATAAAAAATTAAGTGAAATGATCAAACAAATATAGTGGAAACTAGTACAAAAACATCCCAGACACACACACACACACACACACACACACACACACACACACAAAAGGGTGAGGTGACGACACCAGTTCATTCAAATCCTGCATTCACATTTGGACTAAAAAATGTAAATGTGTTTATACCGAATCCATACTTTAGATACTTAAACCATAATTTCAAGCAAATTAAACTACAGAGATAGAACGATCTGTTTTGTTAATAAAAAAAAACCAAAAGAATTTCTTCGATTGAATTTTTCTGTCATGTTTAACACTTTTGCTCTTTACATGAGAAATAGTAACCATTTTGGAGAGCAAAGTAACTGTTAAAAAAGAGCAAAAGCTTGTGCCTGTTGTAGATGCTTTGAAAGGCTTCTTTGCTGGGCAAGAGGATAAAGGCCACAGGGAGTGTGATATCGACCACACACTGACTCTGAGCCACACATCGAGCCTGGAATTCCTTCATTTCCTCTGGATCTGCTGGGATTACCATCTAAGTCAGACAAGAAAAAGGGAAAGAGAATGAAAGGCAGGTAATGACTGTGAGGCAGGCAAGACTGGACACAGCAAACTGACAGGAGTTGAAAAGGTCAAAACAATGAGAAAAAACACAAGAAAGAGAAAGTTGTCTACCTCTTCTGTCTCAAACATGGTGCGGTTAGAGGAGAAGGGGGAGCTATTCTTCTCTCTCAGCTCACAGGGATTTTCCACAGACACAAAGCCCAGCCCCAGATCTCTGTTCAAACCCACACCTACACCCCCTTTATCATCCGAGTCTGCTGCTCCACTTACATGAACCACAATTCTACAAAAGTGGCAAGAAAGAAAAAGAAAAAGAAAAAAAAAAAAAAAAAAAAAAGTAGTTTCAGAAGCAATTTAGGAACAATCAGTGCCTACTTTGATACAAGTGTAGTTTTATGTTTCTGAGAAGACTACATTATATACACAATTAGTGCCCCCACAGACTCACTTGGGTGTGCTGTCTGGGTTCTGAGCGTTGGAGTCTTTTTGTACACGGATACAAGGGAAAGCGCCTCCCTCCCAACCTTCGTACACTCCTTAGGAAGAAAAATTCACAAATTCTACAAAGACTACGGACTCTAGGGGGCCAGAAGAAAAAAGGTAAATGTATGATGTAGAAATAAAATTGATAAGTGAGGAGGTTCACCTACCGTGCAGATCACTGAAGCTAGCCTCCAGCAGCTTGCTGAGTTTAGCTGTTGAGGTGGATGCCATCTGCTGCAGGATGTCTGATCCCTGTTGAGACTTCAGTTCTAGATTGCAAACCTCCAGACTAAGGATCTCCTTGCGCACTGCTCGCTCACTCATGGGTCTTCTCTCGTGTAAAGGTCGAAGGTCAGCGATTGGGAAGCGAAGCTTCAGCACAGCGTACGGTGAGAGGAGTACAAGCGATGAGTGCAGCTCTAACAACTGAGTCTATGGAGAGATAGAGGAAAGTAAGAACAGACCAAAAAGCATTATATTGGAGTAATCAGTTATAACCTATATACATCCGTGGATGACACAGATCATAAAACATGCAGAATGTCAGGGCAGCAACCTGTGTGTTAGATGGCTGTTTTGGCTGGCTGGGGCAGTGGCTTAGGGCCTGTATGATGTTCTTCAGTCTGCTCAGTATGTCCAGATCTACTTCAGTGGTGAGCTCACCCAGCTCTACATGTAGTGCACTATCCCTTTGCACTACTCGCTGCTTTGATCCTCTCTGCAGAACAGAACAAGCATGAAAATGACTTTAAATGGACCAGGAGCATACAATATAGACTCATTTAGTCTCACCCTCAATGGGCTTTCATATTCACATGAACCTTTGCTTGAGTCATACAAAAAGACAAATAAACTCAGATAAAGCACCTTGCGCTGCTGTTTTTCTTTCAGGGAATAGTGAATTTGGGCACAAGGTCTGGCAGTTGCTCCAACATTAAAGTGACCAGCATTCTTGAACTGCAACAGCTAAAAACAAAACACACACACACACACACACACACACACACACACACACACGATTAGTTCCTTCTTAAGCACTCAATGTGCACGAGTGCTGCATGTGTACTAAGCACTATTGTAGCGGCTGTGGGTGTGAACAGATATTTGAGGATTAAAAGTGTTTGTGTAGTTTAAATATATGATCACTATTTAATTTTTGTCTAACATACATTAAACATGTTCAATGTGCTTCACATAACTTCCCAAACACAAAATTGTCACATTCGCAACAGACAGATTATAGGAAAAAATGAAATGTTACTTTAAAATTAAACTTTAAAAAGACAAATCTAAAGTATATGTTTAGGCTCAAAAGTTTCTAGAAACTATTGGATTTTTTTTTTTTTTTTACCTTTTGTACCTTTTGCAACAGTAAAAGTTCCCAAGCTCCTGGCTGTTTTGCTAATGTATCTATGAAAATGGACTTTAGATATTTACTAAAGTTCCCTTCATTCTTCTGTAATTCAAACCTAAATCAACCGAATGTGAAGTTTAATAATACCACATATAGTTGGGAGGTAAAAGCTCTATGAAACTAATAGAAACTAGGGATCCATCAGGCAAACTGCAGCATATAAAAGAAGAAACTCGTTTTCTTTACTGACCATTTAATGGTTGCCAGGATGTGTAATTTAATTTCAAAACAATTTTGGACTGATTTGAATATATGTAATATGTTTACAATTTAAGCAATGGCTAGGAAGTGAATAGATGTGTTATAAATGAAAGGTAAACAAAAAAAAAGCTGTTGTCAGTTACTATAATGAATATAAGAAGTGTAGTACCTCAGTGTACTGGGGCTTGCCTGCATCCCAAAGACACTCCAGCAGTTCCAGCCTGCTAAAGGAGAGATCAGAGGTCATGGAACGGACATACTGCCCGGAGCTACGCATCTCACATGCTATCTGCACCGCTGCCCCGGTCAGCCTGGAAACAAAAAGAATGAATCAGGAAGGAAAAGCTATTGTGTGCTAAAAAAACAAGCTATTGGCTAGTAAATAAACATATTGCTTATATTGTTACCTCATGCTCAAGGAAGAAATAATATGTGTAAGTACAACACAGCTGTGTACCTGAGATGTGAGTGAGGGCATGCTTTAGAAAAGCTACCCCTTAGGTTCTCAAAGTCTCTCTCACTGAACATGCTGTCTTTGAAGTAGGCTAGCTCATGGAAGAACACCTGCGACACTTTAGCCATTGAGGACAGATCTTGAGGTTCTTGAGCAGGCTCCTGTTCCAGAAGAGTGAGGGTCATTCCACCAAGAGACAGTCGAAGCAAGCAATCGGGTTTTGTGGATTCTGACTGGCCAGTGTGTGTAGAATGCCCTGTAATACAGAGAAGAGAAGAAACAGAAAGTACATTTAAATTAAACCAAGCCTGAAAACTGAATGTATGTTTTATTAAGTAATGAGGATGACATACGTGATGGCCTGCTACATTGAGGCAAGCTAGGTAAAGTCCCTGCTACAGGGTAACGTCTGGGGCAGTTAAGCATTCCCTGAAAATAAAGAAGAATAAAAATTAGCAATACATAAAAGAAATGGAATATCAAAAGTGATCTTGACTTGATATCATGGCATCTACTGGATATTTTATTTTTAATGGACCAATTTATGTTATACTAAACTTTTGTACAGTAAAAGACATGCATTAAAAAACCCTAATACTGTTTGAAACTTTATCAGTAGCAAACTTCTGTAATTTATGAAATACCCCAGTTTTTCAACTCATGTGACAAAAAAAAAAATCTAAAGGGATATAAGAATCTTAAAAGTCACTTATGATAATGTAAGGTTAAAGGCATTCTTCAAAAATCTTTAAACGCTTTAACCTATTGTAATGCACCATATTATGTAAACATGGTTAAAAAAAAAAAAATAAAAAAAAAAAATAATAATAATAATAATTTTTGTAAAATCAAGGAAGAACAATTATATAATCAGGAGATAACCAGGAAATGCTGCCAACATCTGGCTGATTTTTATTATCAAGGGTGCAAACAAACTCAGAGACTTTGTTAGAAGAGGTTAATAGCCATGCACTAATACATTACTTATCAACTTATCTTGCTTACCATATGTTACTAAATTTACCACCATATTTAGATTAGCTCCAGATTGGTCAAGCACACTAGAGCTTTATTTCTTTCGGGTTAGATAATAAATCTGTCCTCTGTGTTCGGTGTTCGTTTCATAAACAGAGAAATTAAGAAAATATTGCCATAAAGGAGAGACAGCATGTTTTTAATATTCATGCACAGACCTGTGGAGATAGAGGGTGTGTTGGAGCCAAGCTGCTTTGGCTGTGTACTGAGGACTCCATGTCACTGTCTGAGAGCTCGCTTCCTGAGCGTGTGGACATCACACTGCTAGTCATACACCCAGGCCCCATAGAGTAAAACATATCTGAAGTAAGAAGAGTCATCGCCACACATGCATAAGAACAAGTAACAGTAGTTAAAAAACAAGCCTGCAAAATAAGTAAATAAAAAGATAAGTAGAAAAATGGCATAATATATGCAGTACGTACAATATTTATATGACCACCTCACCTCCATTCTCCAGACTGCTCACGTAAGGCTCTGTGTTTAGCTCCAAATCTCTATCTACTGTATCCACACTGAGTTGCTTACTGAGATCCTCCTCTATCAACTTCAGATCATCCGAACCCAGGGGCCTACTCGGAGCACCACCACGGGCATTACAGCTACCTTCTGAGAATAGGAGAGGCAAAATGAGTGACTGTGTATGAAACAGTGTCAAGGTCATTATAGAGACCACTGATATGTTGAATAATTAGAGATGTGACAAAAATTCGATGACATGACGAAAATTATATTTAGTTTATCAGCTTATATTATAGTGTGAAATATGATTACACTCTTTTATTTTACACAATGCAGGAAAAGTAGAACAGTTTTTTTTTTTTTTACAAGAATAGTACTACTACTAGTAGTACTAGAATTTTTAGTAATAGTTGTAGTGATACCAGGAACCTAAAATGAGAATGAAGATTTTTTTTATTATTTCTTTGCTATGTTTTATAGAGGTCACGTTTAAAAACAATATTATGTATGAACTGAAGTATATGTTTTTCTTCTATTTGAATTGCATTTAAATCGTCATTTAAACAGGGTAAGTCACCTGTCTCGATGCAGAGAGCAGTCAGAAGATCTGTTAGGTTAGTAATCTGATTGGGAGAGAGCAACAAGTGTAGACAGCCCACCCTGCCATCTAGCTCCAGCTGAAATAGTAAAAAAAAAAAAAAAAAAAACAACAAAAAAAGATAATCAATAATCAGTAATATCAGATGGAGAAGGAAGAAGGAAATCTGCTCAGTAAAGATGACAGAGTAAACGATAATGTCACAAAAAAAAAAAAAAAAGGATACCTTGGGCCCTGGGAGCATATCGCTTTGTTTGATTTTAACAGTGGTCTCCATGAAACCTGAGCAGCTTCCGATGACTAGAGGCCCGGGATGCATCCGTAAAGACTTAGGTGCAGAGTCTCTCTCTTCATCCTCACCAACCCCAGTATGTTCAGGAACAAGGCTCTAAAAACAGAACAGACCTTTAAAATCCTCATTACATCAAATGGCCTTATCAGAATACTTATCAGAATAAAAGGCCTCAATGTTCAAAGTGTGAAAAGGATCTAATCACAGAATTGAGAATATACAATTGTAGCTTTGGTGTTTAAATAGTTTTATTATCAAATTGCACAGACTTCCAGATCATACTGAAAAAGTCAACTTACTTCATCTTTTCAGCAATTCTTTAATTAGCTTCTAATAAATCCTCCAGCAAACTCTTCATGGTTTAAGCGCTTCTCACCTGTGGCTCTCCAAGAGTCTCGTAAAGCAGCTGTACTGAGTTGAGCTGAAGAATTTTATGCAGAAAGGCTGGAGGCTGGTGGATATCTACAGGCACTGTTTGACTGGAGTCTCGCACAGCTTCATCACAGTAATCCAGCCTGCAGTAGAAGCCAGAGGCATAACACAGCTCAGTTACAGATACAGGTTTACATTTCAAGCAGGAGGGTTTATGTTCAGCTGTTAAAAACAAATACAACGGACATCAAACTGGACAGAGGCATTTATACTTCATTACATTTATTAGATACTTTCTAATACATAAACCTTAGTTTAAATTGCATACATGTGGCCAGTAGTCATGAAATCAGATCTGCATTATACCCAGATAGATCTCTAGGGTTCTTTAGCCTGTTATAGAAAATGTATCAACACCTTCTGACTAATCACATTAAAGAATTCAACAATGCCTTGGTACTATGCCAGATAATGTAAATAAATAGGGAAACTAATACATTTTCACAAAGCTCTATGCTCTTACCGTTTTATTTGCATCTCTAAGGCAACCCCATTCCTAGTGTCGAGGGGATGATGCTCAATTCTTACTATAGTGTCCAGAAATGTGACTTTTATCCGACGCAGTACTGTAGGTATAAACAAACACGATAACATTTTAGACTTTATTTTTATTATATGACTTGAATTAATGTTATGCCTCCCTGTAGGAAAATCGCACGGGTGAAATCGGCAGGGTGACAGAACAGAGCAGTTTGTGTCTTGGGTTCACAGCATTGTCTGTCAACATACTCCTTGTATTCCTCTTATAAAAAAGGGACTTATAAAAAACTATCGCTCATCATGACAAACTATGAGAAGTCCTCTGTTTTGAAGCCTCTGCCATGGTGGGAATCATATTAATCCTATTAACACTATAGAAAACTTGTTGCATCCACCAAATAGTTACTGCAAATGAGCTGTACTACATAAATGATTACATATTAGAATAATCGCTTTAATATAAACCTGTGATTTGTCTTTCAGTTGCCACTAATTTCAGAAATGCTGATACAAAAAAGACCTGAGAAATCAACACAACATCACCTGAGAGATTAGAGGTTCACAGTTACACCATATCTGGCCTTTTACTATCTCTTTAATGTTAAATAACACTTCAGCAATACACACCTGTCTCAATGGTCTGTGCAAACATTTCGAGCCCCTCCAAAGGAGCAGGTGGCTCTTCTGATGCCTCAGGTGGGTCCTTTAGACACTCCTGGGCCAGTTGCATGCTGGAAGTCATACATGAGGACCAGCCTTGGGAGCCCCAGGTGCCACCTACATAAACAAATCATAAAACAAAGTCCAATAATCAACAGAACACTGCTAGGAAGATGTCACTCATGTTGTGAAGGAGCTGCTGACTTACTGGTTCTGTCTTTGGGTCTGCATGTTATCTGTAGCCCAGTGACTTCTAATGTGCAGTGGTCAGTGACAAGCGCTGCCCATGGGATCGTCACTTTTATACTCTGCACAAAACCCTCCACAATCTCCAGAGGGGCTGCAAGTGACTCCAGCAGCTCGTTTACTGCCTGAAAGAGTTGATGATGTAGATGAGATGTAATGAATCATCACAATCAGTGCAAATTTATATCACATCAATACGAATATTCATATCAAGTGAAAAGACTAGACTGAATCTCCAGGCTACTGTAGTTTTATGTGCCTGATGAAAATACATAAAAAAAAACAACAACAACATAGTCTTAGAGCTCTTAGGTCCTGGTGTGTGTGTGTGTGTGTACATATACATATATATATATATATATATATATATATATATATATATATATATATATATATATATATATATATATATATATATATATATATATCGGCTGAAGAGCCTGTGAGTCCTAGGCCCTGATCTGGGTTTTAGCTTGTCTGGAAAACATCTTGGTTCCTCTAAACACACCATAAGAGGCACATGATAAGGCTGTGCATTCCCAGCTGTCCAGAATATTGCGAAATATTGCTAAGATGTAGTTCATGGTTACTCTGAGAGGACAGGGTGCTAAACTAACTAACTCACCCACACGTCGAGGTTGATTTCTTTAATGACACCGCTGCCATTGTACAAGTCCAAACTCAGTTGGTCCAAACTCAAACGTTCTTCCAAGAAGTGACCGAGGTAATGTTGTAAAAGATAGCGACAGGCCCGCTTCTTTATCGAGCCCGACCAAGGAAAGAGCCATCGAGACATAGGGCCAGAGAAACTAGGGTGAGGGTCTGAAGAGGTGGCCGAGGAGAAAGAAAACGAGAAAGACAACAGTCCTTCAGGAACTGCATAACAATCAACACTAACTTACGAGGCACAAGCAGAGGGCAGAGAGGAGGCTAAGCTTCAGCTTCAAGGGGCTAGCTGGATAAACTAGCTAGCTAACTTCCTTCTCTTTGGATTGTAGATTTTTTCCAGTCAGGACAGCTATCTGTCCGGTGTAGTTTCTTTTTTTTTTAAAGAGCGTCGAACTTCTTATCGAACAGCTTTTACTCTTAAATGAATACGTTTCTGGCACCAGCGACAGGTCCTCTAGCGTTTCTCCTCATAGGGTTGTTTATTGTTTTCATACTGAAGCCTGAACGGCAACGTCATTGCGTCACAGAGGAGCACGTAGCGGAAAGGATAGTGCGCCATTTTGAGAAGGTCACAAATGATAAAACTGAAACTCGACCAATTTTTTTGTCAGTGAATCAATCGCTTGCAGATTTGGCACGTTATGTGATTTCACGTTTTTTTTAGATTTAGGAGAATGAATTCAACGCATCATAATGTACAGGATTCAACAAGAATTAAGAAATCTAATTTTTAGTTTGATGGACTATAAAAGAACATCATGGTGATACAGTAGATTTAATTATAAATGTTGCAAAACAAAAAGAAATAAAAATAAAACTCCCATTAAGCATACTTGATTATTAACAACCATGTTTTTATTTTGGTGCATTTTGTTTTATAGCAATACTCAAATACCATTTGTGCTTAAAATGATATTTAGATGATGTGGGAGGTCTAATATCTTTATAAGTGATAAATAAAATAAAATGAAAGAAAAGCAGGCTCAAGAGGTCTCGAATGATGAGATCATTCAATGTTAACTGATTTAATCCTGTGTGGGTTCACTGGGTCTCTCAACATTCAAGTTATCCTTGTATGCCAGCTTTAGCATTAAAAGCAATATATAACTATATGATCTAGCTGGTAAAGATACACAAAGTACTATAAACCATCCCATCAAACAAATGTTGCTCTATGTATTAACCGTATTTACACAAAAGATAAAGTCCTTGAAAGAAGAAAAAAGTAACGTGAATCTGTATAACAACGTTATATTACTATGAACATTTTGCCATGCCACAATTGACTTTCTTTAAATCTCCCTTGTTACACCAAAACAAAACCAAAAAAAAACTGCACAGAATTTGGCAAACTCCCACCAACCACTTCCAAACAAACGAACAATAACCACAGCTTTTTATTGCAGTTTTAATGCTGGATCTAACAAGGGCTGTCCTGAACACAAATAAAATAATTAAAACGCAACATTAACAGAATAACAGAAGTACTGTTAGTGTTTAATTTTCAGTCCAGCCTGAGTAGTAATAACACCAAGAAACACTGAAATCTCCAAACAATGATAAATAAATAAAACATAATAATAATAATAAAAAAACAACTTTACTTTTTATTTTTACATAGCACTTTGATTTTCTAAACAGAACTATTGTGGTCAATCTTCTCTATGTGAAAGCCGCCTCTGATATGGAGCCCTGAGCCTGTAACAAAAGACAAAACCCATCATGAACATGATCACTAAATAAAACACAAGGATCATTATCTTCTCATACTGTAGTGTGGCTGAAACTTTTAATCTCACCTTGAGTTCTATAAAGAGCTGAACAGCTCGGTTAAAGTCCCAATCGTTCTGCTGTAGCCACCTGAGGCAAAAACAGATGTTATAAAAAACTGAAGACATTAAAAACATAAAAATGTGATTCCACTTTCCCCCCCAAATAACACATGGTTTGGTCATCCCAAAAATTTTATGAGCATGGGCAGAAAACTAAACTTCGATTTTCATGTACACACATCCAACCACAAATAGTGTTTTTCTTTTTACACAGTCATTCACCAGTCATTTCCTTCCACTCACTTTTGGGTCCACTCATGATTCATCTGAAATTTCTGCGAGAAGGTGGAGATCATCTCCTGCTGCTGGGTGGGAGAATGGGTAGACACAGGGCTGCTGGACGGGGTTGGGGCAGGTGTGACAAATGCATGGCGCATCTCTTCAGTGGTAGCGTTCCTCACAAAGAGCGCATCATTGACTAAGCATAGCCTATAAGAGCGAAAACAAACAAACAAACCAAAAAACCATATACATTAAGGATGCTACTTACAAAAAGGGAAAAGATTCAACCGATATCAGGAGTGGACAAATCACTAGCTTGTTTGTTTGGGACCACAAATTTCAATAAGCTGCTGATATGGTCAACATAATTTTTCTTCTCACTTTCAACCAGAAAAACTTTCTACTGACAAAGACATTTCTCATTCTTGTCATTCTATTTTTGTGTGTTAATGCATTTAAGTTTCATACTAGCCCCACTCACCTCACTCCACTCCACTCACCCACCTACTTTCACCTCACTCCACTTGCCCACCTACCTATCTCACTCCACTTGCCCACCTACCTACCTCACTCCACTCACTCACCTACCTCAACTTACTCCACTCACCCACCTACCTCAACTTACTCCACTCACCCACCTACCTCACTCACCTACCTACCTCACCTCACTCCACTCCACTCACTCGCCTACCTCACCAATTAGTTTTCAGGGCAATGAAAGAATACTGGACTGAACAGTGGAGCTGTAATTGTATTAGCTTGAATTTATTACATATTAATAAATAATAAATATCAAATCTTTAGAAGACACAAAAAGGTAAAAAAAAAGAAAAAAAAAAAAGTGTTTCTTACCCATTATTCATGGCTGGAACTGCGACAAAGACACGGGAGAAGGCACGAGTAGATTCTTTTGACTTGATATCAACTAGGGGAGGATTTAAAATAAGCAAATAATGAAATAAAACACAATAATTAGGTGGATGAAAAACACAGCAGTCCACAGTATGCCATCCTGTTTTAAACACACCATACTTACTGTCCTTAAATACCCCACTGACTGTAAACACCAGTAATGTTTGCTGTGGAGAGAAAATCAATAACAAAAGTTGTGTGATTAAAAAAATAAAATTAAAATAAATATATAGAGGTAAACAGAGATGTATAAAATAAAACTGTAAGAGAACTCACTGTGCACGTGTTTACATCCACTGTGAAAGAGGCTAAGTCATGCTGGGTTTTGGGCAGTTCATTCAGGAAGGCAACTACGTTCAGTCGAGTGTGCTTCAAAACACGGAACCGCGTCACTGTGGGGAAGATCAAAACAGAGGTGTTTCAGATCATCAGCCAAACTTTGATCGGTTATTGTTCAGCACTCACTGCTATGCCTCCTGGTCAATCTAATGAAATAACATGTCTTCATCTGCACAAACGCTTCAGACTGTTTCACCTTTTATTCGCCAATGACTGAATTCAGTGCCATATCCCTCCTGAGATTATTTTTTAATAACTAATAAGTGTAAATATGTGATGTGTGCGCATTAATTATATTGTTTTGGGTATTGAAATCATTGAGAAAAAAAAAAAAGTGTTTTGTCATGTTAGTTGGCTAGTTGCTTCTTGTTGGTAACAAAACACTTGCTTTCATTGAGGCACCCAGTTTGTAGCTTGAACCCACTCACCTGGATCTTTGATTCTCTTAATGTTGCGATTGTGATTTTGATATTCTCCCAAGTTAGACCTGTGATGGCAGAAAAGCTAAGAGTTAATGGGGGAAAGACAAAAGCTATGACTGCCTGTATAAATATGCAAAAAGACAAAAATTAAAAAAAAAAGATTTTTACGTCATTTTTACATTTTTGTCTGTAATTTGGTATCGTAAGCTTTTTAAACTATAGAGGTTTCGTAGTGGTTTTTGCTACCTTTAAATCATGTACTTTGATTTATGATGTTGTAATGAAATAAGAAAAAAAAGGATGTACTTAGAGGGGTTGTGTATGGTGAAGGGAAGGCTGAGGGAAAAGCAGGCCCCATCATCATATGCGTTCAGTAGAGGCTGTCTGTTTCCCGAGTCATACACGCTGTAGAATCTAGCACAAAGCAGAGACAGGGATTCTGTTAAAAGATATAACGAACACTTAAAGCAGGTGTAAAGAAGGAATTGTTCACTTAAAAGGGAACAATTATTCATTCTTAAGCTTCAGTAATCGTTTTATCTTGGGCAAGTTCTACTTTAGGGGATCTGGTGCTGATTCCAGTAGCCCTGTGAGTAAGATGGGCTGCAAACATACTTTGGATGGGAAAGTAATCCATTGCACGCACGCACATTCACACATTCTTTTTAGATTCACCAATAAACCAAGTGGAATGTTTCTGAAGGAAGGAAAATAGAATCGCCACACAAACCATAATGCAAGCTAACTGAACTGGTGCAACTGTGTTTAAATTTGATAGTTGCATAGACTTACTGGTTCAGAAAATGCAGAATAAATTGCTTGACTTCTCCTGAAACAAAGTAGCTGCCCTTAACCCAGAAAGAAATAGGCATGATTTTAAAACACAAAACTTTTCATATCATAGGGAATTTCTTTTCAAAAACAGAAAATAAAATAAAGCAGCAGATTACTCACCTTACAGGAAGGAACTGCAGTGCGGGTTTCAACATCAAAACCTATGGGTGCAGGAAGACTGTGACCGTCCTACATAAAACGAGAACGAGGAATCTGTGCATTAGGCCCAAGTCAGTCAGTCAGTTAATTACTGTTACTTATAATTACAACAGCACACTTGAACAGGACAGTTCAGGTGGTCAATTAATCCTGTGGCAAGGAGTTGTGACATGCAGGTTCATTGTCCTCCACTGAATTTGACAGCCTGATATAACGGTTTTATTTGTTTTTTAATAGATATGCAGTCATCATAAACACATATAAAGTGTTTTCCCCACTACTCTGCACTTCGCACAGATTGTCATCTTGAACAGGGTGATAATCCGCTTTCGGGTCAGAACTGGTGGTTGACAGCAACCTATGATGGGCGCAACATCACTCATCACTCTCTTCACCATATAAGGGAATTTATTTGAAGCCCGATCAGATGAGCAACTGCTACTGCAACTACATTCTTTCACACAACTTTCAATATTCACAAAATATTTCTTTTGCAATATACAAAAAAACCTATGAAGCAATTATTTCGAGGATGATTTCATCATCGGTAAAAGGCCAATTAGACGAAAAGAGGTGGAAGACCGTAAATTCAGCACATTGTCAATAAAAGAGCAGTGCAAAAAATGCATGGAAAGTGAATCCTACCAGTTACTAGATATTACAGCAAGGTAACTTTAAATAATGAGAAGAGTAAGTAAACCTGCGGAAGACGGAAAAGACAAGAAAAAAGCTCTCACCAGTTTGAGAAGCCTGGGGAATCGTCCACAAACAGCACTGTCAAAACGAAGAAGAAAGACAACAGTGTACAGATGTTTTAGTTCAAGGCTTTACTCTTGCACACGTGCACACGCACACACACAATATAAAGATTTCATATTTGTCAAGATCAGTTGAGACCAATAATTTCAAATGTGTATCTTAATTATATCAGGACTGCTGAATGTAATCTTACCTTTACACATAATTACACTTGAAAATCTTGCAATTCTACACCAAGTATTTGACTCTGTAATAATACATTTCCCCAAATCAACTCACTGGATGAATTTGCTATTAAATCCACTCTTTCCACCCAAAGTGCCTTCACTTTTAAACTGTTCTACGTAGCACATTGGAAGAATTCTTTTCTGACCAGTTATCATGACCCTGCCTGCCTGAGGTTTCCCCATGGGCAAAGGGTGGGATCTTACCAGTCATTGCCTAACTAGTCCTCTCAACTGGCTGATAGCACTGGTGAGGTTAGAAGAACTAGAACAAGATCTTAACATTTTTTTTATCTCCATATATATACATATATATATATATATATATATATATATATATATATATATATATATATATATATATATATATACATACATACATACATATATATATATATATATATATATATATATATATATATATATATATATATATATATACATACATATATATATATATATATATATATATATATATATATATATATATATATATATATATACATATATATATATATATGACGAACATAAAATCATTAAACAGTCTTGAAACAAAAGCAAACATCAGATTAAATTAAAGTCATCTATAGTGGAACTTTAAGTATATTTTGATGTGAGACAAAACTGCATGCGGAAATTATTCCATTTCATATGTGAAAATCTGATTCCATGTACCATGTAAATTGACTTTGCACCATTTTATAACACTGCACTATGTGTGACTGTTGACAGGACATGCTAATTTTTTCACCTCCAGGATTGAACAGAAGCCCCACTTTCTTCCTTGTAATACATCAGTCCAAAATAAACAAACAAACAAACAAACACACACACACACACACACACACACACACACACACACACACACACATATATATATATATATATATATACACACACACACATATATTTAAATGCAGTTTTTATATGTATATATTTATATGTATTCCCTAAAAACTGGGACGAGGGCCTCATAGGGGAAAAGTATACAGTGCAGTTATTATATTACTGCTGACATTTATTGACTATTAGTATAAAAGCATATCCTTGTGCATCTGTAAGAATCTGTTTGAAATTGGGCAAAACTTTTTCACATTGGAAGATCAAGTGAAAAACAGAAAGACTGTACAGTACATTAAAGCCGATCTTACACAACATATACAGTCACTTGCAGACTTTAAGCCAGAATAGCCTTGTCCTTCTTCTGTTGTGTAAGCAAAGTGACATTCCCACATATCATTTTTTCTTTTTCGGTTGAATAAGTGCTTCGATGTGAACACACTACTCACTTTTATTTGTTTATACTACAAAAAGGTTCATAAGAAGATTATTTGAGACAGACCCATTGTCACAATTAGGCTTGAGGCTAAACATTCAGGACTTGAATTCAGGACTATTTTTCACTGTATTTCAGTATTTTGCTGTTTGCCCATTTACCCTTTATATGTCACAGGTGTAACATCACATCCTTTACGTTTGAACTCCTGTACTATATAAACCTCTGTGATATAAACCTCATAGTACCAGAGGACACTTTACTTGCAGGTTCTTTTTGAAAACCAGCCACAGTATGACATGAACTCTCAAATGTTTGTCCCCACCTAGCAAAGCTTAACACCGATATGAGGTCAGAAGCACAGACCTGATATATGTTGCCTGGTCTGTAAAGTGATCACACAGAGGATTGCGATCCAGCCACAGCTCTGTCAGCTTCAAGCTCTTCAGCTTGTCAAGCTCCTGCTCAGACTTCAGCTATAATTAAAGAAGAAGAAGAAGAAGAGGAAATAATAATTCTTGAGTTCAAATAGTTTAAGTGAGAATTGAAGGGTGTAATGCAAATTAATTGCACCCTGATTTAGTGAATAGTTAGTAGATAGTGTTTTAATTGTGTTGTGTCACCTCGTTATTGGACAGGTTGAGAGTCTTCAGGTTGGGAGCTATGTTCACTAGCTCTGTGAGGTCATCCAGCTTGTAGAGCTTGTTATTGCTTAGGTTTAGTGCACTCAGCTAAAGATAACAAAACAGCAAGAGATGGACTGTTTAATCAGTTAGTGCTGGGTTTAATGACAAAGTCACATTATGATTATATTAGAGCCAAGAATGTTCAGACAGATGCTCTTGTCTGATCCTGCCCATACAAGTGGAGAAACCTTGCCTCATTTCACTGTGTACTGCAACAGCTATATGTGGTTGAAATGACAATAAAAGCTTCTTGACTTGAGCTCTCTCACCCGCTCATGCAGACACACCTGACCAATTTCCCCCACCCAGGCAGACACTTGTCCAAACTCACCCACCTAGGGAGACACTCCTGACTGTTTTTGTCAGTGGATCCTAATTTAGACAGTTGAGGATTCACACAAAAAGTATCCTGAATGCCCTCCTTTGTTCACAGTAAAACGCTACAGTAAAGGTTGCAATGGCTTTTAAACTTCTGTGTATGTGAGAAATAAAATACAGGTATTGACTCACTACAATACTTCTATCTTAATATTTTCATTTTCTATCCAAAATTGTAAATCTGAGCCTCATAACTGCTGCATAACAAAACAACCAGACTGGAATTGTAGTTGGTTAAGTAAAACTGTCCTGATGAAATATCATTGCTATAAATATACTGTGAGACAAGCTGTGTGTGTGTGTGCTTCTCGTAAGCGTATCAGTTAGCCACAGACAACAGTGTTCAGTTCCGTTTGGTCTGGGTAAATCTTTACAAACACACAGATAGGTTACCTATAAAGTTACTGTATTTTACATGCCATGTCTTTCACACCTCTTTTATACACATGCATAAGGGAAAAGACAGATTTAAAAAAAAGCAGTGTTTGTGAAATAAAGTCTTACTTGTGGGATATTTTCTTTAATGATCTTCATCACAGCCTGCATGCAGCTCTTCCTGCTCAAAATCACACTGATGTTCTGAGAAATCAAATCTGAGGGAAAAAAGTCAACATTTATCCATTTCACACACATGCTTCTCAACGTCTGTGTCTGGGGGGGGAAAAAACCTTATTTATTTATTTGAAACTATCTAGGCACTGTGATTATGACATTACTAGTACTAACATGCAGAAGAACATACCCTGATCAGTGCGTATGCTGTTGAGGTCAAGAAACTGCTCTGAGGAATCAAATCGCTTGGACATGCATTGCTGTAAATATGGATCAGAGTTATTACGTGATACAGTGAGCTTTTGAATCATGTTTTTTCTTTTGTTTGAACGCATAGAGCCTTTTACCTTTAAGTGCTGAATGTCCTGTTCTTTCAAGTCATTCTGGAGGAAGGACGGTGGAGAACAGGGGTTCATGATCACAACAACCTAAATGGTAGAACCCCAAAAACAAACAAACAAACAAAAAAAGGACATTAAATCACCCAAATTAACTAAATCCTACCCAAATATTCAAACAGCCTATACTTAATGCAGAAGGGAATTACTAAAATTTAAGTATCATGCCTTATATCCTTCATTATCTTTGATCCTGTGAGAGATATTGTGCAGGGCGCTGGCAATGTTGCCATCTTCTACGTAGAATTGCACTTTCTGCCCCTCCATGGAGTACTTTGTACATATCGGGGAATAAAAGAAAAAGATGAAAGAGCAAACACAAAATGGTTGACTGTTCACACATCTGCTATGTATACATAGACAGTTTAACAGTATGTGGATGATTAAGCCAATCTTTGTTTACTCACATGTACTGGAGTAAAAGGAAAGGGGCAGAGATTCTGCAGAGAACTCAAAAGCCACCTCTTATCATATTTCTTTCCAAAAGGGATCTGTTAAAAAAAAAAACAATGTTCAAACCTACTGACCTTATTAAGAAAAGGAAAAGCAACATTTGAGACCTTTTATTTAATACAATTCTACCATTTTCCATACCGTTATTTTGTACCACATTTTGGAGTTTCCAGAGATTGGTGGACATCCTTGTCTTTCTGCGTTGCCTGGTAATTGACTTCCTCTTCCTGGCCTAGATCTCCCGGCTCCTCTTCTGTCTTGAGCAATTCTGAATTCCCCTCGTCGATTGGCCCGGCCATACGGGTTGCTACATAAAAGAACCCAGATCAATCCACACAATTTACATCCCTGTCACATTTACTATATGACAAACAGTTGGTGGGAGACTGACCAATCACAACCATGTGTGCTTTTTGATCACCCTATTCCAGATTTAGTCCACCTTTACCGTTAAAACACCCTTCACTCATCTAGGAAGGCCTTCAACTAGATTCTGCAACATAAATTCAACCACAGGAGTATTATTACAGTTAATGCTGTTGAGTGTGTAGGCCTGTGGCACACTCAGCTTTCCAGTTCATTCCAAAGATGTTCAATGGGTCTGCATAAACCTTGCATTGTGCACAGGGGCTATTTGTGCTGGAAAAGGTTTGAACACCTTAGTTCCAATAAAGGGAAAATATAATGCTATACCATGTTATACATCCATGTGGAAGTGATGATCAGGACATATAGTTTAAATGTTCCAAACATCATGCTTTTTAAACTACTAAACATAGAAAAACATCAGCAATAGCGAAATTAACACACACATTACATTTACATTATACACACACTAATTTTATACTCACTATCTCCGCTGGAATGCTCCACCCTGACCACTGTTCATGTTGACATCTCCATCTTCATCCACAAACCTGCCCAAGGAACCAGGGCTGAAGCCTCCTGTGGGACCCCCTCTCAGTCTCTGATGTACATTGTACACACGTCCCCTGGGTGGCCCATGACGGTTACGGAAATGAGGGCCACCCACTCGGTCATCATGCTCTGATCCACCAAAAAAAAAAAAAAAAAAAAAGCAAACATTAACAATTTCTGTTTATACTTGTGACTGATCCATAATTAAATTTTGCATTGCAAAGTGCTGATTTTACATTTACTCAGTGCTATTTTGCAGACATACTGATTTTACATTTACTCAGTGCTTATTTGGGAGTGATGGGACTTTGGGATTGGTTACCATGGTAACACCACTAACAAGGACTGTTGTTAAGCAACCGGCTATTGCAGTGAAGCAAACTCTTGATATAAAAACAAAAGAGGTAAAAATGCAACCTGAGGACCACATGAGTCTGTGAAGCAACCCCACGGTGGGTTGTGATTATAATTGTACAGAATAACCCACCATTAATAATCAGCAATTAGAGTTATTACAGATTTCTCGTAATTATTAGACAAAATTTTATTGCATACATTTTTATGTATGTTGATAAAGTAAATCTGCACTAACAAGATTTTACAGTTAAAGAAATTCTTTCCTGACTCTTTTTTTTAATGAATAATAAAGCCCCTGAACAACTTTAATTATTTTAAATACATTAAAGTATTATAAACATGTGCAATAACAGAAAATTTGAAAAACGTGCAATATTACCTATGTGCAATATACATCTTATTTTTATACATTTTGTTTTGTATGTACTGTATATTACATTATTATGTCTCTATTCTTTTTATATATTTGCATTTTATTACTCTTGGCTCCTGTAACAGTGAAATTTCCCCATTGTAGGACGAATAAAGGTATATCTTATCTCTTAATTAACTTAATTTATCACAGAAGGTTTGTTAAGCCCTGCACTATCCAGTGTGCTGCTGTACACTGTCCATGCATTAAAGTACACTGTAATAAAGTCGACGTCTCTTTAACATGCTAAAGATACACAAGTGGAGTAAAATAGCACAACTGCTAGTGGAGAAACAACAGGGTATAAATTCTCTATTACCCGGAACTCTGCCATTGATCCAGACCTCTCTTACAGCAGGTACTTCACTCAAACCTAAAGACAGAGTGAATCCAAACACAAACACAGTCGCAATGTAAACAAACTCACCATTGTAGTAGCGGCCAAAGTCCGCCATTATCCAGACTTAAAAACACCGCCAGCTTGATAAGATGCAGTTTTTGACGATCAAATATAAAAACACGCACAGTAATTTTACTCAAATACGAACTGTCCAAACAACGCCGTCATTTATTAGTTGTCACTGCAGGCAAACATCACACAACTCAGAAAGCCATTGTTTCCAGGGGAACTTTGTTTCCGTCACTCCTCCTGGTAGGCGGTAACTTCCGGTCTTCCTCCAAATGTAGTTGTTCTTGTTTTTTAATTAAATTCAGGATTCTTGTGAATAATGTACCTTTCTTTCTCGCCTTTTATGTTATAATAAAAGACAACGTTAATAATAATTTTCAGTATACCCTATAAACCCAACGAAACGTGTTCATCTCAATCAATTCGGGCAAGTTGAGCTAAAAACTGTTTAACAAGCTCACGAGCCAGAGCACGTGCTGCACGTTAAAATATATACAAACCACTAAATAACGATTCAGGGAATAAATAATAAATACATTTATTTGCTTTTAAGTGCTCCATCGTGTAAAACACCGCTAATAAATTACAGTTATTTTCTGCCTTTTCGTTTTCGCACGCATTTTGTTTCATATTTTTGTCTTTCCTTCCTTTTTTTTATCTTCATGTCGTATAAAAGATTGTCATTATGATCTCTTGTACTGTTTATTAACTGAAATACTTTCATAAAACCTGTTCTAAGTGATCCATTGCTCACCTTCTGAGTGTTTGACTACAGACAGAGTGAACCGCCGCCCGTGAGGAAACATCTCGTTTAATTTTAGTTGGTTTCCAATGGGAAAGTTCAAACCTAACATTATGACGTCACAATCATAACATTTCGCATTTATTCCAAATTAAGTCATAAAACCAGTTGTAGAAAAAAAATAACTAGATAAATTAACCTATTATACAAATAATACAATCCAATTTATTTTATTATTAATAATAAAATAAATTTGATTGTATTATACAAATAATACAATCCAATTTATTTTATTATTAATAAAAAGTATCAAAGTTTACTAAAAGACAATAAAAATTATTTTTTTTAAATGCAGCAAATTGCATAAATATTTGAATAGTCTGATTTACACACGCCTGTGCATTATATGTTGGAATATACAGTACATATATATTCCTTCTCCCTCTGTTTTCAGAGGCACCGCTTTTTCTTCAGCATCTTGCATAACGAGGTGCCTCGTCCATATCAGCAGGTTTATAAACCTCCACAGAGGTGCCAGGCACTTGCCTAATAATCCCTGGAGACAAGAGAGAAAAAATTGACTTGATGGAAGGCTGGCTGCTATATATTTATGAGATGTGTCTGGTGGGATTTAATACAAATAATACAGCTATTATTTGCAAGAATGTGGCCCCTAAACAGCTCCAGCTCCATTATTTTAGCTGGGGAACGCACAACAGAGTTCAGGAACGGGGGAACTGTCGGTCAAAATCTGTTTTTAATACTCTTAATAAAATTATTCTATGGCATTGCTAATGCTGGTGCGATAATGTGCATTTAGTGCTGTTTATTACACAGCATAATCCTAATCCTACTCTGGCTACCACCATTTTAATAGCGGCTAGTTAAAAGGGGGAAACCCAGACTACTTTTTAGGCTATGCTGAAGCTGGAGTTTAAAATGGCAGATGAACAAAATTCCATCAAAGTTTCATAAAAGAAGAAAATTCCAGAGATTATTCTGTGTGTTCCTGACGCAGTGCATTTGCATGTATTGATGCAACAAAACTCTACAGTGCCCAAAGGGCTGGAAAGACAAAATTATCAATGAGAGTAAAGCCACAAAGCCAGAAGTGGAAGTTAATTTGACTCACTTCTCTGACCCAAAAAATATTTAGCAGTGTAAGAGCATCAAAGTAAAGGCATACATAGAATTTACACAAAAAGGTGAACTAGGTGTGAATTAAGTGAGGTGACAAAATAAATGATGAAAATATAGAACCGATTTATAATACAGCATTCATCCTCTGAAAAAAAAAAAAAAATACTGCATTTGAAGATAATTTCACTCATCACTCACCATCAGCTGAGGCCTTTCTCCATTTATAGGCTGACATTTCTTTTGTTATAAGAATGACTAGTTTCATTTGTCTTTATTTATGGGTTTGTGTTGCCGTGCATTCACAATTTTTCATATTCTTTAATTAATGGCAAGAATATATATTACTTGGTTTCACAAAATGCTCTCAGTGGTACTTTTAGCCCCTGCAAATTATTGTGATTTAAAGTCAAAATTAGCAATGGTTTGCCTTCTTATGTGTAAATTTACAAACACTTAGGAGCACAAGTGGATACAAATTGTTCATGAAATTGCAAGATTTTCATAAACACCTATTTTTTTTGTGTAAATGGTCATATGTTCAATTTATGAATAAATCCATTCATATACAGCCTGAAAAATGATCACTGTTGTGTTTAGGCTGTGGGCAGAGTTGGGATCAGATTAAACTAATGAAGCCTAAAACTGTTAAAACATGAGCTGAGTTAGACTTTGCCTTCTCAAGATGTTCTAAGCTACTAAGCCAAATCTCTGTATGGGGTACATGTGTACAAAGCAAGAGGACGATGCAGGAATATAGTGGTATGACAGTGGTATTTATTTAAAATCCTGATAGGATCTGAGAGCAACCACAAAGTTCCACAAAGACTTTGGTTTCCTTATTTACTTAATTGCTAGTCTCAATGGTTGTGTTTGGTCTGTGGCCATTGCAGTAATCAAATTTTAATACACATAGGAAACTCTAGGTGTTCAAAGTTTGATTCTGTTTAAATTACACATAAAAACAAACACACACACACACACACACACACACACACACACACACACACACACACACACACAAATATATACATTTTATAAATACAATGATTCTGTCCATCATCAGTCCACATGGTTGGTGGCTGTAATTTCCTTTAAAAAGTCTGTTGATGCCTCATTTATTTCAGGCTGGTGTTGATTATCTTCTGACACTATATGCTCTGTCTGTAAGTGATGACTCTCTAGTTTTTTTTCCCTAACTTCCCTGATAGCAACATGCAGCAAAGAGATGAGGGATGCAAGTCCAAATAGGTAGCCATCTTCCCGGTTTCCCTCAATCCATGGAACATCATGCTTCAGATGCACATTACTCGGCAGTGGGGTGGTTTTCCCAAAATCAATCATCCATATGTTGGCTTTGTTGGTGAGCCGATCATGAACGAAAAGGAGAGAGCCACCTATTATCTAGGGGAATGATAGAAGTAAGGACAAGGTATGTTTACTTATGTTTCTAAGTTTAAAAAAAAAGAAGAAAACACATTTATTTTACTTAACCTCATGACATCTGAAAAAGGCAGACTGCTGTAATGTCTTTTTCAGTGCATCCAGTCTGGACAGATAGGCTTCCTAACATAGGAGACATAAAATAAATTTTAGATGTAGATGTAGATTTTAGATTTTTTAGATGTAAAGCTCCACATGGTCAGGGCCAGTAAGATGCTCACTCGAGCTAAAGATTTTCCACAAGGGGGAGCTTTAAGCACTCAAAAAGCTTAGAAATCAGACTGCCCTTTCTATGTAAAAGACTTTTTAAACATAAATTACAGACAAATATGTATAATTTATAAGAAGTTAATCCAACATACGCTATATTGCCAAAAAATTGAAAAGTATGTGGATACCATCACACCCAAGTATGCTTGCTGAACATTCCATTCCAAAACCGTTGCAGTTAATATTGTGTTAGTTCTTCATTTGCTGCTTTAACAGATGACTTTGTATATTTTGTGAAAGTTTTACACTAGATTTTGTGCTCATTCAGCCAACATTAGTGAGATCAGGGACTGATTTCAGGTGAGAAGGCCTGGGTGTTGCAGTTCATTCCTGTAGTTGGTGTTCCAGTTCATTCCTAAGGTCCTAAGGTATTCAGTGGTGTTGAGGTCAATGCTCTGTTCAGGACACTCAAGTTCTTTCACACTATTAACAAAGCATGTCTTCACAGAGCTCCTTGGTGCACAGGGGAATTGTACTACATGCTGAAACAGGCTTGAGTTAGGACTTTTATTTCCAGTGAACTTGCAATTCCCTGCCTACATCCAGTAAAAACCCAATGAATTCTTTAAATTTCATCTTGTTAAATTAAAGAAGCCTTTAATTTCATCACATATACATTACAGCACAGCAAAATACTTTTCTCCATATATCCCTATGGAAGTTGGGATGATAGCACAGGGTCAACCAAGATGCAGCACCTTTGGAGCAAAGAGGGTTGGTGGCCTTTCTTGGGGACCCAGTGGTGGTATTGGCTTTAGTCCAGACTCTTAATTTAATCTATAACTGACCATAATAATTGCTGTTTTTTATGAAGGGAATTATAAACATTAATGTTAGCGCTAATTGTTATCACTAAGCTTCTTGACTTTGTAGCCAGCTAGATTGGTTGCTAAGCTACACAATATTGTCTTCAGTGGTTGAACTGCAATTTCAGTACAAGATTTAGCATTAATATTTAAAATTTGCTGTACTTATATCCACTTTGGTGTACAACTCTAAAATGTGTGTTTAAAGAAACATTTTATGAACTTTATATGCTCTAACTGCACAAATATTAGGCTTACTGTACATTCATGGAGGCATCCATGTTTTTTTCCTGTTTCACACATCGAATGGCCCATGATGGAAAATGTTTGCAGCTTGCAAGCATTAATAGAACAAGATATAAAATAATTCTTTTGACAACTATATATATCTAAACTTGCAGGGAATGTGATCTGATGATCAGGTGTTCACATATGGTATAGTACATCAGTACACCTATGTATGGCTTTATTGGCAGTAAAGGTAAATAAACGATATGACATCAATAAGGAAACCAATAACTTACTAGAATGTGTATCCGCCGGTTGGTAAACAATAGCAGGGTCTCTGTAACTTGTTCTTTGCTATGAGTTTTATTAAAGTCTCGATGTACGATCCCATTCTCTGTCTGAAAAACACAAAAAACAGAGTAGGCTGTAAGAGACAGTGTTGTATGTTTATTTATGTAACTCTGCCAGTGCATTTTCAATTCTGAGTTGTACCATTATGCCTTCTATGCGGAATCCAAGCGTCGTGGTACTACTTGTGCTGTCTCTCCACTGCATGTAGCGCAGCTTTGATACGCCTCTCTGTGCATGTTCCTCTTCTGTAGGAGCTGTAGGATCTACTTTCACCATCTTCTGATACATATCAGTTCGAATGTTAGCTTTGGTTCTTGCTTTTACAATCTCCTCCTCTTGATAGGTACTAAAATAAAGGGACCAAAAATAATCTGGACAATACTTAAAGACATATATGTAAACCGTCAACCACACAAGGATAGAAGTAAATACAGACCAAAGGATTTGTACTAAAAAGCCCACACTACTATGAGCTTTTATGGATTTTGTTAAGTCAACACCAGACACCTATTTTCAAATCAGTGTGATGTGAGGAATATGTGGCCTTCTCCAACTTGTTGCCACAAAGAATGACACACATAATTGTGTAGGTTGTAGGATGTCCCAAACCAGTTCCAGTATGACGATGCTCCTGTGCACAAAGTAAAGCCCATGAATACATGGTTTGTCATGGTTTGTCAAGGACATGGTTTTGTTTTGGAGTGGAAGAACTCAGTTGGCCTGCTGTGGCCTGACCTCAACACCACTGAACACATTTGGGATGAACTGGTACAGTGACTATTCCTAACAATTCCTTATCCAGCATCACTGCCTGACCTCACTAGTGCTGAGGTCTTTCTCCATTTATATGCTGACATTTCTTTCTTTATAAGAATGACTAGTGGGACCTTTAGCACATTTAGGTAAGATGATTAGGTGTCCATAATCTTTTGGCTTGATACAGAATATCTCATATAATAATTGTCTTCTCTGGCAAATGTCAGAAATGTTTTCAGTGGTATAATGTAATGTGCCACTCATCTGCCATTGTCTGATCTGCATTTGAAGCAACTAAAATAATAGGACTTATTCCACCTCAGTAGCTTAGCATATCCTATAAGGTCATGTGAAAATCGAGGCACCTCACCTAGTACCTACATCTACGTAAATGATTTTTGTGTGGGCAGAGTACAGAACAATTTGTTTCACTTGTTATGGAAATTCTTGTTTACTTTTCTTTTACTATGTGATTGCATGAAATGGACAGTTCTCACGTATGACTCTGGTACATCAGTTCCTCAAACACATACAAGCCTATGATGTCTGGACCACTGACTACATTCCAAACCAGTAATCTGTGGTATAATGTGTATATATATATATATATATATATATATATATATATATATATATATATACATATATATATATATATATATATATATATATATATATATATATATATATATATATATATATATACACACACACACACACACACACACACACACACACACACACATATATATATATATATACGTATATATATTCTTCACAGGGTTTTCTACAGCTACAAAAGGAAATTACAACTGCTACAAAATTCAGCAGCAAGTATATAAAAATGCTAAAAAAAAAAAAAAAAAAAAAAAAGATCATATTAGAAGTGTTCCGCATCACTTCAGTGGATGCTGTCTAATAATTTTTTAATACATTAATTAATTTGTGGTCAATTGAATTAGAGCATATCTCAGGAACACTGAGTGAGAGAATACACCTCAGATGGAAAGCAATTTAATGTAATCCACGTACCTTAACTATGTACCCTCGATCTGTGGGGTAGTAACTCTATCCAGTTTGTCATTTTTACACCCAAAATTGTATTAGTATTTTTATATATATATATATGTATGTATAGTATCGTATATATTTGTATCATTATGGCTTTAATTTTACCTGTTTTATTTGTCTATTTAATTTTCTTATTATTTCTCTTTTTTGCATTTTAAATGTTTGAAAGGTGGTATATAAATAACGTATTGAAATATGTTATATACCGGATGCCCATTTTGCAGTCCATGATGACAGGCTGCTTGAGGCCACTCAGCAGGTCCTCGAGACGGATGTAGTCGTCTCCGTTCCTGCTGATGTGCCCGTAATAGCGAGGCACAAATTGATGGAGTGGATCAGACATAAGTGCCTGCAGGCAGGTATCCTCCACCTTGTTGAATCTCTTCAGAACCTCCCCACCTTCACCCAGCTGGATGTTTCCTGATTATGAGCAGGCAATGGCAAGCATATTATTTCATCTGTGTTTCAGTAAAAAAGGTCCCTTGACAGATTTGTAATATGGTGGGGACCACATGTAACATATTGTGACGACTAAACTAAAATGTAAGCACAGGCTACATGCCTTGGTGTCCAGCCAGCTGCACCCATGAGCTCTGCCTGCGCTTTGACCACTGCATCATAGTCAAAAATGTCCTCCAGGATCGACACTGAAAAAAAAGAGTCTGTAATTTTTTGTAGTCTGTGCTTCATTCTCCTGATTCATCTTTAAGTGAGATATGAAGGTGATTGTGATCAGTTCTCTGCTCAGATATATAATCATGGAAACAATCTATTTTTCAAACTGTAATCATTAAAATGCATTAAACCATTTATCTCTTAAACCACATACAGCTCTCTTATACAACAACACAGGATTGTTCAAATGGGTATGCAGTTGTATGAACAGCCTGAATCTACATTATTATTATTATTATTATTATTATTATTATTATTATTACACAGCAAAAAGTAATATTGTATCTTGAATTTAGACAAATGTCTCTACTATTTCTTATTATACAATTACAATAAACCAAGATTAGATTAGATAGATAAACCTATTTCTAGGTTTATTTTTCAAATATTAAGTTTTCTTTTTTTAAAAAAAAAAAAAAAAAAAAATTCTATTTGCTTATTAATGCTTGAAAATTAACAAAGTCAAAAGAACAAGAAAATGTAAAGCTTATATAATCTTAAATAATTTGGTTTATTGTAATCTTCTAATAAGAAATAATAGATAACGTCGACTATATTTGAGATATTTTAACTTGTGAAGATGCCTTTTTTTTTTTTTTACATTGGATTAGGTCAAAACACACTTCCTCACCAGCTGAAACATTTGAACATGTTTGGTACATTAACAAATAAGATATATCAAATGTAATAGTAACAGGCTACTATCATACTATAATCTGTATTCCAGGCTATGCAAATATTTTATTCAAATGCCTAATGTCAAGGTTCTCTTTTATAAGCCATGCAAATTGACTGCAGGACAGTAAGAGTGAATCTTAGTAGAAATATTTTTCTTCCAAAAAGCAGAAGTATTACGGAAGCATCTAAATGTATAGAAGTTAAATTGGACATTATGGGAAAACATTAGTATTGAAAGCCATGCTATGTAAATATATTTAATGAATATAGCTAAATAAAATGGTAATAGGTAATGGTTGTATTTTAGATGTACAGGTCATGATGTTTTAGTCCTTATAGCTTGAGTCTGAATGAATTATGCTGTCTGGACTTTCACTCCACTCACCCTTCTCACATCTTTCCTCCTCACCATCTCCTCTCCTTCACTGAAGACCTCATCACTTTCTGCTGAGGAATAGTTGAAGGATGATGATGAGGAGGAGGAGGAGGAGTTGAAAGAGTTGGCAAGAACCTTTGAGAATATGCGGTGAGGGACTGTTCCTCTCATCTCTGTGTCCGCATCGATATTTCCTTGCGCTGCCGCTCTCAGTCCTGTCACATCCTTTTCTGCTTCCTCATCTTGCGCCTCTTTATATCTCCATTGGCTTTGTATGTGTTTCACTCTAATTCCTTGGTTCATTTCTTTTTCAGTAGTGTCGTCCTCTTCTTCTATGTATTCTATTCCTTCCAGCCTCTCTCTTCTCTTCCCTCTCCATCTTTCCCTCTGTCCAGCTCTCCAAATATTCTTTCTGGACAGTTCATCAGCAATGCGTTTTGTATTTTTATGTTTTCTGTCTTTCTCTTTTTCTCCATTGTTGCTTTCCGAGCAGCTCAGCACGCTGTCAGGTTCCCAGGCTTCTGGACTTTCTGTTGCAGTCATGAATGGTTCCTTTTGAATTGTCTCTGGTTCTAGTCTGGATGAAAGAACAGCCTGAGCAGATGCAAGTTTGGGCTTTGACCTTCGGCTACCAAGCAGAGCTTTCTTCATGTCGTTATTTGCAAATTCATCTATTTTCTCTTCCTCTGCTTTCAACTGGTTTTTCATACTCTCTAGAGTTTTTGCTTTGCTGGATATTCCTGATTCATCTTCATCAAGCATTTCTGTTGACGTGCTCATTTTTCTTGAGGTAAACTCCAGTTCTTCCATGGAGCTAGGTTACGAAATACAATCCCCATAACAAATAAAAAAGTGCACATTCCAAAAAAATAATGAGAATGAGGATGAAAAAAAGAAAGTAACAAAGCAAAGATAATTGCCAAATATTCTATTTAAACTAAATCATTAGCATTAAAGATTGCATAAAGTTAAACAAAAGTAAAGTACATTTTCACTGTATCTAGTCTGACGGTATCTGTAATCTAATCCCATAAAAAGTTTGACACACGATATCCAAAGGCAAGTCAGAATACTGTCAGGGTGTGCTCTTTGGTTTAGCTCAAAGGCTTCACTATTGACATCAACAGCCTTGCATTTGCATGCAGTGACATCATGAAGTTTCCACATGGCATAGACTCCTAGATAAACTAACCTGGAGATAATAAATAGATGTCCAGCTTCAAAATGTTGCCTAATAGATTAATATACGACGGTCTGAATTGTACTGAATCTGTATTATCAGAATCAGAATCAGAAAGAGCTTTATTGCCAGGTATGTTTTCACATGCGAAGAATTTGTTATAGTGAGAGAAGCTCCACAGTGTAGCAGAATGACATATACAATATAGACAAATTGTATGTACAAATGTACAAGTGTGAGATGAACAATTGAAATACACAATATGGGCAATTTGTATGTACAAATGTACAAGTGTGAAATGTTCAATTGAAATATACATAATATGTGCTTTAAGTAAATAGTGTGTGAGAAAAGTGTGTGTTCCGTGTATGTTAAGTGCTCATCAGATGGATTGCCCGAGGGAAGAAACTGTTCTGGTGCTCAGGGCTCTGTAGCATCGACCAGATAGATGGCAACAGTTCAAAGAGTGAGTGTGCTGGATGTGAGGGGTCCAGAGTGATTGTCTTTGCCCTTTTGCTCACTCTGGAGAAGTACAGATCTTGGAGAGTGGGGAGAGTTGTGCCAATGGTTCACTCAGCAGTCCGGACTACCCTCTGTAGTCTTCTTAGGTCAGAATTTAGTAGCTGAGGCTGAACCAAACAGTAAATGAGGTGCAGAGGATGGATTCAATGATGGCAGTGTACAGTAGAACTGTTTCAGCAGATCCTGTGGCGGGTTGAACTTCCTCAGCTGGAGAAAGGAAGTACAACCTCTGCTGGGCCTTTTTTGCAATGGAGTCTATGTGAATGTCCCACTTCAGGTCCTGGGAGATTGTGGTTCCCAGGAATTTGAATGACTCCACTGCTGTAACCATGCTGTCCATGATGGTGAGTGGGGGGAGAGCAGGGGGGTTTCTCCTGAAGTCCACGATCATTATCTTACTGTCTATTTAGTCTACTCCAGCTATAGTAAAAAAAAAAAACACTGCAGGCTTAAGACTACATTGAATTTCATTGCATTATTTCATTGAAAATTTGAAAGATCAAGCATTTATTATTATTATTATTATTATTATTATTATTATTATTATTATTATTATTATTAGTAGTAGTAGTAGTAGTAGTAGTAGTAGTAGTAGTATCTATGGGAAATTGACAATGAATTTCCAAGAAATAATAAATACATCAACAGATGAAATCTCTTTTCAAATGCATCCTGTGGCTCAGCAGGTCGAAACAATGTGTACAGTATGCAAATCGAGACATCAATTTCAGTATTCAGGAAACATAGAATAATACCTTACCTCCTAATCCTGAATCCCTGGGACTTTCACATTCTATGTGGATATTGTATGATGGCTCTGGAGCTAAAGGAATTTCATTATGGACAACATAAAAAGTCTTCACTGTTACTCTGACCAGGATACCATCTTTACTGAAGATTAATGAACGAATGAATGAAAAGTTATCACATCACATATCCTATGCCCTTAGTTTTTAATATAGTTGTTAATAACTTTGTATTTGCAGATGTTCCCATTTCAGGGACAATAATCACTGAAAGGGCACTTTTACTAAAGAGAACACAATATTAATGTTTTTCCATGTTTTTTTCAGCACATATAAAGAACATGTAAATACATGCAAACCTTATGCCAGGACTCTGCTTGAACATTCTCTGCTGGAACATTAGGGAGAGATCAGGCGTGTTGACTTGCCTGTTCCTAATTGGTTAATTATTATACCTATTTATTTCCTCCACGCGTATGTGGCGAAGTCCTGGCAACTAAGTTTCTGACAGATCATTCTTTCGATCAGCTTAAATATTCATTCATTCATTCATTCATTCATTTTCTACCGCTTATCCGAACTACCTCAGGTCACGGGGATCAAGGCAGGATACACCCTGGACAGAGTGCCAACCCATCGCAGGGCACACACACACACTCATTCACTCACACAATCACACACTACAGACAATTTTCCAGAGATGCCAATCAACCTACCATGCATGTCTTTGGACCGGGGGAGGAAACCGGAGTACCCGGAGGAAACCCCCAAGGCACGGGGAGAACATGCAAACTCCACACACACAAGGCGCAAGCGGGAATCGAACCCCCAACCCTGGAGGTGTGAGGCAAACGTGCTAACCACTAAGCCACCGTGCCCCCAGCTTAAATATTGTACAACATTAATACTGTAACAAACGAATTTAGTATAGATAACAACTCATTTTTGTATAAATGTGAATTTTGATAAATGCCAGTGACCTGTGGTGTGAAAACACATGCACACATCTGTTTTGCATGTTGTGATGCCCACAAACCTCATAAGTTTCCATAGCACCTGGAAATGATGACAAAATGGAAAACAAATTTCTCAGAGGAAGATTTTTATTCATGTCTACACCAATAAAAATATGAGTTATTTTATATGTAGTAATAATACATTTACACAAACTCAGGAGCTCTCAAAGGAAAAACGTTTTTCTGAACTAATAGGATTTTCCTGAATGCTACAGTACATTGCATACTGTGAATGCTCCTACAAATGAATTACAAGATTATTCACTCATATCCAGCTTGAAAAATGAGGCCCAGTGTTCACTTTTTTGCATGACTGAAACTCACATTATGAAATTCCAGCTTGCTTTTCCCTTTGCTGCCCATACATTTCCCTCTTTTATGAAACCCACACATCTGTTTGGATTTAGGAGCTTAAATTGACATTCCATCAGGCAAAAATCTATATTTAAAAATAAAGTTATGATAAAAACCATACAGACTATGATCGAGACTAAGGTAGGTACACACACACGCTAGATACTGAGGTGCTTACTAACTAGGCTTATATGGAGGTGCTAAATGAAGTTGTGATGAGACACAGTAGTGTCAGTAGTGATAGTGATGAGATTTCCTGGGGCTGATGGGAAATGTTGTTCAGCACCCTTTGGATGTCCATCCACTGCCTCAAAAGAAAACTCAACAAGGTTTTTAAATGTTATTCATCTTAATTATCTTCTTCAATCCTCTGTCATGAATGGATTCTTCCTCTCTCCCATCTTGTCAGAACTGGAGTCCATGATGTCACTTGATCCAGAGGGATCCAGCAAATGTCTTTTTGCACCTAAGGACATGAGTTTTAAAACTTCCATATACAACCTGGGATCATTTGGCATTCTGCAAAGTGTGATATGTTAATGTTAATATGATAATGAATGAATGAATGATTGAATGACGGCTGTCCAATTGCAGTATACTAACAACAGTGTCACCTTCTGACCAGAAGAGGTACTGTTCTGTTTAACAGCTAGACACTTGACACTGGGACACTTGACACTAATGTGCATTAATTACCTGCGCAGTTTTCCTGTGTGTTCCTATCTTCTGGTATATCTGCTATCCTCTCTATAGGTTCATTCCATGCATTAAACTGTAACACAAACCCCACCAGAAGTATGATGGATTGGAAGCTTGAAACAACAAAGACATAAAAACATACATAACAAGTTGGTTAGAGAGTGGTAGTACATACATGTAGATATGGCCACAAGGTGCTGTCCTGCACAAAGCCAATGAGGATAATCACACCGAGGAACATGAAGTTACTCATCACTCCCACCACAGCTGATGCGAAGGGAAAGTGATAGAGGACATACCTGTACTGAGAAACTTCAGTCACATTCTGTTTTAAGACAGATCTATCACTCACACACACACACACACACACACACACACACACACACACACACACACACACACACACACACACACACACACACACACACACACACACACACACACAAACCTGATGCCACTAAAGTGAGCATGAATGTAGAGTTGAGCTTTGTAGATCTGAACTTGCTGAGAGTGAATTTCTATAACAGCACCAATAGCAGGATTATACTGCAGAGATGACGGGAGAGAGAAAATGAAGGAGAATTAATGAGCATACAGTATACCTGCTCTGTTTCCATTTTCCTAACACACCTATTAGCTTAAATCAGATATGTTAAAGGCTAAACCATCAATAGTGAAAGAGCTGCCTTCTGGGGACAAAGTCAGAAACATCAAATAAAAGGGCAATTTTCCAAATTGAGTTCATTAATTGTAACTGAATTAAAAGATTAGACTTTGCCTGCATTCCAAAAGTCTGGCACATTTTCATTTTCACAAGGCAGAATTTAAGCTAGCTTACTTAATACATACTATGTTACTTACTATGAGGTACTATAGTACAGTACATGAAGAGTTTATATGTTTATGCATTTACACTATTGCAGAAGTGTATTGAAGTCACCAGTTTTGTAATATTTCCTCTTATTGAGTTTGGTTACACATTACAATTAGGTCCACAGGTAACTAATACTATTAAGTCCATCAATCTGCTGCTATCTATGCTGCTAATTTATGTTTAAACCTGTAGAATCTTTACTCACACTTTTTTTATTCCACTCCACTACAGAATTTCATGCTGGTCGGTGCTGATCTGTGTATACTAGTGTATTTAGTGTATTGTATTGGAATTATTGTATTGTACTGTATTGTTATGACTGTCTTCTGTCGTGAACATGGTTGCACAAATGCATTTTATGTAGAACTATGTTAATGTTCTTAATTCTTAGCTCTCTGTTGTTTTATGTAGCTTTGCATTTTGTGTAACACCATGATCCTAGAGGAAGGTTGTTTCATTGCTATATAATCCTAATCCTAAGGGTCTAACCTGCAGTCATTGCTTTTCTATGTCTGTGAGGTTAGCATTGTAGTGTGTGAGTTCAGAACTGAAGTGCGGTAACTCTGTTTAAATCACAGTGGCAAAATTGATTAGTTACACGATAACCATCAGTACATATACTTCAGCTGAATAATCACTAACTCCAATATCCCATTCGAGGAGAGACTGCCTAATTAGGAATCATCTTGAGTTTAAATATGTGGAAAGTGCAATTCAGGAAAGCAGTGTAAAGACAGCTATTTTAAAAAGGTTTCAAATGTAAAGGTAGAATTGTACTGTATCTCTTACATGAGTGGGTAATACATATTTATTGCTCAGTTAGAAATACCAAAGAGTGTAAAAAGCTTCGGAAGTTTTCAAGATGTGAAATCACTGGCAAAATATTTAGTATGGATATGAGATTGCAAGTGCAGAAATTTGTGGATTGTGAAATTGTCATAACAGACTCTTGAATGTCTTAGTCTTTTATTAATATAAAATTCTATTCCAAACGATGCCTTTATATAACATAGTCATATTGCTTTATGTGGTTATTAGGTTTTAGCATCCAAGTTGTGTCTGATGGCAGGCCACTACTCACTGAGCTGTCTACATAAGCAGAGTAAAGCTCGACCAGGACATGCTGCTTCTGCTCAATTACTCCCATCAGCATCAAAGGAAGCAACATCAGAGTCTCCAGAGTCTGCAGCAGGTAGGAGCGATAGTGCAGCATTGTCTAGAATCAAAAGAAAATATATGGCTCGGTGAAAGATATTCTGGGTGAGCGGTGCATTTTCCTGTTTGTGAGACTGGAGTACCAATAGAACACAAGCAGTTGGAAGATTAAGATTAAGATGGCTGTGTATATGAGTTTTTGTATGTATAAAAACACACAGTGTGCAATGAAGCATCAACAGTCTGTCCATCATGGGAGTAACATGACATCTTCACCAGGAACATCCCCAGTTCAATATTAGTTGGAGACTCTGGCATTTCCAGGTCCAGTGTGATCTTATAGAGCTGTCCAGGTGTCATCACCTACATTTAGTCCAAAAAATGGAGTGCAGAGAATAAAGTGGTTAAAACAACCAAACGTTCGAGAATAAAGATGCAACAACAATTATTAATATGACATTACAATTTGCACATTTAAAAACAAGTCAGAAAGAAAGAAGTATAAGACAGAGGGAATATGACATCACCTGTTTCTTGTTCCTAAGCAGTGAGAAATTGGCCACAGGAAAAGAGCAGACACATTCTGAGAACATTCTGCTGGACAATCAAACACTCATTATGATGATGAAGGGCCAAACAGTACGTATACCACAGTGCTGTTGAATGCTCAGTTCTGATTGGCCAGAAGGGGCTAAATCACTGATTATACTTCCAGTTAATTCTAATACATTATTTTTTTCATAGTAACAATTTCCAAAAGATATCACATAGTGGTTGCTTCATATGTTTCATATTTAAACTTCTGTGTAATCATTGATTTTTATGAGATTATTGTTACATTTTTTTAAAGGAGTTATCAGAGCCTTTATCAGAGCTTTTATAGAGCTCAGAGGTTTAAAATTTCAGACACCAATTCTATCTTATTAACTTAAAGAGAGATAGAAAGGGAAAGTGAAGAAAAGAATATTTATAGCTTTTAACCTGACTTGTTTTGTGGGTGTTCTTTAGTGGGTAAATAGTATGACGTGTCATTCTTTGCTTACCAAGACAATGTGTAATCATTAGCAAATTGTGATATGAGAAGAATAAAATATTTCAGTATGTGCTCTGTGGAAAACAATCACCTTTAGCATGGTAAAAGTAACTCTGCTTAACAATGGGCTGCATCACACCCTGGAATTGATTATTTTCCTATAAATGTGTAACACCATTATGTTTAATTCTTTCCTTATTTTAGTAAGTAAACCTATACTAAATCAGTAAGTAAACTTATACTAAGTCAGTAAACTTATACTATGACTTTTCATATCACAAGCTAAACATTTTTGAACCAGGTCTAGCAAAATAATTGTTTTGGAAAAAAGCTAATTGTCCTTCAGTCTTGTAGTATTTGAATGTTAGTGAACATATTAAAACTCTCACCTGTAATGAAAGTGCACAGGAGTGACTAAGCTTGCGGTAGGCATGAAAGTATAATAGAAACTGATATAGAGAAAAATGGCAACAAATATCATCAGCTGAAGCATAAACAGGACATTAGCAGTCTGGACGACTTTCTCCTTGATCTTTAGACCCAGTTCAGTTATCACTTTGTGGATTTGGAGCAGGAGGTTGCTGATCTCTGTATTCAGCTCATGTATGATAGGTCCCTCAGCATTCAAGTCCTCCATTTCTGAGCTGCAATTCCCAACTGTCTGGTACCAAGCTGTGACAATTTTTTTAAACCTTTGTCTTTTTTTCTTTCTTTTCTCTTAGGTCACAGGTTTTCTTCAGCTCTTCACTGTCCTTTTCAGTCCACTTTCACCAGTTCAGTCTTAGCACATGATGAAATCTTAATGACAAAAACTTGACACACATTTAAAAATTAAAATTCTTCTTGTTTCTCTGAATCAATCCCCACAAAGCGATGTTCCTCATGGCTGCCCATGTGGCACCACTCGTCTTCAGCTCTTGATTAATTTCTGTTCATCTTCTAAACAATCTTCATACTTATCACTGTAAGAGCCCAAGGTTAATAGTAGCAGATGTACCAGCGTGATTTCTGTTTCTCTGTTGTCTTATCCAGGGAAAAGGGCAAGTAGATGGAAAACACTGACTACATGTCTCAGTTGTTGTGAAACATGCACTCACATTTAATACAGCATTCATTTGGTTGTGGAACATTTTGTACACATAACCATGATACAGCAAGTTGTTCTTACAGCCGTGAACCATTCTGCAAGCTAATCCACATGATTATTTTCAGTCACTTTGAAGTACAAGCATATATATTTCATATGTCGTGAAAGTACACCAAAGTACAGTTATCACTTGTGCTTCGTCCAAAACTCCTTCATTTTGACTGCTAGCTTCTCCAAGTTGACTGACTACCTCATAGCATCTTTAAATCACTAATTTTATGAGCTCTCTTAGAACTCATCTGAAATGTTTAATAGAACATATCATGACATCCTAGTACGTTTCATCTACTATTTGACTACTGTGGTTTCAAACACACTACTCTTTCTGCGTTTACTCTTTCTATTTTGAGTCAAAGTATTTGATTTCAAATGCAGACAGTGACACTTTCCCCAATGTAAAAGAGTTCATGACCAGCATGTGATGCAAGAACACAAAGACTGTTGCAATGAAATTATGTGCTTTTAAATGTCATTATATGTCAGAAAAAATCACGAGAATCTTTACTTTATTGTGAAATATTAGAGGACTCTAATATAATATAATATAATAGAGAACAATAACATTACATGAATAATGTTGCACCATTACCTGAATTAATACTTACTCAAATATGAACTAATGACGAGTTAATCCCCAACTAATGAAGCGGTAACCTTAATATGAGTCTTATGAGTTTGTCATTCCCTATCCAAGACTAAAACATCAGAAGAAACACTGGTGTTAAATGTTAACAGATAAGAGCATATGTTAAATGAATAAATGTTACTGTGTTAATACAGTATAACCCTTGTGTGTAAATAAGCAGAGCCCTGTGCCCGAGTCATACAGAGCATAAACTAATGTTAAAGTGGGATGTGAAGATAAATGAAAGGAGAATGATCAAAACCAGTTTAGATTAAATGATTGGTGTAAATTATTAGTGCATATTATAGGAGGATTGGTGTAAGTTTGAAAATAACCCAGCATACATGAATTAATAAGACTTATATTTGTGTCCTTATCATTAGTTTATATTTGAGTAAATATTTATTCATGAATTAGTGCATATTTATTCATGCACTGTTATTGTAAAGCGTTAACAATTTTATTTTAACAAATAGTTGAAACACTACATCATATACTAATAGGATAAATATACACAACAATCAGTAAGACATTTCTGTAAGCACAGATTTAGATCCACAAAGAAACAACAATATTGAACAAGCCACTGCTGTGTTCATTTAGAATATTCTCTCTAGGTGGCACTATATAGTTTCCCTCAGTTTTCAGTCTCTGAGGTTTCTGATGACTGAGGTGTTGTATGTTGTCTACATGAAGCTAATTTTACCTTTCATTATGCTGGTTGAGTGATAAGAAATCAAATTACATATGGTTGCATGGTTTTGTACTAAATTAAGTAATCAAGCCTGATGAGTAATTGCTTTTGAGTTAATTAGGTTACAGAAAATTTGTCCTCAACCATAGTACATGTTCATTGCAATTCTTCCACCAACAGTACACATGACAGCAAAGTCGGTGATTTGTGAGACCTGATGTGTGAGAAAAAAAGAAAAGAAAACAAACAAAAAAAAAAATGGAATTCACATGGCATCAGTTTCCCACAGCATGGACAGTGTTTGATGTACAAAAAGAGGGTCAGCAGATAATTTTGCTTGCTCTAATGTTTTTCCATTAAAAGCACTGAATCAATTCAGCACAGACTCCAATTTAAGATACCAGCACATTTGTTTTTTGTCTCAGTGTATTTGATTGTAACCTACAGTATGCCAGCTCTGATGGTAGGATAGCACTGTCAGTAATGCTTGTGCAGCATGCAGAAAGAGAGACAGAAAAGTAAAGAGAGAGAGAGAGAGAGGGAGAGAGAGAGAGACTTATATATGTGAGACACACACACACACACACACACACACACACATATATATATATATATGTGTGTGTGTGTGTGTGTGTGTTTGTGTGTGTGTGTGTGTGTGTGTGTGTGTATATATATATGACTTTATCTATTGTAAACTTGCAAATTGTATATGTGGCACCAACCACAGAAACACAGAAACTTGCTGGAATGTCTGTAGTACTGAGGAAGTTTTAAATTTCTGCAGCATTTCTTCTTTTGTCAGGCATCAGGGCAATTTATATCTATAAGCAGATATAAGCAGTCGATTAGGGCTAAGGAAGTGGAACGTGGGAGTGTTGAGGGCACTGCAGCAAACCCTTATTTCAGGATTCCATTAAAGGCAACTAAGACTTTAAATGCTAAAATAACAACAATAATATATAGATAGACAAATAAAGAAATAGACAAACTACATATTTAAGTATTGTCTAGTAGTTTCTGAGTATTTTCTTTAGTAGTTTGTACTGTTCATTGGAGATAGTAGCTTATTTATTTTATTAGTTATTTGTTATTTAATCAAACTGAAATTATCCTTTCACATTAGATATTGGGGCAGTGGTGACTCAAGCAGTTAAGGTTCTGGATTGTTGATCAGAGTATTGGGTTTCAAGCCCCAGCACTGCAAAACTGCCACTGTTGGGCCCTTGAGCAAGGCCGTTAACCCTCTCTGCTCCAGGGCACTGTATCATGGCTGACCCTGCATTCTGACCCCAACCAAATCAGGGATATATGAAGAAAGGATTTTAATGCTGGTATGTGTTGTACTGTATATATGACAAAATGAAGGCTTCTATTCTATTGATATTTGCTGTTGCATCTGCAGTCATGCATTGCTGAAATCAACTAGGCACAATACAAAATAATAGCTTTAGCAAAGGGTAGTTATAATGTTGCAAAAGCCAATAGCAGTTTTTTAAACATCCCAATTGAACCAGATTGACTAAAGACATGGCATGTAATGTCATGTATGCTTCTTAGAATTCCAGCACCACCCATGCAAATGCCTTCATGCCTCCCCAGGGTGCTGTCATATGCATGCAGGATTAAAATACATATATGTATATTAATAACCGATTCGAGTGTCGCTTAAGGCCCAAAAGGTTTCAGCAACAGTCCTGTCAGTCAGCGTCAACCAATAAAGGCTATACACCTCATCAACGTTCACACTGCTGGGTTCTCTTAAATGTCAGGCAGCTGTGAAATGTCAAGCCCTTGCAAACAATCATCTCAAAGGAGAGGAAAGGACTGACACTTTTCTGAAAACACACACACACACACACACAAATATAATTCTATACCATGAAATAAGTCACATGACCTCCTTATGGAAGGTGATATTAATTGTTATGGCCACAGGTAAGATGGTATTATTAGTCTTACTGAGAACACTAGAGAAATTTTGACTGGCAACTACCAATTAAATTAGAGCAGCTCACAGCAGGGAACGTGAGCTATGTGAATGTCAGAAGGATGCGAGTGTGAATGTATATTCCACCAGAGGGCATTCTCATACTGTACCCTGATTGGTGGTTTGGGCAGCAGCATTTTTGCCAGCTCCATAATTGCCATCTCACCTTCAACAACTGAGTAATATTTCCACATGATATAATGATGACAATTCTAACATTTTTTTTTCATTTTAGATTGGAATAGATTAATAGTCTAACACTGTACATAAACCATAGCAATTTATTATTTCAAGAAAAATTATGTTTGTTTCATTTCCCCAGGATATGCTTTGGTTTATTAATTTGGTCTTTTTCTGAAGCTGTGTTTTAACAGTACAAAAACCCTAAGAAAATTAAAGACCAGATCCTAACACACTGCAGTGTTGTGAATCGTATGTTTGTACGCATGTACCAAGCTGTTAAAGGTGCTTTCCTCCTATATGTTTTATTTCTCAATGCACATTACTAATAAGTCCAGCAATGGACCCTAAACTCTTGAATATGCTTCATAGTCTCTCTCTCACCACTGCCTCGCTCATTACCCTTGCACTTGGCATGAGCCAGATGTCACTGAGCAGTCCTGTGACCGAATGTGTGGGGAAATCATTAGGAAAACAGTATTCTCTGACATCAATTTTCCAACACAGTCTTTCTATTTACACTCTAGTGGTACTTGTGCATTTGTACCTTTAAATACCATCTGTTTGCTTTTGTGGATTAGAACATTCACATATGTAGAACATTCACATTAACATACTGAAAATCATACTGAAAAGTGACCATCCCACATATGACGGTGCTCAGAATATTGTCTATAATTTCATTCAAATCTGGAATAATTAAATGTCTAATTCAACATCAAATCAAATCAAATCAAATTTTATTTGTCACATACACATACACACAGGGTACGATATGCAGTGAAATGCTTTATGCAACTTTCCGGTATAAGAATAAAAAAATATAAAAAGTATAAAAAAGCAAGAAATAAAATAAGAATAAAATAATAATAATAAAAAGTATAAACTATATAAGAAAACTATATAAAAATATGAAAATATAGAACATATGCAGAATAACAGATTCAACCTATCCTTGTTTGTAGCTGTTATAACGTAAGTGATAAATTTATTGTCACATTAAGATTATAATCAATAAAAAAGTAAGTTGTTGTAATCTCAGGAAAATTACTCTGGTATAAAAGAAATAAAACACTTTGAGATGTTATAGAAAATAAATCAAATTGGGCCGCATCATACCACCGTGTCATGGTTAATTTTTACTTTTTAAACACCAGGATTTTACATTTATTCTTACGAATATAAAAAACACCCTGGAATAATTGATCTAATTAGGAGAATTGTTAGCCATTTAGTTAGTAAGTGCACCCAGAGCAATACAGCACTAAGGTACACAAGAGCTCATAAAGTGCAAATAGATGAACAATAAGAACTGTGAAGTTGTATAGACTTGGCAGAACATTACTACAAAAATAGCCTTTCTGATCAGTAGCCCAGAGAATTTACCACTGATTCCCCACTACAGTACATGTTGTAATGTTGGACGACAGCAGCGTGTTGAGTAGTCTGACTATCACAGGGAGGACGTTGTTGCAGAGTCGATAGTGGTGTTGATATGCATGTTTGGTACCAATATGCATGCTCTTCTAGATGAGAGAAGTCTCAGAGGTCATCCATAAATGCTAGTGGCCTTGCAGATGTGAATATGTGCCTTGGAGGTTTCAATGGTGGACCCCAGTGTTCTTTTCCTGGAGAGTGCTGGTGTTCAGTGTGGTTCAGTATATTTTAAATAAGCATTTCCTGCTTAGTATGTCTTTCATCGTGCATGCACTGCAGTGAATAAGGTCACATGTAAATTCTGCCCAGGTGACTGTCTGCTGATCAGTGATTCCCTTTTTTCCAAAACACACACACACACACACACAAGCACACAGCCTGGAGCAGTCTGGCTCAGAACACTGTACTAGACAGGTGACAGCACAGGAAAGGAAAGGATACACTGTTCTCTGAATGTGCTCTTCTTCAGCATTATTTGCAGAATGACAACTCAAGCCATGGATATGGATGATTATTTTATACCAATACTAGTTTATTACACTGAAGTGTTGCCTAAGGTATCTACAACACACATTCATACACTCACTGTTAGATACAGACTGACAGGCATGCATAATGTGTGACTGAAATCATGTAAATGAGTTGACAGTTTAAACAAAGCTAGCATTCACATGTGAGCTGCTGCTGAGCACTAGCTTTCAACAACAAAATGGTCAGTACTATTTTTTTCAATTGTGTAATTCATCCTTTTATGAACCCAAACAACACCCACATTCCCCCAGCCTCCATGCAACACCCCCGCTTTCCTTCATAGAAATTTTCTTTCCCTTTGTTGGCTGGCTTTATGATGGTGAGTCTGGTCCTGGACCTAAAAAATATTACAATGCTATTAAAAATGCTTTTAAGAATTACAAATTTAGTTTTAAAATCTTACTTGTTTTCCAACATACAGTAATTCAGTTTATTATTCAGTTTATTATGAAAGGAAACATAAAGGCACATATAATTCTGAATACATATCTCTGTCATTTAGGTTAGACTCAAATCAGCTTGTCTGATTCTGTGTAATAAATGTTGGCGTAAGGTCATGTGCCGAGTTTTGCAACTATCAATTTAAATTGTCTCAAAGAAACTTTACAATTGCCAGCTTTACAAAGAAAAATAATACTGCAATTATGAATTGATTTTATGTCACATAGTGTAATTTTTCATTTGCAACACCAAACCAGTAAAACACACCACTGGTGTTACATACCATATAAGTTTTTTCCATGACTAACTCCTGTTTCTAAAGAACAAAAATTCCCACATGATATTAAATGCATATGAGTACAAAGAGTTTGCAATATTACGAATTTAAACCAAAACTAAAATGGGAACCTACAATTCTAAGCCCACTCTAACATAGGGTGCAGCAAACCATCTTTTTATCTCCAGACATACCAAAAATGTATTCCTGTTATTACATGAAAGTGTCTAAGATTTAAAACCAATACAGGACCAATATAATACATGTTATAGGAAATGTCTAATATTTATAAAGTCATCAACACCATCCTACCAGCACACTGTCCACATCACTTTATCCAGTACAACAGAATTGATGTCTGTTAGCATGATGCTAATGTTAGTTGTAAACTGGGTGAATATTATATATTCTCATCTCAAGTCTCCTACTCTCACGAAAGAAATGAAAGACATTTAGCTTTATGCCGAATTGCTTGGAAAAAGTATAATGAAGACAAGCAGGCAATTAGAAAGTAATAAACAAATGAAAGATTAAGGTACATGGTGTAAATTAATCACTACAATAAAAATCCATATACAACATATATACACATACAATTACATACAATTATGAGCAAATTTTGTGGCAGCAGTGCACTACATAAAATTATGCAGATTCTGGCCAGGAGCTTTGGGTAATGTTCATGTCAACCACCAGAATGGGGAAAAAATGTAATCTCAGTGATATTGACCTTGGCATGATTGTTGGTGACAGATTGGCTGGTTTGAGTTTTTATATAACTGTTGATCTCCTGGGATTTTCACACACAACAATCTATAGAGTTTACACAGAATAGCGCAAAAAAGGAAATAATTTCCATCAAGAAGTGGTTTTGCAGATGGAAATCCCTTGTTAATGAGAGAGGTCATGAAAGAATGGCCAGACTGGTTCGAACTGAAAGAAAGGTTATTGTAACTCATACAACCACTCTGTACAGCTCTTGTGTTAAACAGAAAAGCATCTCGGAATGCACATTGAACCTAGAAGCAGATGGGTTACAACTGCTTAGGACCACTTCAGGTTCCGCTTGTCAGCAAAGCTGTGGCTAAAGTGAGCAAAGGCTTAAAACAGTGGACAGTTGAAGACTGTAAAACATAACAAGGTCTGATGAATTAAGGTTTTGTTGAGGTTCACAGATGTATGTTCAGAATTTAGCACCATCAACATGAATCCATCGAGACAACCTGCCTTCAACAGTCCAGGCTGGTTGAGGTGGTATAATGATGTGGGGAATGTTTTCTTGGCACACTTTTGGCCTGTTAATACCAATCAATCACGCCACAGTCTATTTGTATATGATGACAATCATGTGCATTGCTTTCATAGTCACCATTTATTCATTCTTATTACTATTTCCAGCATGATGATGCACCATGTCCCAGATCTGAATCCAGTAGAACAGCTTTGGGATTTTTCAGAATGGGAGATTCTTAACATCTGCATGACAACCATGCCCTCATGTCAACATGGACAAGAATCTTAAAGGAATGTTTACAACATCTTGTGCTCTCTGTCAAGAATTGAGGCTTGTTTAAGAGCAAAACTAGGCCTAACCAATATAGTGTAGTGTTCCTAATACTGCATTAGCTGAGTATTATATTTAATCACCATCAAATATATTGGGAACACTGGTACATCCAATCAATTATGTAGTTATCCACTTAGCTAACACCCTGTGAGCAGAGGGTCTGCAGGCGGAAATAACTTTTGGTGAGAAAAATCAGATGAGAAAGACCAGACTGGTTTACGCGGACAGGTAGTCTTTAGTAACCAAATAAGACATCTATACAACAGTGGTGAGCAGAAAAGCATCTCAGAAAGCACAAAACATTGACCCTTGTGGGAGATATAACTCCTATAAGCCAAGTTTTATTGACTTATAGGCTAAATCTAAGTCTTGGGCACAGCCTAAGTGAAATTGGACATGTGAAGATATGCAGTGAACGTATTTTGGTGAATTAGGAACTCGACATACTTCATGTTGTTTTCTTTATTTGTCACTAATCTTTCTGTAATCATTTAACATGAATATTGTGGAGAGTCCAGAAGCACTGAAATGATGCATATGAACAACATTCTGGTCTCATGAAATGCTGGTTATTGTTCAATGCAGTCAAAACACAGTATTATAAAAAATATAACAATAAAACATGAATGCATTGCCCATTTTTACACCACTGTTATTATACTACTGTGTCTTCTGAGGAGTGTGTAGGTGTGACATTAAATATTCATGAAATCATTTGGCATAACCCTGCATTACACTTACCAAATCACAGGGACAACAGAAACAAGGCTCACTGGCACAAAAGAAAAAGATCTCATTAACACTTTATTAAGCTATGCTTTGTTAAGTATGTTTATTAAGCATAATTCATCTAATGCTTCATTGCATCTACATTCCATATGCAGTTGCATTTTAATTAACCACCACAGATGCTTTTGGGAGAAAAAAAATCTCATTTTGCTTTAAATAGAAATGAACTGCAGGTGTTTGTACATTCAGCAAACTGAACATACATCATCAGTGCTAGTTAGCATGGTGTCCAATGTGTTAAGATGTGTTATGGCTTCAACTGTGGTGTTCTAGTGCCTTTTTCTTTCTTGCTTCACCACAGATAGCCAATCTAAAGGTCAATTGCATGTTTCAAAGGCTGTGTTTCTGGCATGCTCATGAATAAATTAGTAAGGGGTGACCAGATCTGGTGTGTTAATGGAGCTATTAACATCGACAGCCTATTGAAAATGCCAAACCAGCCCTCAGTGTAAACAGTTAGAGAGATCTGAATTGCTGCGTGCAATTTTACCTTTTGTGACTGGCTCCAAAGTACTTCATCATCAACAGTACATGCGTGTAATCTCAAGTACATTTACTATTCTTAATACAGGCTTTAGATTTGTGTTTAGGTTATTTGATTTTTGTTCTTTTTTAAAAACATATATAATTACTATTTCCTACTCAATAACATCATTAAGAAGCACTTACCATTGATTTTATTGCTATTTTAATAAATGTTTACTGCCCATTTTATTGCAGATTTTCTCTGATTCAGACCAATAGAAGAAAGTTAAAATATCTATACCAGTCGGACACAAATAAGCTTTGTCATTCTAATGCTTTCACGTACTAAATGTTAGTAGACTGGGGTTGCCTCTGCCACCAACTCTTGTTACAAATTGATATGCTCTTGAAGCTAAATGGGCAGAAATCCCCACAACCACGTTCAACTCTAGTGGAAAACCTTGCTAGAAGAGTGAATTCTTTTATAACAGCAAAAAGAAGACCAAAACTGTGTTAATGCTTATGATTTTTGAATGTCAAATATGGGTGTAATTGTCAAGTGTCCACATTTGGCCACCTTTGGTGAATTAGTGTACACTTTTACTTTATATTTTGAAATAAAGTAAATGTTTGTAGTTCCTTGGTATTGGTGTTGCCTGCTTGTGATTTGACCCAGTTTGTGGATTATATTAGAATAATACTGTCATGAGTATTGGATTCATTCAAATGACGAAATGTAATGAATTTACACAGCAGAGCTTTAACAAAACTCGACATATCCAAAGGCACACATATTATTTGTGCAGTATAAATCGGCCAATACAGTGAGTCCAAATGACAGGAACATAGACAGTAAAGAGTCCAACAATGTTTTAATAACTTTAGGAGTATGAACTGTTTAAGTACTCTCATTAGCAAGGTACAGGTGTGTACAATTATAGTAATTATTCAGTTCCTGATAGATGGTGGAGAACAGAATGAATTCCAGAAGACAACACAGGCTAATGGTACGGTCACCCCACAAACCATGACACAAAAGTGGTGTGGAACCATAGCATAATCAAATATATTTCCATCCTGTTTAATAGAAGTGTAGAGCACTTTGCACAATAGACAATCCAAATTTAAACAGAAACATGTTAGTGTTAGCACAATGGGTGCCCAGTTTGAGCTAATATTGGTAAAACAATTGGTAATTTTCCCAGCATGAAAAGTGACTTTGATTTGACTTTAGGTGACTATGAGTCATTGTAAATATTCTAATGCAAGTCGTCCATGCTATGTTGCTCTTTCTCTTATTTGCATCCTTCAGTCTGTTCCCAGAGCGACTATTTCTGTGAATAAATGAATCCTAAACTGTCCCAGGCCATGTTGTAACAAGATGACTTATTTGCACATTCAGGACATTTGAACAGTGTTGGTCTTCCAGACTCCTCACATTTACTCTCAGGGTTTCCATATTTCACACATATCTCATCTTAATTTCCACCTTCCACTATTCAAACTCATAAGCTCTCTATGTGCATTTCTGTCCTAAATATAAAGTTTGCCTCTTCCCTTTTCTTTTTTCATCTCCTGCATTGTTCAAGTGTTAATATTTGCCTAGATTTTCACTTTCCCTCTTTTGTGACTTTTTTTTTTTAGATTGGTTGCTAATAAAATGGGCATTTGAATCTTCACTCCTGTTTCCTCGTTCTGGATGGATTGAAATTTGGAGCCTGGAAGTTGCCATGTTGTGTTTGTCATCATGTGGAGTGAGCTGAGGAGAGCTGAGTGGGATTAGACCATTCTGGAAGGCATTTATTGGAAGCCCAAGCCCATCTCCTGGGCTAATGGGCTGGAACAGATGGGAATGGATGAAGAGATCTGTTGCTACTGTATGTTGCTGTATTCCTTTGTCACCAGCTGTTTAAGGCCCATAATGGTTGCCGATGAAGGAAGATGCATTGAATAACACTAAAAATCTCAGCCATGATCCCAGCTTTGGTGTTCCTGCCAAGCGTAGCCAGCAAAGACCCCAAAAGAATGAAGAAGGAGACAGAGTTTTCACTCTGTGATAGTCATTTGAGTTATTTGAGCAGTACTTTATTTCTTCATAGGTCAAGCCCTCAGAGAAGAAGGACAAATGCAAATCATATAAATGGACAAGAAAATGCCAGACCGACATTGCTAGAGAGTGAAAGAGAACAGCTTCATGTTTATTTATATATTCACATTAGACCCTCAACAAAGCCATTCAAACAACATACAAGGATCTCTTGCTTTGGTTATAATAGCCTTATTGAAATACATCAGAGGAAAATATTAAAATGCACTTTAAATATTTTCATTTGCCATCTGCATTTGCAAATAAATTCATCACAAATGTATGACATGCAATCATCTGATTAGTGTGAACCCCATAAGTGGGCATTTACATTTGAAATATGAATAGGTCCTAAAGGTTCTGAATATAGTGCAGAACATAAAGTGATAGGAGAAAGAGAAAATAATGAAAGTGGTTGATTACAAAAAGTCAGCCTGTATTATTACAATAAGAAGTGATTTCACATTATTTGCTGTATAATGTAAAGAGCTCTTTGGAGACTTTTTCTAAAATCTACATTTTCAGTGTATAGGTGACACAGCCAGCCTCTATGTGCTTCTAAAATGTTCAGTGCAATAATATTAGGAAGATCCTTACATTCAATAGTGTACAGTATTTCAGAAACAGGCAAGGGTTGTCTTCCTTGTGCTCAATCCTGAAATGCGTGTGTCTTTGTTGGCGACTTTGGTGGACTTAATGTTAATAATGACTAAAAATAACTGCTGTCTAAGTTGTAATTTTCTTTGAGCATTAGAACTCTTAAAAGAAGGCAACCTGATAGAACAATTGTGGACAAGGCTAGCATTTCTGAATGAAATGTGTAATGGAAAAAGATCTGAAAGTGATCCTTTGGAAACACCTAATCCTTCAGAAGTCTCCCAAGATCAACCGATAGATTAGTGGCTACACAAAGAAAAGAAAGGTTAGATAGGAAAAGGGACAAAGAGAAATGAAGCAACATCTACAGATTATCACTCTGTGATGATACTGCAGCTGGTTCGATCATACACAATTTAGATTGAGCTTTCTTTTAGTAGCAGAACCTTAAGGATGGAATCATTATTGATATTGATAGCATGTGTGGAGTTTATCAGCTGCTGGCCAGAATCTGTCCTTGTATATGTCAGGCAATAAATACTTTCAAGTAGTCATGCTGACAATTTCATGGGTATCTTGCCACATACAATAACAGGTACAGTATAACAGCACAGAGTTGATTTTTTTTCAGGTTAATGTGTTTCCCACTTTAAAACACTTGATTCAGCTCACAGATGACTAAATAATTAGCTCAGAATTTCAGTCAGATGAGTGAGAACAGGAACAATTCTCTTGGTAGGTCTAGGCCTGAATTTGTTCTAGATATATATGTCATATCATTTGCAATTGAATAGATAAACATTTAATTTTGTATAGTTCTTCTTTAATAATCTTATAGTGTTCTATAAGTTCTGGTGTTTTAGTCTTAGATAGAGCATGTTTTATTTAGTTTATTCCTATATGCTAACAAATACATTAACTTACAAATACATTGTTGTGAAAAAGTGTTGGCCCTCTTCCTGATTTTTTTTTATTTTTTGCATGTTTGTCACACTTTATTGTTTCAGATCATCAAACAAATTTAAATATTAGTCAAAGATAACACAAGTAAACACAACATGCAATTTTTAAATGAAGGTTTTTATTGTTAAGGGAAAACAAAATCCAAACCCACATGGCCCTGTGTGAAAAAGTGCTTATCCCCTACACCTAATAACTGGTTGGGCCACCCTTAGCAGCAAGAACTGCAATTAAGCATTTGCAATAACTTGCAATGAGTCTAACAGAGGTGCTGTAGAGGAATTTTGGTCCATTCGTCTTTGCAGAATTGTTGTAATTCAGCCAATTTAATGTTGTAATTGGAGGGTTTTCGAGCATGAATCACCTTTTTAAGGTCATGCCACAACATCTCAATAGGATTCAGGTCAGGACTTTGAAGTCTTCATATTGTTTTTCTTCAGCCATTCAGAGGTGGACTTGCTGGTGTTTCGGATCATTGTCCTGCTGCAGAAAACAAGTTCGCTTCAGATTGAGGTCAGGAACAGATGGCCGCACATTGTCCTTTAGGATTTTTTGGTAGACAGCAGAATTCATGGTTCCATTTATCACCGAAAGTCTTGCAGGTCCTGAAGCAGAAAAACAGCCCCAGACCATCACACTTCCACCACCATATTTTACTGTTGGTATGATGTTCTTTTTCTGAAATGCAGTTACTATGCCTGATGTAATGGGACACACACTATTCCAAAATTTCAACGTTTGTCTCGTCAGTCCATAGAGTATTTTCCCAAAAGTCCTAAGATGTCCTTTTTGCTCAGCAGGGGTTTTCTTCTTGGAACTCTTGCAACATTTTTGCCCAGTCTTTTTCTTATGGTGGAATCATGAAGACTGACCTTAACTGAGGCAAGTGAGGCCTGCAGTTCTTTGAATGTTGTTGTAGGGTCTTTTGTGACAGCTTGGATGCCCTCTTGCCGCTGCCCTCTTGGTGTAATTTTGGTCAGCTGGCCACTCCTGAGAAGGTTCACCACTATTCCACATTTTTGCCATTTGTGGATAATGACTCTCACTGTGGTTTGCTGAAGTCCCAAAGCTTTAGAAATGACTTTATAACCTTTTCCACACTGATAGATCTCAATTACTTTCTTTCTCATTTGATCCTGTATTACTTTGGCTCTCGGCATGATGTGTAGCTTTTGAGGATCTTTTGGACTACTTCACTTTGTCAGTCAGGTCTTATTTAAGTGATTTTTTGATTGCGAAAAGGTGTGGCAGTAATCAGGCCTTGGTGTGGCTAGAGAAATTGAACTCAGGTGTGATAACCCACAGTTAAGTAATGTTTTAACAGGGGGGGGAAAACACTTTTTCACACAGGGCCATGTGGGTTTGGATTTTGTTTTCCCTTAATAATAAAAACCTTCATTTAAAAACTGCATGTTGTGTTATATTTGACTAATTATTATATTTGTTTGATGATCTGACACATTATACTGTGACAAACATGCAAAAAAATAAAAGATCAGGAAGAGGGCCAACACTTTTTCACACCACTGTATATACTAGATATATACTGTATATACTCTTCATTATAGCTATCAATAGTTTGTCATTAGTACATGCCTTTACTCACCAATTGTGTATATTTAGTGAGTATTAATCAGGTATTCATGCATGATTATTTAAACACTGTTGTTCCAAATTGTTACCCACAAATTAAAGGTGAAATTTTTAAAAGGGTAAATCATCTTGCACGCTGATCACATTTCTTTTTAGTACATGTGGCACAGTGTAAAAAGCTGTTGTCTACCACAGTAGTGGTACAGAGAACTGATCTTTTCTCCTCTTGAACATGAACTTGAACACACCTACCTGTTTCAGCTTTCATGCTGGTAGGGAGAGGGTTTTTACGGTCAGTGTAGGAGACAGAAATCCATATAAAACCATACTTTTATAGCAGTGGACCTCTCTATTCAGCTCGCCTTTGTGGCAAGGTGGATGGATAAAAATCTATCTGTACAAGGACATAAAACGCATCAAGAAGTGCTCTTCTACACTACTAAGGAAAAGAATAAACAGAAGATCCTGGTGCCTACCATTTTCACAAACCTGTGTAGGATATGTTATTGTAATTCTTCTGCGTGAAAGCACACTTGTGATTATGAAAATGTAGGGATGTGGCATCCCACCAACACCAATCATTTTATTTTATATGCAAGATTGAACAGATTTAGTAATTAACAATCTTTGACAAGGGAAGGTTTAACAAACAATAAAATGCAAAATTACAGAACAAAAACCATACACAGAAGTAAAGATTCAGCTTCCTACATCATTTTTAGTTCTAGTGATTATCCCACCCCAAAATATTTCCTAGCACGTGATAGCAAAATTAGCATTACAGTAATTAGCATGATTTCATTTGATGTGATTGTTTATTTTCTATAGTTCTCCAGATGATTGACATTTTAACCAGCTGAGTGTTGATTATATTAGTCAATAGGCTACTGTTGTCACAATAGTAACTTGATAGTTGATAGACACTATTTTTTACGTACAGAAAATAAAAGCAGGAAATGGGACAAATTGATAAAATTATATTAATTATAAATGATGTTTTCTTTTTTGCAGTGAACAACCATATAGTGTGTTTATCAGATCTATATAAATCACTGCTTAGTTATCAATGCAAATGACTTTAATGTTTCTATTTTTAACACAAAAGAAGCCCAGCATCTGCCTCATACAAAAACCTTTTGCACATACACAATTTACATCTTCTGCGTATTCTGTGTGTAAAAAAAATCTGTCTCTTTTTAAAAGAAAAATGTTGTCTTTGCTTTAAGGGCTGGCTATGTGTAGTATTGACTTTAAATATATCTGCATTATTGTGAGGGCTTAAGGTGCAACATGCAAGTAATAATTTCATTGTACTTTCTGTGCACGTTGCAATAAAATACTTTGACTCTGAGTTACATCATTATTAACATAATCAGAATTATGTTAATGTTATGTTTTACACTTCAATCAAATTGTAGTTTTGGATTTTTCAATTCATATGAAGGTGAAAAGCTTAGGTGTGGAAGCTCAGCACCCTCAAGCCTTTGAATTGAACTCATGGTTGTGCAAAGTATTACACTCGTCTTGCTTTAGCAGGATATCTACTGGCTGGTATTCAGGCGGAGGTGGGAGAAAGACAGAAAGACTAGTTAACCCTTGCATGTAAGGTGTTTAACCAGCATGAATATTCTCACTCTCACTCACTCATTTTCTGCCACTTATCCGAACTACCTCTGGTCACGGGGAGCCTGTGCCTATCTCAGGCGTCATCGGGCATCAAGGCAGGATACACCCTGGACGGAGTGCCAACCCATTGCAGGGCACACACACACACTTTCATTCACTCATGCAATCATACACTATGGACAATTTTCCAGAGATGCCAATCAACCTACCATGCATGTCTTTGGACCGGGGGAGGAAACCGGAGTACCCGGAGGAAACCCCTGAGGCACGGGGAGAACATGCAAACTCCACACACACAAGGCGGAGGCGGGAATCGAACCCCCAACCCTGGAGGTGTGAGGCGAACGTACTAACCACTAAGCCACCGTGCCCCCCCAGCATGAATATTCACCATCATTATTTGTATGCATTCTAAATATCAACAAATATTAATGTTGATGCTCATTTGTTGAAGAAAAAAAACACTTTAGAAATTAGTTAAATAATGCAACACTAGGGGGCACGGTGGCTTAGTGGTTAGCACGTTCGCCTCACACCTCCAGGGTCGGGGTTCGATTCCCGCCTCCACCTTGTGTGTGTGGAGTTTGCATGTTCTCCCCGTGCCTCGGGGGTTTCCTCCGGGTACTCCTGTTTCCTCCCCCGGTCCAAAGACATGCATGGTAGGTTGATTGGCATCTCTGGAAAATTGTCCGTAGTGTGTGATTGCGTGAGTGAATGAGAGTGTGTGTGTGCCCTATGATGGGTTGGCACTCCATCCAGGGTGTATCCTGCCTTGATGCCCAATGACGCCTGAGATAGGCACAGGCTCCCCGTGACCCGAGGTAGTTCGGATAAGCGGTAGAAGATGAATGAATGAATGCAACACTAACCCCAACTGCACCCATTTATTTATGAGATCATTTTAAAAATTCATGCAGCACCCTTTGTTATACCACAAAGAAGCTTCTTACATATATATCAGATGGAATTTCTATTTTATTTCTTGTTTATACATGCAAAGCTGACATGATTTTGTCTAAATAGGTTCACTCCCATGATTACAGACACCTCCTGCTAGTCATCTCCCCGAAATAAGCACAAAATGGCTGCCAAATCACACAAGATGTCCTTCAGTATGTACAGTAGTTGTAATCAGAGATCATCACAGACAAGAGATATTTTTTTTCCCTCTCTCTACCAATCATTCACATTGAGCCTTTTTGTAAGAGGTGTACTGCTGGTCTAACTTTATTATCTTTATATAGAAAGGTCAAAGTATCAGACAATAATTTAATATTGAAGAAGGAGAAGAAGAGGAAGAAGAAGCCTTTATTTGTCACATATACAGAACAGCACAGTGAAATCCATATTATTATCAGACAGTAGGCACTCTTGAAAATCAAACGATATATGAAAAACATATTACAAAGAAACATCTTTATCTCAGCTGGACAGATCATCTAAGCATTGTGTGAAATAGCTATAATAAATCAACTCCCACATTCAGGGCAACACTTAGAGACTGTGAAATGAAGTCTCTATCTGAAGTTAGTTATCATTAAAATCTGGAATGAGCATTCAGGCCCACAATTGCCCTGTATTTAATTTCCTTAGTGCATTGATGAAATTCCCCTCCTTCCCTTTCCTCCCCTTGACTTGTTTAAAAATCCCATCCTGTTTCCTCATTTCAATTTAACACTCTTTATCTGCACCTAAAGCCAAAAGATTACTCCTTGACTCACCCATATGCTTTTCCCATCTGAAAAGCAAGAGAGATGGGCTGCTTAGCTTCAAAACAGGATGACAAATGCACAGCCGGCAGTCTCATGCATCCTATAGCAGGCAGAAAATGCCAGCTTCATTAGAGGGGGTTTGAAGCACCCTGTAAACCCAGCTTCTTTGGCCTTGGTCACCCTGTGTTCAATATTTAGCATTTTAATTCTGTGCGCGTGGCCTGTCTGACCTCAGAGAGTAATGTGGAAGAATTGATAGCTGGGGGAGAACAGATAAGACACTTGGGGGCTCTTAGGAATCTGAAAGTGGCATTCTGGCAAGAGAAGGGTGCTGGATTTGTTTATTTAATATTTTCTGCTTCAAGTTCTGGTTGGATATTAAAAACATGGAAAGGGCAAAATTTTCTGGAATGAAAAGAAGAGAAACATTTGTGATATATGTAATGTCGCAAATGCTCACAGCTTGCAAAATGATGCAATTCATAATTTAAACAGGACAGAAGGATAGAACAATGTCAGACGAAGCATTTTATTTTAGCTGAGCCAAAGCATCTTTACACTATTGTATATGTGATACGTGACGGGTGCCCTCATATTTTGTCCTTGGATACTCAACCTTTAAATGATCTCTCTCTCTCCCTCTCCCCATCTCACTCTATCTCTCTCCGCCGGAGCTCAGTTAGCAGCAGGAGAATGGCACAGGGCCCATTTGAAATGAATTCTTGCACTCTCTGCTGTGAGGAAGATGTCTGATGCTCAGATACCAAGCAATGTGATCCCTGGCAGAGGAGACTGTGCTGTTTTTTTGCAGTAAATCTACAGTAGTAAGAATTTTAAATGATGCTGATATTGAAGAAATATTGGAAGAATTCAACTTCACACAAACATATTTTATGACTTTTTTTCATAGAAGTGTCAAATGTACAGCATTTCGTTAAATTAATATGTGGGGTGGAGGAATAATACAGCTTCTACATTTTAAAAAATCCATCTCATGGGTTATTTGGATAATAGAAGATTTATTTTGCCTAAATAGGTTCTACTTGGAACCCTGTATAATGGGAAGTACTTTACTGTAGTCCTCTACTTTGGTCATAATAGCCTACGAAAATGCCATATGTACCTGCCAGGAAAGGTTCTGTCCTAGTTTAACACCATATAAATCTGCATGGACCACCCATAACTCATGGGATTGCTGTGAATGTGGCCTCCTGGAGACTGTCCCGCCATCTTTGAACTACTGTTGTCAGTACTACTATTGCGCGGAAATTGCGCTGAACCATTAGTTCCTCAGAAGCTCTTGGTTGCTTAATTCCACTCAACTACAAACTGTTGTAGAAAGGACATTATTCATATTGACATTATTTACTGTCCAATATCACCAGAATGAGGATGAGGTTCCCTTCTGAGCCTGGTTCCTCTTAAGGTTACTTCCACATATCATCTCAGGGAGTTTTCCCTTGCCACCATCGCCTCCAGTTTGCTCAATAGGAATAGATGTTACAAATAAATAGTAACTCAGTTTTAAACTTCAAAATTTTTATTCTGTTTTTAGACTTATGTAAAGCTGCTTTGAGACAATTACATTCTTAAAAGCGCTATACAAATAAATTGAATTGAACATAAGTAAATTGTTTACATTCACAAGTTGTGAGGTGTGAATGCTTAAGTCTGCTGATGTGATCATTTTGCCATTTTGTTTTTGACTACAGTTTAAATTGCTGTCAAGAAACAGGTGTCTTCGGGGATAAAACCAGGCCCAGAAGCAGGGATAACAGAAAAACGATTTATTAACATCAAAAACTCATACAGGGGAAAAAAAATCACAAAAACCAGGAACATGACAGGGCAAACTAAACATAGAAAATAAAAAGACAAGGACTCTGCAAACCCAAACATAACATGGAGGAAATAAATAGGCAAGTCATTAATGGTTAATGAGGATCATGTGAATAACGACGAGAACACATGACACACACAACACCCTGTCGGAATGCCCCCTAATATTCCAAGCAGAGAACATCCAAGCAAGGTCCTGACAATCGCTCTCATGAAGTGATGACATTATTGGGTTTGTCCATTTCCTGCTAACAGTATGAATTTTTTATTTTGTTGGAGCAATATAGTTTAGGCAGGATTCAGAAAAAAAACAGAGCTAATGGAAATGGTCACAAAGCATTCATTCATTCATCTTCTACCGCTTATCCGAACTACCTCGGGTCACGGGGATCCTGTGCCTATCTCAGGCGTCATTGGGCATCGAGGCAGAATACACCCTGGATGGAGTGCCAACACACACTCTCATTCACTCACACAATCACACACTACGGACAATTTTCCAGAGATGTCAATCAACCTACCATGCATGTCTTTGGACTGGGGAGGAAACCGGAGTACCCGGAGGAAACCCCCGAGGCACGGGGAGAACTTGCAAACTCCACACACACAAGGTGGAGGCGGGAATCGAACCCCGACCCTGGAGGTGTGAGGCGAACGTGCTAACCACTAAGCCACAAAGCCACAAAGGTCACAAAGCAACCAAAAATTACCAAATCTCTAATCAGTGGGTGGCACTATCCCTGTACTTTGAGGTTTCTTCTAGTTACTCCAGTTTCCCCCTACAGTCCCAAGACATGCATTGTAAGCTGATTGGCATCTTTAAATAGTCCCTAGTGTGTGTGATTGTGCCTTAGGTGATTAAGGTGCAATAGGTCAGCACCATGTCCATGGTGTCCCCCACCTTGTGCCCTGAATCCCCTGGTATAAGCTCCTATGCAACTCTATGTAACATAAACAATATAGAAAATGAAGCAAGGCAGAGGCGATAGTTTTAAAATGAAATATATTTTGTTGATCAACTGTTTACTAATGGATACTTAAAAAATATAAACAAAACTGTCTCACTTGCAGTGCTAAAGTTATCATAGCTATTGTAGTCCTTAGCCATCATAACAAAACTGTTGTAGAGGATCTGGAGCCTATTGCAAGATCACGGGGTGTCAGGTGGGAATACACTCTGGAAGGAATGCCAGTCCATCTCAGGACACCAGGCATTTACATATTCACACACTCATTCACACTTATGGGTGCTTTCGCTTAGCCAATACTCCTACTAATGTGTTTTTGGGAGGTGGGTGGAAAACCGAGAACCCAGAACCAACACATGCAGACATTATGGCAAATATGCAGAAAAACTCCACATGGACTGTAACACAAGCTCGGGAATCAAACCGGATCCTGGAGCTATGAGGCGGCAGTGCTACCCACAGCTGACAGACAATGATAAAGTGTTCTTTTCCAGCACTGATTTCTAAATGAAATGATTTATAGTTTCTCTAAACGATTGAAATGACTGTTAAAGATAATAAACAAGATCATCTGACAGGCTTCTTAAGCTTTGCTTATTGTTCATTCTGTAGGGCATAGAACATGATAAACTGAATAAAGAATTGAGTCTGAAGAAGTAACAGTACAAAGATTCAAAGATATTGATAACGTTTACAGTATAGATAACAAATAACAAATGAAAATGTATAGATGATCAGTTGCACTGTATTGTGTGAGGAAAATAGAATATTGTTTAAAATCAAGCATAAATAGGAGTATTGAGGATATTCATCACTTTCATGAATATACCAAATTTTGTTGACTGTGAAAGATCATATGATATGGATCACACAGCAAAGGCCAAAGCCACAATGGAGCATGAACAGATTTCATTTATGAGAGATACTTGCTATAATTTCCATTGCTATCAAGTTGTTTGATTACAAAGACACCGTAGTTAATGATAGTAACTTAAACAATGTGTAGAAACATCTTGGCCACAGCTATTCAATCTTTTTTTTCCTGAGATCAGAATTGCTGGTTCGGTGTTTAGAGAGCATTTGTGAAGCAAAATGTAAAATTGCTGTTTATGTGATAGAGTTTAGACTGTATGAGAAATAACAACAGAATGACACCACAGATGCTCAGCCCCTCTGTTAGAATAAATAATAGAAATAAGCTATCACACAAAAAAGAGACTGAGAAGGAGAATGAAGTGGCACATTTCTACCCATCTTTCCTGTCTTCTATACTCAAGAGCTCCTGTCAGTCAAGTCGTCTTAATCTTGAACAGCAACTGAGCAGAGCCTGGACCACAGGCCTGTGAAATCACTTTGTGGATATCTGTGTGTGTGTGTGTGTGTGTGTGTGTGTGTGTGTGTGTAAGCGCACCTGAGAGAGAGAGTGAGAAAATCACAGTGTTCCACAGGGAATGCTAAGTAACTGAGTGAGGCAGTTGAAATTGAGTGGCTGAATGCTTTCTGAATTACTGATTGTTTTGCTCAGTGAGCAGGGAACAATGGTTACTTAATAGAGTTCACTTTACCTAAGAGGCATGAAGAAGTGTTTTTCCGAATATTCATACAACATAGACACATCTTCATGAGAGGAAAGGAGGAACAAAATGAAAAATCTGCTTCTCCTATGGGCATTAGGTGCTAATCCATGGTTTACTCTGATTCCCCTTGGCTTGGTTCTGTGGAGCGCTCAGTTAGGGAAGAAGAGCATGAAGCAGAACTGAGCCACTCAGCAAATTAACGCTCTGGTACAGGTGGAAACCCTACTTCCTTGGACACTTCTTTACCACTTTCTACCCAGTTTCTTTGATAAACTTTTGAGGAAAAAGCATTTTACTGTAGCAAAGAAGCTCATTATCTATAGATTAGACATGACATTACCAGCTATTAATCATCAGATTTAGCTAAGTATTATTCCAAAATCAATTTATTGGCAAAATGTTTATAACAGTACTGCAGTTAAAGCCATCCATCCATTGTTTATATATTGTTTTACCTTCACAGGGCCGTGAGGACACACGGACTAAGGACAACACAGAAGACACCTATCACAGGGCACAATTGTGCACATGCTCCCTATAGACAATAAACTACAACACATGACTTTGGACTGGGGGAGGAAACCTGATTACCTGATTACCCAGAGGAAACCCCTGAGGTACATGGAGATCCATCATCAGAGGAAACCCCTAAACCAACCACCGGAGGGAGCACTCACCAGAGTATCGACCTTCACGGTATTGTTCCGGTTCACATCCGAGTATTTATACACAATGTCTAAGCTATATTCCCCTCAAAGGAATGTCACTCCACTGCGTTACCAAGCCTTTGTTACTTCTGATTGCTTTTCTGTGTATTACTGTTTGTTTCAGTTTACTGTTTCTTGTTTTGGTCTTTGCTCTTTGGATTTGCTTGTTTTTGCTGATTGCCTTTCTGGATTACTTACAGTATGAACATTTTACACAATTGCTCTGTGATGATTTCGAACACCCTGCTTGTGGCCAGGATATCTCTGACCAGTTGCTACAGCTCCGTCAGGGGCATTAGCTTCTGCACTTCACGGCATAGCTTCTCAACTTTAGCTGATTAGAGTGGATGGAATGACACGGCCCTAAAAGCAGTATTTTGAAAATTTGGGACGCAAATCTGTCATTAAACCAGTATGTTAGTACAACCATCTGCATCGACAATCTCAGAAGAAATCAAGCACAGCCAAACCATTTTCGAATAGCCTCAGGAGGCCATGGAGGAACGAGACCATCTTCAATGTTATCATCTGTGCTCCTACTATGGTGGAGCTGGACATCAGTGTACTGGCTGCCCTGAGAGACCTACCCGACCTTCTCAGGTGAGCAGGTGAAATTTCCAAGTACCTGTCACATTGCATCTTGCTGATTCCTCCCCTTTCATCCCTAGTTGACTCTGGGTCAGCAGTTAACATCATTTACCACATCCTGGGCCAAGATCTTAAACTTCCCATCACATCATGCCATGCTCTTGTAAAAGCATGCAAATTAGACTCTTTCACGTGGAAAAATCTTGCTGTATTTTACCTTCTCACCAGCCAACCAGATCATACTAGGCTTCCTCTGAAAGAACCTATGACCAAAATTCTTGTCATAAATACAGCAGGTGCTCAACAGGTCAAGTCAAGAGTCAAGTCAAGAAGCTTTCATTGTCATTTCAACCACATATAGCTGTTGCAGTTCACAGTGAAATAAGACAATGTTTCTCCAGGACCCTGGTGCTGTATAAAACAAAAACAGAGCTAAGGACTTAGTAAGTAGTCCTAGCCACATATAGTGCATCTGTGCAACCTGGTGCAAACAGTGCAGGACAAAAGACAAAAAAGACAGTGCAGGACAAAAGACAAGAAATACAAAACAATACTCAAAAGACAATACACAAAAGACAATACACAAAAGACAATATACAAAACAGCGCCGACCAATGTAAATACTGTATGATCAGTCAATATTACGTGTGCGGAAATGAGCTCATGGAATGAACACATAAGTATTATAGCAACAGTTATATGAGGTATTGTAAAGTATTGTGCAAAACAGCAATAGACAGCAATGTGAGACAGCATGTACAAAGAGCAAAAACAGTGTGCAAAACAGCATGTAGATAGTTTGATATGATGATGCTGTAGACATGGATGTAAATTGGAAGAGAGGATATATGGTGTGGGTCATTGCAGTCCTTACAGTTGATTGTGCATGTGTGTGTGTGTTGTGCTCGGTACAGTTCAGTTCAGTTATTGAGGAGTCTGATGGATTTGTGAAAAGAAACTGTTACACAGTCTGGTTGTGAGTGCCCGAATGCTTCGGTACCTTTTTCCAGATGGCAGGAGGGTGAAGAGTGTATGTGAGGGGTGTGTGGGGTCATCCACAATGCTGTTGGTCTTGTGGATGCAGTGTGTTGTGTAAATGTGCATGATAGAGGGAAGAGAGACTCCAATGATCTTCTCAGCTGTCCTCACAATACGCTGCAGGGACTTGCAATCCTGGACGGTGCAGTTCCCAAACCAGACAGTGATGCAGCTGCTCAGAATGCTCTCAATAGTCCCTCTGTAGAACGGAGTTAGGATGTGGGACTTTGTAAGAAGTAGAGACACTGCTGGGCTTTATTGGTGATGGAGCTGGTGTTGACTGACCAAGTGAAGTTCTCCGCTAGATGAACACCAAGAACTTTGGTACTCTTGACGATCTCTACAGGTGATCCATCAATGGTTGTCTTGAGGCACATAGGAACAACAACGCTGCTCAGGAAAATGTTGAAGATGTCAGTGAAGACATCCGGTATCTGATCTGCACATTCCATGAGCACCCTGCCAGGACTGTTGTATGGTCCAGCAGCCTTACCTGGGTTAACTCTGCGTAACTCTGGGAGGGAGGCATCACTATCACAGGCAGGTGAATTGGTCTTGTAGTTCGTGATCGCCTGTATGCCCTGCCACATGTGTTGGGTGTCTCGGCTGTCCTAGAAGTGGTTGTGGATTGTCTGTGCGCTTTGCTTCTCTGATGGCTTGGGACAGTTTGCCTTTGCTGTGCTTAGGGCTGCCCTGTCCCCTGTTCTGAAATGGTCTGGTAATGGTCTTGAACACAGTCATGGTTGTTGCACAATTTCTGTATTGTATTAACTTCTGGCGGTTGTATACATGAACACAGCTGTCTCTGGTGTCCATGTACTAGCAATATTCGGGCTAAAAAAACACAGCACCATATTGTATCCGGAGTGGCCACTGCGTGCTACTATTGCGTTGCCATCTTGGATTTATTTGAGTCATGCCACAAATGTGGAAGGCCCAAATGCTAAGGGTCTGTTATCTGTGCTCAGATAATCAGGACCTAAAAGAGATGTTTAGCAAAGAACAGGCCACAGAACCTCCACCCCATTGCCCCTGGGACTGCAGCATTGACCTGTTACCCAACACTCCTCCTCCCAAGAGCCGCATTTATCCATTATCAGTTCCAGAAACAAGAGAAATAGAGGAATATATTAAAGAGGCACAAGCAGCAGGCTTCATTCATCCCTCAATGTTTCCTGCCGCATCAGGTATTTTCTATGTGGTAATGAAGATGGAGGATTACAACCATATAACGACTAGAAAGGGCTCAATGCTATCATGGTCTGGCACCCATATCTACTACCACTTGTACCCCCTGCCTTACAGCAACTTTGAGAAGCGAAAATTTTTACGAAGTTAGACTTAAGGAGTGCTTACAAACTGGTTCGGATACGGGAGAGGGACAAATGGAAGACAGCATTTGTAGCTTCCCGCAGCCACTACGAATATTTGGTAATGCTGTATTGACTTGTACTGTACTAACGTGCAAGCATTATTCCAATCATTCGTCAGTAAAATTTTCTAAGATCTCATTGATCTGTGTCATTGTTTACATTGACAATATCCTGATTAACTAAAAAGAACTACAGTACTCATGTGGCTCATGTATTACAGGTTCTCCAAAGAGAGCTAGAACACGTTTCTGTGGTATGTTATTAGCCAATGGGTACAAATGAATGCTAGCAAATTGAGTGCAGTGACAAATTGGCCCACACCCACTAACATTCTAGCTCTCCTGCGATTACTGGGCTTTGAAAATTCTTACTGTTGCTTTATTCAGGTTTATAGCACTGTTGCAGCCACCCTCATGTTGCTACTCAAAGGAAAACCCAAGAAACTTTAGTGCTCCAAGGCCACCCAATGGTTCTTTAAACTACTCAAAGTGAAATTCACCACAGCCCTTGTTGTGGAAGTAGATGCATTGTGTTGCGGGATCGGTGCAGTGCTTTCTCAGCACCATGAAGATTTGGGAAAACTCAACCACTGCGCTTTCTTTTCCCATAAGCTGACCCCAGCAGAGGCTAACTATGACATCAGCAACTGGGAGCTCATGACCATAAAGGAGACACTGAAATAGTAGAGACACTGGCTGGAAGGGGCCTAGCACCCATTCCGAGTCCTTACTGATCATAAGAATCTCAAATATATAAATAAAACAAACAGACTGTCCAGGTTCCAAAATACAAAAGCAAATGCCTCACCATCATGACCAGGTCCAAGCCGAACCCAACCCCAAACCCATCCTACCATCCCCAATCGTCATTGCCCCCATTCAATGGGACCTTATGGAGGAAATCAGGCAGGCCCAATAAAACAAGGAGAGCCTCGTCAATGGCCAGCAGGCTTTTTTGAACCCCTACCCATACCCCAAAGACCATGGACCATGCAGTTCACGTCCAGGGTATGGTAAGCGTATTAACGTGAGTCTTATGTCCAGCTATCACCCCAAGCCAATGGCCAGGTGGAGCACCATAATCAGGAGCTGGGCCTCTACCTGAGAACCTACTGCTGTAGAGAACATCGTTCGAGTGAACTCATCCCGGGGCCGAGTACTCACAAAATTCTCTGTCTCACACCATTTCAGTGTGTTCTGGGGTACCAACCGCCCTTGTTCCTGGTCAGAGGAACCCCTTGGGCATCCCCAGAGTAGACGATTGATATCAGCCGAGCAGAGAAACTTGGAAAATGGCCCTTGTATGTCTACAGAGAGCTGTGTGCAGACAAAGTGTCCAAGCTAACAACAGAAGAAGGCACCTCCATGTTCCCTACTGACCGGGACAAATGGTGTGACTATCGACTAAGAACCTACGCCTTAGACCCATGCCAGAAACTGAGCCCCAGGTACATTGGACCCTTCAAAGTGATCAAACAAATCAACCCAGTAACATACAGACTAGAACTACCAGCCAATTACCTCATATGCCCATCATTCCATGTTTCCTTCCTGAAGCCTGTTTACTCCAGTAACGACACATCTCCCTCTGCCTCTCATTCATTGCACATATATTGACCACATTATTAAGGAATGGATATAAGAAAGGTGTCTATGGGACTATTTTTTAATCCCACTCTTAACTAGTCATGTAGATTATTTTAACCAATCCTGGTTGCCCCTGCTTTTTCCCCCACTACAAACATAGTTGGTTATATTTCCCAAAATAGAAACAAAATACAAAATAAAACCAGCATGACCCTGACCCTGACTAGGATAAAGCAGCTACTGAAGATGAATAAATATATGTTGCATTTGTTACAAAGCACTGCATGAGCACCCAATATGTTCCTATGCTAATAAACATGGCCTTTACATCCTGCAAGCTGTGGCTACATATGTGGCTCAATGTTTAGTGTTATGATCTAGTGATAAATAAGATAAAATGATATGGGTAAAATCCCATAACTACCATAGAGCCTATTGCGGCCTTGAGTCCTCATTGAATAAACTTAATATGCTGTAATATACCGTGAAACATACTGTTGCTACTGTAAGTCTTAGGAAAAGGTCAACCCCCACTAAAAAAGAGAATAAGCACATCACAGTAATTTTAAACAAATGGATTTTGTATTTTGCAGCCATGAATCTGTAACTGTATCGATATAATATGTAACCTCTCTGCAGATTGGATACTGTGCTGTGTAATATATTGAGGCAGCACATTCATTAATGCATCATTAATAAGCTGGAACAAATCATTGAACATAATATTGTTAAAACAAATTACAAATGACAATTCATGTAGCTGCACAAATGTGCACTCATACTGTAATATAATGCACATGTTTTCCTGTACCCTAATATGTATTTCTTTAATTCAGTAAATCAGTAAATGTTAGGAAAGCATTTTAGTTAATAATAATCTATAGACGAATATCTTCTAAATACTCATACTGATAAAACAGATACAAACTGATAAAGTCTTATCATTTATCCTTTGTGTGACTTTTATACAGTAATACAACCTCATATATAATAAGGCTCATATGAATGTATTGTTTATTTTAGGAAACCTAGTTAGATAATATATGGCAGCTGCACAATACATAAAGTCATGCAGATACAGGTCAAGAGATTCAGTTAATGTTCACATCAACATCAGGATAGGAAAATAATGTGATCTCAGTGACTTTCACCTTGGCATGGTTGTTGGTGCCAGATGGGCCATTTCCAGTCTTTCAAAAATTGATGATCTCTTGGGATTTTCATGGACAACTATCTCTAGAGTCTACACAAAATGGTGCAGAAAAAAATCCCACGGTCAGAATGATATAGGCGTATAACAAATAAATTGTTTGTCAGTAATAAATGATTATCTAATATTTAGTTGATGATTAATTATTAAACTTTAGCTAAATCTCATTTATGATAATTTGTTAATTTGCCAAATGCATAAGAAAGATTATTTTTTTGAGGACTGATGCTTTAATGTTAGTTATTAACAAGTGCTAATTGTCCTCAATATAACACCACATGCTGTCCATGTGCTCATATACAGTATATAGTGTAGGCAGGTAAGATGGAGATGGTGGAGAACTGGAATTTGCCGGAAAGTGGAAAACAGATTTGCTTCTCAGGCTGGAGCAGTTTTCCTTCAATCTGTTGACAGGAGATTAGCCATCTCCCTGTAGCCGTGAAACAGCTGCTAATCCTACCTCTCTTTAATCCTATACGCTACACAGAGCATGCCTATGTTTATTCACAGCGTCTGCTGGAAACACATGCCACGATGAGGAAGTTGCTTTTCTCTGGTACTTTCAACAGACTGAATTTACTGTAAGAGTTTAAGTCAATTTTAATTGTTAATAACACTTTTGCTGTTGTTGTCTTTAATAAAGCTTCTTGAAATAAAGCATGGATTGGTTTGTTGAATTGTGGGTTATTTCAGTGATCAGTTTCAATTTCAATTTCAGTGATTTTGGATGATAGAATATTAAATCAACATTTAATTACACAAGAAAATTTCAGAAGACAATTCCCCACCAACTTTACAGAAGTAAATGTGTAAAAGTGACTGTACATAAAGGCGAAATAAGCCCTGTGCAAGGCATACTGACTGAAACAATTTGCTGCAATATGGCAGGTTTCACAGAATGAAGAGAGATGTTTCTTAACTCATTCTGTTGCCTTGCAGAGCAGGATTCCTATATCGGGGAGGGGCAAGATAAGTGGAACTGTAATTGCTGGCCCTTTTTTCTCTTTGATGAATAAAAAAAATACAGCACATAGCATACACAATTTTCTGCCAATTATTGCTGACAGATAAAAGCATAAGCACTGGAAATTCAGCTCTGCTAGAATAGGAAATGCCTTGAATTGGTTGCAACGATTTGAATAGCAGGTTTCAGAGGAAAAGATTAGATTACTAGAAATTTTAAAAGATCCTGCATCTCTTCAACTAAAACATTTTATAGTGTTCTCCCTGTTCTTCCATTTTATATCATTATAATTTACAGTTGTGGTCTTTTGTTTTGCAGAACACTGTGATAACCATACATATTAGCATAACAACAATTGATTTTACATTTAAATTCAGAGCTCATAACACTGAGTGGTCACAGAACACTAGCAAATCCACTTGCATCCACTACACACCACTACATCTTAATAAGTTCTCCTCACTTCTCTGAGCTATGGTAAGAAATGATCGAATTCATGAAAAAATAACTCACAGTCTGTCCACTGTGACAGAATAAACCTGTGCTTAAATCAGTCAGCCAAGACTCCTGTCCATAATCACATACTGTAAACATGCTCTGATAAATGTACTGCTTATTTGCTCTTCCATTGTTAAGGATGAAGGAGTTGGAGGAAGCTCATTATACTGTAGGTTGAATCTGTAAATCTTTCCAAATTCTCTAGAGAAAAGTCAGAGACACTAATGCATTTCCATGCATAGAATACTAGCAAAATGAATAAAAATCTAGTTTCATAACATTTAAAAAGGAACAATTTTACAGATGCAGTTTGCTGAATTACTTCCAGACTTCCAAAAAGACACATGACTGTTACAGCCTATTGGTCTTCAAAGATTAAAGGGGCATTTCACTGACCTTGTCTATTTAAAAAAATGGTAGTGAGCTCACATTAGCATTTTGTAATTAGTCTCGGTTTGCACACTGTCATCATTAGTCATATTAGTTTGATATGAGATTTGTAATTATTTTGGTTGTTAAAGGTTATGGTCTTTACCTTGGCCTTTCTGTGGCAAACAAGATCTAAATTCCCTTTACAGCTTTACTTCTTAGAATGTAATGTATTGCAACAAGGACTCCACATCCTCGCTAACTCCACATTTTCATTTGAACATGCACAGAAATGTCCATTAACAGGTATGCTCATTTTAAAGTTAATGTAGAAAAGTAAATTTGTAAATAAATAGCACCTTATATATGAATAAGTCAGTTGATTGCACCAATATCTTCTTCAGTTTTGAGTTCAATAATATTCTTAAATTAGGAGACCCATTATATATATATACATATATATATATAAAATTTTCTGATGTAAAACCAAGTTTGTTAAACACTTTCTCTACTTTGTCTAAAATACCTTATGATGCTGTTTAGACAAAAAGGTTAAAGAAAACAAGTTAGAGACAAGTTAGTAAAAACATTGAAATTGAGCCTAATTTTTCGATTTTATTTTATTTTTGTATCTAAGAGCCAGAAACTAAAGGAAATACACCCTTCTGTTAGAATACAATAATTGCAAAGGAAATTAGCAGTTCAGCTCAGGTTATCAGCAAAATGCTTACCATGCAAAAAATGGTAATGGCTTACCAAATATCAAGTTTGTAATCTCTAGTTTGTAAATGTCTTGTAATGTTTTATAGCTTTGCCTCCGCTGTCTGCTTGCTTGAGGAAGCAAAATTCTGTTTAAAAAGGAACGTTTTAAAACACTGTATAAGTAAAGGAAAAAGTTCTGTCTTCCTGGTCATAAATATGCACTTCTGTGACAATTAAAAATGCACAGTAAAATCTCAAACTATTTTTCTTAATGACACACTCTTCACCATGCTTATGCAGGTGCTGAACTTGAATTTCGAACCAGCCCATTCAGATCATTAGTAAATTTACCTGCATGCAATTCATGCCTATGAGGCTATCGCTGTATATTATATTTTTTTGTGTAAAGAATTCAGGACCACCACTGGTAAAGACAAAGACAAGCACTTACTTTTAGGACAAACTAAACATACTGAATTTTTCTCCCTTGACAATATGATGTCACATAAAATCATGACACAGTAAAACAGCTTAGAAATGATAATATATGAATGAAAATGTATCAAAGAATTCACAAATTTAAGAATAGAGGCATTTCTGAATGTCATGAAATGTGTTTGTAATTATATTAATGAATCATATATGTCAATAAATGTTATAAAGTTAGCAATCAGGGCACAGTGACTTAGCATGTATGACTTACGCCTTCAGGTTTGGGGGATTGATCCCTGCCTGCACCCTGAGTGCCCAGAGGTTCCACATGACCTTGTGTAGGTCAAGCCCTAAAGGTGGATGAGTGCATGGATGAAAGTCAGACATTCTCAACAAGTTGCTTCAAAAAAGTTCTTCAGCCAGGTTATGGTTTACTGCCATTGTGAGTAATATCATCTAGGAATGCACATGGGTAACTGCTTGAAGCACCAGTACTTAAATACTGGCTATTTGTTGTGGCCTACATGATGATCAGGAAAAAAAATGAAAAAGAGAACCCATGTCTGGCAATATTTTGAGGCAGCAAACAGCACTTTCATGGTGTGCTAGATACAGATCTAGATTATCCTTGTGGGTGTTTGAAATTCGGTTTGAATTTTCCATGAATTTCTTAAATTGTTGTAATCTAAGCACGATATAGATGGGTTACCTACTGTTACTAAAAAGCCTTAGTTCACTATGTTCTAAAAAGTCAGTGTTGATTCACTGTTTCACTCTTTCTTACAAGTGAGTTGTAAGAAAGTTGAGGATGTTATCAGGATTCAGCAAGGACCAATCAATGTTGAGACCTAATTTAATTTGTCATGGACTCATGCAATTCTTCAGGAATAAGGTGATTATGTTGTTCGGAATCACTCGAGGATGTGAGTGCAGGTACTCAATGGCTTTATAACTATAGCAAACAAAACAAAGATGCAATCTTACAATGAAGTAAAAAAACAGTTGGAGGTCATGCGATGTACACACAACATGAACTGGGTTAGACAGAATATCACAGAATGGGGAAACCAGAACTAGATCAAAACCAGAGAGACAAAACTGTTTCAAAAGCTTGGTATAGACAGGTGCAGAACTGTGTGTGTGTGTGTGTGTGTGTGTGTGTGTGTGTGTGTGTGTGTGTGTGTGTGTGTGTGTGTGTGTGTGTGTTTACAGTGAGTGTGTTATGAAGGTGATTGAGTCCAGGTGGGTGTAATCAATCTGGTAAGCATGAACACGAGAGAGTTTGAGTATTGTAGCCTCGGTAGCCAGTCATGTTGGTTGTGCTGAATTCTGGGATATGTACTCTGTTTATATTGTTAATAGAAGAGCAGACTTTAAATTTGTTTCAGAACCCAAATATCCATATTCCTTTTGTCCCTTTTTGCCCTTTTAACCAGTGAGGGTATTATAATTTGGCCCACAGATGGAGTCACAGATTCATTATTATTTTGCTGCAGGTCTAAACCTGACCTATAGCCCATTCTAATAGTCAGTCATTGCTGCCAAGTTTCTGGTGCTTCTAAGCCTGTGTGATCTAAAATGACCGTATGGCCATAAAGACAGTGCATTCTGAATCGAAAATAACTTTTCTGCAGTATGAGCAAGACTGAAAGCTACTGCTTCACTGGCACTGGCAATGCCTTCATTGTCCTGATAAAATCTTTCTTGCATAAATAACAACATTTTTGTAACCATTTCTAAACATACACAGATTCCTAAGAAAAAAAAAGATTATATAGACCTTTTAAAAGAGATGTTTGAGAAATTATGTGATATAAGAATTTTAAAGACATAGTAACCAACTAACAGAGTTTCATAGTCAATAGATACAATGAGTTCACCTGTGGTCTAGTGGCTAAGGATCCCATGCTTTCACTGCCATGCAGGGAACAAACCCAATCCTTGGGAGGTTCACAAGACAGTGCACTCCCAAGGCTGGATAAAAACAGACATGTTGCATTAGGAAAGGTGTCAGGTGTAAAATCTGTGCCTAACCATATATGTGGGTCAGAGGTTACTCTGTGGTGACCCCTAACGGGAACAGCTGACATACGAACAACAACATCCTCACACAATAATCCAAAGATTCTTTCTATTTTCTTAGGCATTTTATCGACATAAATTAAGTGGTTTGTTCTGTTATCTGTGAACTTCCCTAAAATGTTTGAGTTACTGTCAAATGTTCCCTCATCAGAAAATCTTCCAAATGTTTTTTCTTTTTTTTATTCTTTGGAAGCTTAGAACCCTTCAGGAATCCTTTTTTTTTTTACTAAACTCCAGCAAGAAATTGGAATTTATTTCCAGAACGATGTTATCTGCTGCCAATTAACACACTCCTATGCCACAGACAGTTTGGAAACTCATGCAGATATTTGCTCAGATCTCTGTTCTGCTTCAGAGAAGCTTGATTCAGACAATAAAATTTTTCATTTACTGCCAAAAAACGCACGCTGACATGCCAAAGATAAACAATCTTAGGACAAAATAGTATTAAAGTTAGATTTAGCTATACTAACTAAAGACATTCAGAAGATATATACTGGTTTTGACAGATGTTGTTAGTTTGTATTGTTGCTGCATTAATGAGTTTGTTGCTGATCAATTAAGTTTGTAATTAAGGCCAAGTGGGCTCCAGATGGGCTTTTCCTGCATTAGCAACTGAGAGATACTCCTATGGGGATTGGAATGGATTGAGATTTGGCTTTCCATACAGCACTCTACTAGTGTTGCACAATAGTGTTGGGTGATTGCGTAGACAGCCTTGAGAACACCTCTGCATTTGGAATGATAAATAGGAATAACATTAAGACAAGCAAGCATTTCAAGGGTAGTGATTTGGAATAGCAATATGGCATCTACTGCAGAAGATAGAAGGACAGATGGGTTTGTGTGTAGTGTCAGTGTCTTCCTGGAAGATAAAGAAGAATGAAAGCAAAAGTGGGAGTATAAAATGATAGTGAGAGAAAGACAGTGTTTTCTGTATGAGTATCTCATTATGGACTATGTACTTGAATTGAGTTTGATCAGTGTGTAATGTACAACTATTTGGTTTTAGGACTCATAACAACAAAATTAACAGCAACATCAGAGGAGCCACAGTACTCTTTTTCATATTTACCAAGAAAACCAAAATAAACTTTTATTTTGCATATTTTGTGTTTCCATCTTTTCCTTTTCATTCATTTTAAAGAAGTTAAACTGTGAGTTTAGTCTGAAAAACAATGTGAACACTTTACCAATAGACCAGGAACCACATCGTGGTACTAAACCTGAGACTGCCTGAAGGAGGAGGTTAGTGAGTTTGGTTGCACTGGAACTGTGCTGTGATTTCCATGAATGTGGATGCCACTAGTACTCAGGTCTGCACTTGTTCAGAAGCTAAAGTGTCCTGTGCTTGTGTTTTAGCCAATGACAACATTAGTTTCCACAATGCACGTGTACCATGACAGACAGGGGAACATTGTGGGATACGGATGAGGTGAGATCAACCCAAATGCACTGGGGTTTGATAGAATCAAGTGAGTCCTATATTAAGTGTCCTTAATATATATATATATATATATATATATATATATATATATATATATATATATATATATATATATATATATATTTTTTTTTTTTTACATAATAATTTTCTGTCAAATCTTAATAATACAAAACATTTGGCAGTTTGCTGGATATAACATGTTCATCTACCAAACCAAGCAAACTGACATGCTTTGTTATTCAGTCATTCATATTCCCTAGATGCACAACAGTCAGGATCAGGTGCTGTGAAATGGGGCATGAGCTCATTGTGAAAAGGTTTACTGATAAAAATTTGCTTCTTGATGCTGCTTTATATATGTGGTAGCATAAACATTTTTCCCAGCCTGCAACTTAAATCACAACTTGCCATTTCTTATGTTTCTTAATTTCTTATATTTTTTGTGTTTTAACCTGAACAGGACACAACAGATACTAGTACTCTTATAATTTTCTCTTCTCTAGGTTTTCTAGTTTTTACAATCAAATGTTCTTCAGATGCAGAGCCAGCTCCATTAAAATCCTCAGTAATGGAAACTATCTTTCATTCTGGACTGAAAAACATTTGTCAGTGGAGTCGATTCAGTAATGGCAGAATGAGTGGATGCTGAAGAAAGAGGAGAAAAGTGACAACACAGCAGTAAATCATGTCTAAAACAGAGAGCAAGGTGGGAGAAAGGGGTGAACTCTCCATCAGTATCAAAGGAGACAGGTGTTTGTATAAAATGGCATTTCAAATGGCTTCACTGGGGACCAAGAAATGCTTTGAGTCTGTTTGTGTCTTGTTATATGAGAGAATCAAATATGCAGTGTACTTATTTCCCCAGACAATGTTGACTCATACAGAGACTACAGGGTTTGCAAGGATGTCATATGGACTAAAGACAGGGTTCTCATCTCAGGTCAAAGCAAATGGAAAGATAATATGAAAGAAAAAAAAATAGACAGAAAAACAACAGCAGGAGATGTATGTTTGTGGGAAATGGACCTTCCAGGGATGGTAGCCATGCACTGTCATAACGAAACAAGGCAATTCGACACAGATGAGAATGGCACACAATTGATAGGAAAAATGTTTACAATATTGAAATAAAAAATGCTTGTTAATTAAGCGTGAAAATGTAGTAACACTATGTAATAAATAGTATTTGTAACAAACAAAATAGTAAGTAAATCATATGGTGCTAAATACTAAATGTGTAAAAACTGGCAGTGCTTTATAAATTATAAAGCTAGAAGTGGTGATTATTTACAAAAAATATAATATTGGTATCTGTATGTGGGAAGTAAAAATACAGTTATATCTGAGCAAAACCTAATAATCTATTATTATTATTATTATTATTATTATTATTATTATTATTTTTATTTTTATTTTTATTATTATTATTGTGCTGAGGAAAGAGAAAGTCTGAGATAGAAAATTTATAATTCACGTCTGGATATATGGAGATACACTGGGCTGCTTCAGTTTATCCAGAAGTAGTTAGAGAATCCTGAAATGGTTGAAAGTGGAGTTGAAGTCAAAAACAGATTGCATTGTCACTGTGAGAGCTGTTAACATGCTGAAGAACGTTTTAAAGAAACAAGCAAGTAGCATCATCTGTAGACTTGAGTTAACCATGCATGCTCTCATTGTTTCACAACACATTACTTTTATTTTAGATTTTGTAATGAATGTGATTAAACATAAGGGTCCCGATATACAGTAGGATCTGTAATCGAGCCTGTTACTCTAACTAAAATACCTGTTTAAATGAATAAACTATTTGAGTCACATGATTTTAACATGAGGGCTTAGAGAGAATGCAACTGCACAAAGCAAGAAAGTTATTTTGGAAAAAATACATAAAATGTCATAAAAGTCATTCCAGGTACACTTATGAAAAACATCACAATATCTGTGTGATGCGCATGTGATGTGTCACCAACACAGGTTTAAACATGAACCATATTACCACTCTATTCTTATAATAATAATAATAATAATAATAATAGTAATAATAATAGATTATTAGGTTTTGAAATAGAACAATAGAAAATTGCTGGGTGTATGCACTGGTTATGTGTCTCTTGATCACTTTCACACCCAAGTTTTGCTTGTTTACAGAAAAAAAAAAAAAAACAGTCAAAAATTAAACTGAATGACATATTAGAAAACAGCAAAGCAAATTTTCCACCATTTTGGAAGTGTGAAAATCGTGTGATGTGTCAATCATACATCAGTTACACTTTTGTGTTTGCTACACTACACAAAAATGGCATTTTCAGATTTATATTCTTACAGGAATTCTGCCCTGAAAGGATGCAATTTCAAATTTACCCCTGTTATAGGCCTGAGTGAAAGGTAACGTTAAAATAGGTTACAAGGCAAACAGGCCTACAGAATTCAACATTACATTTTTTAAAGGACTTGGACAAGAGCAAACACCCATCTTCATGCAATACTGGCCTACCATCAGATCTGCTTCTCCAGCAGACTACGGCAGGATTATGGATGGATGATGGATTATGACCAGATTTTGCATAACTATGCAGAACTACTACACTGCATATTGCACAACAATAGTATCATAGTGTCACTGCACACTCTTACGCATTCTTACACACACTGCTGGTTTAATTACGACCTTTTCTTATGACCACAGTTTTAAACATGCCCAATTGTAATAGTTTACATACAGTTAGTCTGTGCAGACATCTCAGTCTCAGAATGTAAATAGCTTGGATAGTTAAGTATGTTTATATAAATTGTGTTGTGACACCAAATTTATCTTTTTGGATTAATAAACTATCTGTATTCTCTACTCTTAAGAATACAACCTTTGTCTAATTGAAATGTTTGAATAAATGTTTTAGAGGAAAACAATGTTTTTGAAGCCAACATTTTGCATTAACCTAGATTAAAGACATTTCATGTTACAATACATTTACTTGTATCTAGACTACCTATGTAATTTCCATAGCAACTTCAAAATAATAAATAACAGACTGATTTATTTCCTTTTTTTTTTTTTTTTTCTTCATATTTTCACTGTCATATATCTAAATACTCTTTGTAAGGATTTAGTGGCATTGGCTTTTAATTGCTTGAACATGAACCAAACTTGGAGTAGCCTTCCACAAGCTTACAATACTTTGACGTGTCTCCTTGCTTAGACATAAGGTCTACACATCATCTAAGGGAATCATATGGTCAAATGGTCTCTAAGCCTTTCACTCCTCCAAAAGGCTGATTAGTCTGCAAACCTGCATACTTCACTCTGGCTGTTTTCATGCTAGTCATGGAGTAGCACTGAGGTTGAAAATGTAGTCTGTATCTCAACAACCCATTTTTGAAGTGTTTGTGTGTATTTGGGACACATTTCTGCAAGTCTGATAAGTGGAGTGTTTTGATCTTTAGTAACCACTTTATCCAGATCAGGCTCATTCAGAGCAGCATTTATACACATTTAAACACCCATTCAATCCTAGGGACAATCTAGCATAGACATACATGCATAGTTTTGGGGCTCAGGATCAAACCCTGCTCTCTAAAATTGTGAAGCAAAAATATTACCCTTCTAAACACCAATGCTGAGCTCAGATCTGATTATCCTGGTTGCAAATATTCTAGCTAAAGACTCATTTTGCAGCAGGTGTTTGGTCTAGCGTCGTCTGTGGATGAAGAGGAGGAGGCTTGAAACAGCAGATAAAATATGATGATTCTTACCTGTGTATGATTACAGACAAGTTACTTATAGGTTCTCTCAGAAAAAAAATGCATGAACCAGGGAGAGTGAGACAGAGCTGAAATAGGTCACACATAATATAAGCTGTCCCCTGCATTTCAGCACCACTGTAGAACCTGGTGTATGTGAATATCTGTGGGCGGGAGGACTCAGAAGACAAGTGGCTATTAACATAGCTTTGTTTCTCGCTTGATCTTTCAAATAGTGCTTTTCAGCATGTTTTTAACAACACTTATGTTGTGTGTGACCTCTGTCAGCTTTATCTGCCTTCCTCTGGTTCAGGGTATTCTCTCCTGAAAAAAACCCCAAAACAATCAAAGCACCTATAAGTAACCTGGTGGTAATCACACACAGATGAGACTCATGTTTTACCTTCTGATTCAACCAACTCCTTTCGGTCCGCAGCTGACACCCAGTCACACCCATGCTGCCACAGCTCATTATGCTCAGATGTGACTAGTCAGAAGGTGCTGATGAATTTTCCTTTTATTGTAGCTCCAGCTGTAATTTCAATCACAGGTTTATATTAATGGCCTTATTCTACCATGCTTTTGTTTCTATGGTAACTGCCCATTCAGACACTCTTGTATTGCAGACACTACACATAATCTAAGGCACATTGTGCTATCGGGTTTCTCAGGAACATGACAAACTCCATTTGTTTTGTCATTAACTTCAAGAGACAGGCGGGTGATAGAATGACTGTTAAATATAGCTGTTAAAACAACTGACAACATTGAATTGACAACAAATCTACAACAAGGACTAACTTGTCTTGCAGACATTCCACAATATTAAAAGTAACTATAAATAGTTGATTTAAGAAGTATGATTTGTCATTCATTAATAAGTTAAAAATGGTAAACATTAGAACACTATAGTGAAACTTTTTTAAATCATTCATTCATTCATTCATTTTCTACCGCTTATCCGAACTACCTCGGGTCACGGGGAAATCTCAGGTGTCATCGGGCATCAAGGCAGGATACACCCTGGACGGAGTGCCAACCCATCACAGGGCACACACACAAACTCATTCACTCACGCAATCACACACTAGGGACAATTTTCCAGAGATGCCAATCAACCTACCATGCATGTCTTTGGACCGGGGGAGGAAACTGGAGTACCCGGAGGAAACCCCCAAGGTACAGGGAGAACATGCAAACTCCACACACACAAGGCGGAGGCGGGAATCGAACCCCGACCCTGGAGGTGTGAGGCGAACGTGCTAACCACTAAGCCACCGTGCCCCCTTTTTAAATCATAATAGTAATAATAATAATAATAATAACAACAACATTAATAATAATAATTATTATAATATAAAGACAGCAATATGGATTAGAGAAAGTTTTGTTTTGTGTGTGTCGAACAAGTAAAATCTATCCCCTTATTTAATATACAGTAAAAAGTATATAAAAATAATATTTCGTTTTTTATAATGCATGTGTCAGGACTCTGCCCGGACTCTGGCCATGTGCCTTTTGTTTATGTTTTTCTGTCACATGTCTGCCCCGTCCCTTGTCTCGTCCTGCCCGCTTCTGCACACCTGTCCCTCATGTGTCTTGATTATTAGTAGTATTTAGTTAAGCCGTGTTGCCTGGTGCAGCGGGGAATCAACTGTTGTCTTTGTCTGATCTAGTCTGTGTTATGTTTCATGTTTTTTCGTTATTAAACCCTGTTTATTTTGCTATCCTGCGTTTGGGTCCCTTTTATCCTGCGTTCGTGACAGCATGTTGTTGTTGTTGTCCTTCAGCTGCTCTCTGTTCATTGTCACCACAGCAGATCATCCGATTCATATATTTTTGATGTGGAACAGGTTTTACACTGAAGGACCTCCCTTACACAACCTTTCCAATTTATCTGGTCTTTGGACCAGCACTGAGAGTTAATCCCTCAGTGGCCAAGTTGGTTCCTGCCCAGAAATCGAACCCGAACTGTCGCAGCGAGAGCACAGGATCCTAATAATGCACAATACTATACCAAAATGGTAATCATTTGGAAAGAATTTGGGAAGTGAATAAAATGAGCCATAATTCACCGCTAATAGAGATCCAGCATGGATTTATAATAAATTAACTATTTAAAAGTTTCTAATAAAAGTTTTGATTAAACAGCATTTATGAATGTATTATCTTTATTCATGTATTCACCATTTTGCATAACAATCCATCCAACCTTTTTGAATCCTCAGTGTTCTTGCTATTAATACATATTGTATATTGTCTTGTGACTAATATACCATTTCTATGTTATTACCAGTGATAACAGTATTGAAGGTGAATATTTAATATCTGTTCTCAAGTGAAATGGGAATCTTATCTTCACACTTTGTCTCGATTCATTTGCCCCAATTTGGATCGTGCTGAATAATGCCATGGCTCACATTAATAAATTGCAGTCGTGAAGTGTGACAGAGATGTCTATATATTACTTAACTTTAAGTCTAGCAACATCAGTTATCTACACCTGTCATTATGCGAATATTTATTCAGCAGTACAAATCAGTGCAATATGGAAAAGTGCTGACTTGAATTTACACTAATGATGCCAGCTCAGAGAAGTTACTTGATTAAAGACTCGTTCGGAGAAAGGGAATTTCACTGCACTGCAATATACCTGCTTTCTATCTTTTATTTATTGCTTACTGTTGAAGAATCTGGTGACATCCTCTCAAGCCGTAACAGCTATACCTACAAGATTCTGTACATTTTTCTACATTTCTTTTAGTATTCTATACCACTGGAGTTTTTCCCCTCTAATGCCTCAAGTTCTAATGTCTCAAGAATGACACTCAGCCCACACACCCACACTGTCCACATTTACATAATAGCAACAGTGGACAGGAAATTTCATAAATCTCCTCCATTTGACATCTCTGTGTATCATCTCTGAGGCTGCAAGAAAACTGGACGTCCTAAGAATATGAATACATTTGCACCAGAAAAAAAGTGTTGCGTCTCTTGAGACTAAATCATCAGGAGAGGTTTTGTACTAGAGTTTGCATTTTAGTTACATGATTTTGTAAACATGACAATAAGCTAACAAGATGGAGCTAGTCATTGTCTCATTTCAGATTAGGCTGACCGATCAGATAATGAATTCTCTACTGGTTGCTTCTATATTAGTACACAATCATATCGATAGATGTGCCATTCACTATTCCCAAACTGAGATGAAACATTTCCCAGACTCTAAGACATTTTAAGATGGTTTAACATAAAAAAATGAAAGTTCACTTGCTGCCTTGAAAATTAACCAAAATTAATTAATTTGATGCTGAGGGAAAAAAATAACTATTATTTTGAATATGCCAGGAAAAATAAGATTTAAAAAATTTGTGCTCTTGAAATTTGCCAATTTAAATCAAATTGAAGTAATCGTTGGAGTGAGTATTATCAGCAGGTTTCAGTTTCATTTCTCATTCATTCATTCATTCATCTTCTACCGCTTATCCGAACTACCTCGGGTCACGGGGAGCCTGTACCTATCTCAGGCGTCATCGGGCATCAAGGCAGGATACACCCTGGACGGAGTGCCAACCCATCGCAGGGAACACACACACACAAACACAAACACTCATTCACTCACGCACTCACACACTAGGGACAATTTTCCAGAGATGCCAATCAACCTACCATGCATGTCTTTGGACCAGGGGAGGAAACCAGAGTACCCGGAGGAAACCCCCGAGGCACGGGGAGAACATGCAAACTCCACACACACAAGGCGCCCGACCCTGGAGGTGTGAGGCGAACGTGCTAACCACTAAGCCACCGTGGCCCCATTCATTTCTCATATGACAGTTTATTATATGCTTTTATAGCATTTGAAATTCCTCTATCTACATGCTGCTGATAGATTTGCACATAATTGTAAATGTCAGCTTTCTCTGATCTGCACGTAAACTATGCATAAGTTATTTTACAGCCATCAATGGACTTCTCATCTTGTCAGTCTTGTATTATATGGAATGCATTCTTAAGTGGCTCATAATGGCCTGCTACTGTTTCCTTCTCTGCAAGGCAGCCTTGTGAACCAGCTTTTTATTTAGAAACACTACTGGATGTGTCCTTAATAGATGCATTGAGCAGGAGAATGTGTGTGATTGATCCTAATACGTATACTTAAAGCCTGGACACTTCCTAAACATTATTATTTGGATTTCACCTGGATACTATAAACTTAATGAATCTAAGATATGCTACTGTAATAATTAAAAAATCTGTGCTCATACTACAGTAAATATCATTTCAGATCATTTACTGTTAGATGGATTTAGATATTATTATTTATGGATTTGTGGAAGAGTAATGATGTACAATCTCACTGTCTGGTGTCTAGCTAGAAGAGGTTCCTAGCCTAGATGAGCCTAGATGCTCTCAATTCTTCTTCCTCATGTCACCTCAAGGAGTTTTTCCCTGCCACTGTAGCCTCTGGTTTCCTCATTGGGGATCTAAATAAAAATGAGCTCAGGAAGCATGTGTGTGTGTGTGTGTGTGTGTGTGTGTGTGTGTTGGCAGGTGGGATACTGCATAGCTAAAGCTTAGCGGACAGCAGCAAGCGATTTGGAAAGTTGCAGTGTTATTTGTTTTGAAAAAAACAATGTTACTGACAGGCTACTGACTGAATACTTTGCCAAGAGAAAGAGCACAAATAAACCTCCCTCATGTGCACTCTTCCTCTGGATCTGCTGTGTTCTGCTGTGTTCTCTAGGCAGCATACTGCCAGGACACTCTCTTCTTTAGCTGATGACAGTCCTTGAATAGCCTTAATTAGGTGTGAATGATAGAGGGAGAGATGCTATTTATCCTGCAACATCTGCCATTCTGCCATTCAACATCTGGGTTCTGCAGCATTCAGTGTGCTAAAGCTTTGACTTTTGTGTATGTGTATGCACCTTATGTGGCCAGAGTCTTACTAGAAATTCACGTTCGTTGTTCAATCAGATTTGGTTTTCACTGTGATAGGCACAGATTTTCTATGAATTGTCATGTGATTTATTTGGCAGACTCAAACTTCTTGAATTCTCCAATTCATTTTCCTAATTTTAATTTGGCTCTACTGTTTGGATGAAGCTCTTTGTCTTTTAACCAGAAATTAGTGTGTGAGCAGCATTTTCACAGATTTACAGCTAGTCAGACTTTCATGCTAGGACTAAGTCAGGTTATTATCTCATATTGCCTGCCTGCATTTTATCCAGAAAAAAGCAGTATATACTGTACAGAACGGTGCCATTTTGTCACATTGTATACCACAATACACTACCTTACTATTAGAAACTGCAGCCTTCAGCATACTAATGAGAGTGCTTAATAAACAACTTCAAATGCACCTCATTTAACCACAGTCTGTTCATGGTTTGTACATGTTTCATCCAGGGATAAAGGTTTCATGAGTATTTTTCAGAGTATTAACAGATCCTTAGAGCTAACTCTGTTAAAACTAAACATTGTAAGAATAACTTTTCATCCACACTGTTCCAGATAAGGTCTTTAAGAATGATTATGCATAAAATCTGTCAATCGAGCTATCCATTTTCTGTACCTCTTATTCCACACAGGGTTGTGGGGAGTCTGGAGCCTATTCCAGGGGACTCTGGGCACAAAAAGGAGGACACCCTGGATGTGTGGCCAGCCCATTGCACACACACTTACATGCCTGTTCACTCAAAACGGACAATTTAGAGATGCAAATCAGCCTACAAAGCATGTCTTTGGACTGGGTACCTAGATTAAACCCTTGAAGTACAGGAACTCTCCACACACAGGGTTCATTACTGTATCTACTGCATCACCACGATCAATCATGTTTAAAACTTTTTATTTTAGCCAGTGTTGTCTTTAACAATGCATACATTTTATGATTAGTGTAACAATTTTAGAACAATCATCAATTACTTTCAGAAACATTTAATCAGCCCTTGTTTATTTTAACTTACCACATATTTAAGAAATCATACAGTACACAAAGCAGACAAACGGATTTCTCTCTTTCCATTTACACGACACATTTTATTACAGAAGAAAATTGCCATTTCTTGTATTTCATGTTACATTAAACTAACACTAGCTCTTGTTGGAAATTTACTGAATCACTGCAACTAAGGTTTCACAGAGACAGCAGTGTCATTGTGCTTCTCAAACCTGTGTTCTAGAAAGAGACATTTCAGCATCCCAATCCAGCACTTACTGTAAATTGCACTCTAAGCATACTGTTAAGTGATTTGGCATCTATCAAAAACCCTAAAATGTAAGACTTTCTGCCGTGCGTTATTAAAACTAACATTTTGTATGTTTGCTGTGTGTTAACTATTTCTTGTCTGAAATTATTCTTTTAAAAATATACACAAACATTGTTATGCACAGACCACTTTACAAACTAAAACCACATATTAAACAGTGAGCCATATGGACCGCCGGCTTTAGATATCATCAGGTACACATCCACTCATAGCAGTTCAATAAAAAGTTCAGCATTAAAATCACTGCAGTATGTAGCATGTGAATTTTATATCTTTTAGAGTCATTAAATGTATGTATTCATCCCATGCTGGCTTCATGATACTCATTAAAAATTTGTACAACATTGTGAGGTATAAAATGCCCACATTTGCACAATGGAACTGTACAAGACATATACAAGACATAAACTCTATACTGATGCAAGTGTTCAAAGATTTTCTATAGACAAAGCAACATAACAAGTGAATATTTAATGTGTTTACAGTTGACTGATTTACTAGCAACAATGTCTGCTAAATAGGCTGCTGAGGAAAAAACAGTCCTTCCCATCAATAATATTTTTTTATTCTGCTGAGGATGCTTGCTTCATTTACTTTTGTTTTTTTCTCTTTGCTTTAAGTTTGAATATAGAGCTACAGGACAATTCAAATGGTTTTTACCCACTTTCATCCAAGATTACAGATGTTTTTAACAGCCTTGTTGCTTTCCATTTGAGAAATATTGCACCGTTTTAAGGAACATGTTAATACATAAATACATTTAAATCAGAAAACCAGAATCAGAAAACAAAAATATAAGAAGGCAAAAAATCCCATGTCACAGAAATTCTGACTGTGCTTTTCTAAAGTCCGTATTTCTGGAGCAATTCTGACTGCCACTGGCGCTTCCGTTCTGGGAATGCCTGAGGAATCCTGATTTGGCTAAAATCCTTAATGCACTGCTTCATCTCCTCTTGAGCATTGGGTCTTTCCAGAGTTTTTCTGCGCACGAGTCCACCCTCACGTATCCCCACGCCACTGGTCAACGACTGGAAGAGCTCACTGTTGCGCCTTTTATCTGGAAGCTCCATCCACTGCACGGAAGCACCCTTCTTGGGTGGCCTGCCGAGGGTGAGGGTACTGGGGGGGCGAGATACTGAATGCAGGGCTCCACATGGTGCCAGGGAGCCTCCAACTACCGCTTCACGGGGCACCACGATGGAGCTTCCATCCTGGGGTGATGTGGCCTCTGAGTGGGTCTCTGAGCTGGAGGTAGACAATTCGTTCAAGGAAGCTCCACTTTCACTGCCCTTGTCTGCCAGCTTCTCAGGCTTGGGTTCCTCACACTCTGCTCTCTGGGACACGGTCCTGCAGGCGGGCCCTGACACACAAACAAGAACATCATTAAGATGATAAAGATTTAATAATTTCTTTATACAAAACACATGCAGTAAGCAAGATATATTTATATATTGATATAAAACATTTAAAGCTACAGTACTGCACTCTGTTGTGTTTTTTCTCTCTCAAACAATTATCAATTCCCTCATAGGCTCAATCAGGCAGGCATACAACACTCCATTATTGAATATGAATGATATGATATGAATCATATCTCGTAAGCTGCGTTTCTGAGACTTACAGTAAATTGCTGTAAGCTCTTACACAAATCAACACAGAAATGAATGCTTTATGGGGGAACCAAAGAGTGGCAATGGATTCTACAAATCAAAAAATTTTAAATAAGGCAACCTACATTTCCAGTGGAAGATGGTGTTATTTTTTACAGGCTCAAAAATATTGTGTTAATTCTGTATAATCTCTTCCTATTGTTACTCCATTATATGGCACTGGAACCAAAGAGGTTTTTGGCAGAAAACGTTTAACCTCACTGAGCCACTGAATGCCATATGCAGGTGCTAACTGGTGATCAAAGGCTGATACAGAGGCACCAGGGAAGCAGAGATCCGCTCTCCCTAGGCTAATTATACCTGGAGGCATGCCTGTAAACAGACATTCTCTCTCTCTCTCTCTCTCTCTCTCTCTCACTCTCTCACTCTCTCTCTCTCTCTCTCACTCTCTCACTCACTTACTCACCACACACAGACACACAACTCACACAAACACACAATTGCCTGCCCTACCCTGTCTTGATTTTACAAGACTGTCATTATATCCATCCCAACAAGCATTCCAGCCATTTCATTAAAAAAAAAAACAATACCTAAATCATGTATTGGTATTCAGTGATCTAAGAGGTGCACTGCCTTATGGCACATGGGTCTGTTCATGATTTATACACTGAATATTTTCACAACATTAAATCACACAGACATCACATAAACATCACATAAGCATAAAGCCATTGGGTTTTTGTACCCCTGTGCTGTATTTATTTATATGAAAAAAGAACCCTGAAGCAACCGAGCGATGCGGCCATAGGCGGCACCAGAGAGGGGTTAGGCTATGGATGCTGAACGCATCAATGATAAATTGCCCATCAGCCACAACAACCGCCGCATTGTCCTGATTTGAGACTTCAAATAGTGTTATAGTGGTGTTATTAATATATTTATTATACTACCCAGTGCTATAGGTGTTTTTTGTATTGCCGTTGACTGAAATTCTGAAGTGTTCAATTAATGTTTATAAGAAATGATTTCTATCACATTATACTATGTACTATGTAAATCCACACACTCTGGCTCTGTTCTACTCTCTCTCTCTCACTCTCTCTCGCTCTCTCTCTCTCTCTCTCACTCTCTCTCGCTCTCTCTCTCTTTGATGTCTTTTCAGAGTATCATACACTGCCTGATACACTGCAAGTCCTGTCCCATGCTGTGTGCTGTTTAACTATCTGCCGCAGTGGCACTGTGATGAAAGAATTTTCAAGAAAGAATTGTATATGTAATATGCCACCCAACCACTTGTATTGCTGATTGTAGTGGGCCTGATGATGACACGTGAACATGCATAAAGTATGATGCTAACGTTGAAAAAATAGATGTATCTGCGTTCAGTATCTGCCTGTGCCTTTCCAGTGCAGTAAGCAGTAGAATGTGCATATATACAGTAATTATTATATACTGTATACAGATAAGAGAAGACTCATTAGATTGTGGGACTAAAAGCAGCAGGTTCAAAAGCATTCTGTCCTGTGATGAAAATTTTTCTAATGAAAAAGGCAAGCATATGTTTTTAGATTTCCATTCACCTCAGAAAAGGTGAATGGAAATCCATCAAGGAACCAAAAACTATCTGCCAAATGAAACCTTATTGTTATGCTGTACTGAGCAAACAGACTCATTGTAACACCATCATACTAGAGCAACTTGGCTCAAAAAAAGGTTAGGAAAGTAGTGAAAAAACTATAGAAAAACTATAAATAGATTCAATATGCTGTAATAATTAAACCCATAGGTGTTTACAAGCAAAAAAGCATGTATTCACACTAAATAAAGAAGCTGTCTATCTAAAATGTGTATCCTTGATAGGAAGTTATAAAGTCAGCCTCATGCTTCAACCCTCATACTTCACTCCTAACCAAAGAGCTATTATGCTGCCAGTCTGTTGTTATTATATTATCAGGGCATAAATCTCTCCTCTACAAATTCCATTTCTACCTAAAACTGTGTTTTATTTTCTGTTAGAAAAGGTAAAAACATGGCTGAAAAGTGCACTTGATAGACAGGTCATAGAAAATAAAAAATGAAACCATACAGTAAGTTCATGACATGACATTTAGGCACTTGTGACCCTTCGTATTCCATATCCCTCATAACATGGCAACAAAATGATTCAGGAGAAAGCTTCTGTTACCCCGAGTGCACATCCCAGCCACCACCTGCAGTGTCTAAACTAAGCGTAATGGACGTTTTGTTACCAATATGTGGTGTTAGTGCATCTGTGACATTTTGGGTTACTATAAGTTTTTAGATATGTTTAACCATTGTACGTTTGGTGGCACGTTCTGGTATGCAGAGAGGTACCTTATGTTGCAAGTACTGTACATCTGCAATACACACACTATAAAATTTTGTTCATCATAGGCTATGTAGAAATACCCCCAGCTTTCAATGTGAACATTTTGCCATTAGCTTTACTAAGGTTCTTGTTAGCAAACACAGGGTGAGTTTGAACTTTAAACCTCAGAGGTAACATAACATATAACTCCTCTTAGCATTACTGTTTTTTTTCCCAATAGTATAAATGTCCATGCCTCAGTAGCTGTTGAGCAGCTGTCTCACACACACAAACACACTACATTTATTTCTCAGTGCTGTGCTGTCCACAGGGACAAAGTCACGCGAAGAGACAGAGGGATCTGGGACCTGAAGATCTACTCTATATGAGCCTACAGAAATGTAGAGTTAGCCGAACATACAAATACACAAGTATTCACACCACACTCTTTGGATTGTTGACCAAACATCAATACAATTTCTGGAGTTTATTGGCCACATGGAAAATGAAGTAAACGAATATTGATGAATATTAAAATAATTCAATATTAAATGAATATTGAATTATTTATTTAAATCATTTTCATAATATCAAGTACAGTGTGCTTTGTATTTTGGTTGGGTTTTGTGTTAAGCAGCAGAAATGCAATTTATTGTTCCACACGAGAAACATTCATGTCATTCACACAATCACATTTACAGGGCTCAATTTAAATGTGTTTTTAGAAAAAATACATTAATCCGGTTCTGTGACGAATACCTTTTGCCACATGCTCCATGGATTATGGCTGACACCTTTATTAAGCCAGTTTTAGCTGTTTTGGCTTAATATTCTCCCAACATTCATTCATTCATTCATCTTCTACCGCTTATCCGAACTACCTCGGGTCACGGGGAGCCTGTGCCTATCTCAGGCGTCATCGGGCATCAAGGCAGGATACACCCTGGACGGAGTGCCAACCCATCACAGGGCACACACACTCTCATTCACTCACGCAATCACACACTATGGACAATTTTCCAGAGATGCCAATCAACCTACCATGCATGTCTTTGGACCGGGGGAGGAAACTGGAGTACCCGGAGGAAACCCCCGAGGCACGGGGAGAACATGCAAACTCCACACACACAAGGCGGAAGCGGGAATCGAACCCCCAACCGAAGGCGAACGTGCTAACCACTAAGCCACCGTGCCCCCCATTCTCCCAACATATTCTTGCCAATTCCCACCTTCTAGATGTGTTGACGGGGTGGAGGCTAAACATGAGCTCCCTTTCAAGCCACCTCAGCTTTCTACATTGTTGCTCATGTAACATTACACAGAACACATCTGGAAGAAAATGTTAGCTATTCTGTATAAATAAGCTCCACAGGCTCTGTGATTGGTCAGGGTCAGTCTGCTCAACAGTGAAGTGTGTGATGCATTCCCATTCAGGGGGAACCAGCAGGGCCAGGTCTGCTGATTAGGACTCCTGGTTCAGATTACTTGGCAATCTTAGGGAATGGATGCATCATTCAGAACCTTTTAGGACATGTTCTTTTTCATTTTAGGCTTGTAAAATCCTATTCTGAAGAAAAATGTGCAAATTTGGTACAACCCAAGCTTGAGCAGAAATATATGTCAATATATAAGTCAAAACCTCTATTATCAAGTCCAAATTAATCTTAAAGGGGACAAGGCCAAGACAAGATCAAGTCCAAATGAAGCAAGACAGAGACTGAAAACCATCAAATCCTTTTTGAGTTCAAACCTGTACATCAGTTTCATATGTGCAAAAACAATTTAGCAAACTTGCTTTTGACAATGGATGTATGTACAGTAACTGGCTTAACTGCAGATGACAACATAAACATTCCTTTTACAAACTTGGTCAAAACCAATACCATACTGAGACTAGATTTGAATTCTACAGACCTAGTTGTTAATGCAGAATATGAAAAACAAACCCTCTAATCCACTACAAGAATGATAATGACTAAAGAAAATGATAATTATCAGCACAGCTGTCAGAAATGTGTTAGTGGGCAGGCACAGAATTAGCGCCCATCTAATCGCTGTGAGAAGTCCAATTAGCCTCGACAGAGGTGCTATTTAGAACACTTTCCCCCCCAAAAAACTGAGAAAAGCTGCTTGCTATTTGTCCTGCTGTGCCTAGATCAGTATGCTGACAGCAGTACGATAGAGGCCTTGCATATTAATGCTGTCATGTTACAAACATGGAATCAATCCAACAATATCATTGTCTAGCATAAATTAAGTCAATGCACTGAATCTGAACAGAGACTAACTGCTGAAATATCTAGCACAGTTGTGAGGACCAGAATGCATTCACCGTTTGTCTATAACAAGTCAAGTCAAGAAGCATTTATTGTCTTTTTATCCATATATAGCTGTTGCAGTACACAGTGAAATGAGCCGACGTTTCTCCGGGACCATGGTGCTACATAAAACAAAGACAGAGACAAGGACTTAGTAAGTAAGTCCTAGATACATAAAGTGCATCTGTGCAACCTGGTGCAAACAGTGCAGGACAAAAGACAAACAAGACAGTGCGGGACAAAAGACAGTGAAACAAAAAATACAAGACATTACACAAAAGACAATACACAAAAACAGCGCTGACCAACGTAAATACTGTATGTTCAATCAATATTACGTGTAGAAATACTTAAATCAATACATTAGTATTATAGCAGCAATTACATGAAGTATTGTAATGTATTGTGCAAAACAGCAATCGGCTGAAATGTGAGACAGCATGTACAAAGAGCAAAAACAGTGTGCAAAACAGCATGTAAATAGTTTGATGTGATGATGCTGTAGACATGGATGTAAATTGGAAGAGTGTGTATTTGGTGTGGGTCATTTGTAGTCCATACAGTTGATTGTGCATGTGTGTGTTGTGCTCAGTACAGTTTAGTTCAGTTATTGAGGAGTTTGATGGCTTGTAGAAAGAAACTGTTACACAGTCTGGTCGTGAAGGCCAGAATGCTTCGGTACCTTTTTCCAGATGGCAGGAGGGTGAAGAGTGTGTGTGAGTGGTGTGTGGTGTGTGGTGTCATCCACAATGCTGTTGGCCTTGCGGATGCAGTGTGTGGTGTAAGTGTCCATGATAAAGGGAAGAGAGACTCCAATGATCTCAGCTGTGCTCACAAACCGCTGCAGAGACTTGCAATCCAGTGTTGAAGATGTCAGTGAATCCACTAGCTGTTCTGAGCATTCCCTGAGCAGGAATGTTGTCTGGTCCAGCAGCCTTCCGTAGGTTAACTCTGCATGGAGTTCTCCTCACATGGGCCGTGGATCAGATCACAAGAAGAAATAAAAACACAGAATGCTATTCCATGTGAATACTAAACTGCTCATCATTTCCACAACAGCTAGTCTGGAGCCATAAAAGCCCTAAATTGCTAGATACGGGGGTTAGGGGTAGGTGAAATGAGATACCTATAATGCAAGGAATGTTCCTAATGAAACCTTGAGGGAAAAAAAAAACAAAAGAGGATGGAAAACTGAAAAAATGAGAAAGAAATCATATATATTTCAGAATAGCGGTAATTTCTTTGGGTGACACATGAATATGAGAATACGAAGAAATGTAAATCTATAAACATGCTGAAATACTGAAATGATGTCACTAATTTGAGACCAAGCACTTGCAATTTGAAAATATATATATATTTTTTTACTCAATTGTATCTAGGACAATCCATGTGAAATGTCTCCAGGTCGACTGGAGGGATATTTATTACACTTGGACCTTTCAAAAGCAGTTGAAAAGAGAAAAAACAAGCTACTGTATAAATGTGAAATTTATAAAAAACAACCTTTATCATCCTACAAATGCACACATACAAATGTTTGCCTAATTGATCTATTGTTTTATGTATTATACCATTGTGTAATGTATTACTCTTTTGTCATGGCTAATAGTGTGCTGTAGGCTGATCACCTGTGCTTAAGAGCAGCAGATGTCCTTAACAGAATAATTCTCTCTAAGGGCCAAAATTGTGTCCTATAAATAGTGTGCAGCAAAACTGTGTAAACATAATGTGTTCTCTCATGCTTTCACAGTAATCAAACCCATAGAAATCTCCATCTGTGGTCACATTCACGCCTGGTCTAAACTAGGAAATGCTGTCCTTTAACGACTCTCATTTCCTTTTTCTGCACTGCTGAGTATCATTTCCATCTACTGATCCTTTTATATTAAGGCAGATACTAATTGAGGCCTTACATTCTCTCTTTTAATGCCCTGCGCAGTACTCAATTATGTTGTCTTTTTTCAGCTCACCTGTGGTGAACTGCTAAATGTACTCGCACCTGGAAATATGGACAAAATTCAACCCACTATGAAAAAATTGACAAAAAACATGTACAAAAGAAAGGTAATGATATCATCTGTAAATGTGAGAAATCCTCTATAGTAGGCTTCAACACAGAACCCATTCACAATCATCCTTGTCTTTTCATAAATGTCTTTTCATTTCATAAATGGCAGGATCACTCGGCACTTTCTGTAATTTAAAACATCTCGTTGCTATGGATCACACAGCTAAGCGTACTGCCTGTATGATCTCTGTATACATTGCATATCCTTTTGTGGGCATTATCTCATTAAGATCCAATGTATACTTAACAGGTTACCATAAACTTTGCAAACCAGCATGTCAGCTCTTTATATTTGGCACGTATGCATGTATTGATGCACAAAACCTCATTAGACTGAGCCACTAATGATGCCACCGGTCGCTCTGCAAGAGGCATTGATTGCAACCTTCTGGGCTTCTGCATCAGTCACTGCAGGCAGTACGACTGATCTTTTACCAGGATGTAGCTTCAATGCACTGTTAAATACACATAAGAGGTCTTTAATGAAACTGGTTAATTGTAGTATAGCCAAGTCCTTTTCTTGGGTAGCTGTATTAGAATCATTTGATCATCAATCTTCAAGTGGTGATTATAGCTTTATTTTGAATAGGCAGCCTTAATACCAGTTGACACCACGTTCAATGTTGCTGCCAAGCAGAAATTATATAAACTGAAATTATGGGCCATGTGAATGTTTTAATGACACGGTCAGATGTGGCTAGAATAGTAATAAATTAAAAACTAGAATTACCATCACCACTGATGTGTGTCACCTCACTCACTACCTGTGTGAAGCCACAGTTGTGAGCTAATAAATTTGCTTTTGGTACTTGTTACAAAAATTAGCGCACAGTAAATATCCATTAGTTAAGAAAGTAAGCTGCCTTGATAGTTCAGAAAATAATGAATAAGAACCACATAGGGGTTCAACTGTCTTTTAATAAACCATTAGCACACTATGTTTACAAAACAAAACATGTGCACTAAAAACCACACAGACTGTATACTGGTATTCTGTATACTTTTTTATGTATCTGTCTAGGACTAACTCTAAAGTTAAACCCTAATCCTAACCGCTAATCGTAATTGTAACCCTAAACCCTAATCCTAACCCCTAATCCCAACCCTAACCCCTAATCCTAACCCCTAATCCCAACATTAACCCCTAATCCCAACCCTAACCCTGACCCCTAATCCAACCCTAACCCTGACCCCTAATCCCAACCCTAACCCCTAATTCCAACCCTAATCCTAACCCCTAATCCCAACCCTAACCCTTAATCCCAACCATAACCCTAATCCCTAATCCTAACTTTAAACCATAACTCTTAACTTAAACTCTGATCCTTACCCTAACAATCTTACACTGTCTGTACACATGCACTTAGGTCAAAAGTTTCATTTGACTTTTGAACCCTTAGTTCTGTGTTGTCTCTTGTAGCTCTGTGTCTTTATGTATCACTGTGGTCCTGGAGAGATGTTTTTACTATGAATCAGCTATAAACAGCTGAAATGACATTAAAAACTTTTTGACTTGACACATGACTCTTTTACAATCATAATACATAAATGTACAGCATATAAAGTCATCAGATTTTAAACTAGCATAGAAATTTAATTTAGAATAGAGATAGTCCAAACTATTGTTAGCATTACCTCATTGCCTACTGTCCTTTTGAATCTTTTTCTGCTATGTGGAATAAAAAAAAAGAGAAACAAAATGGAAAACCGACAAATCAAGGCTAAGAATATTTGTTTTGCACATCCATTTCATTACCAGTTCCTGTCCTTCTGCCAGCAATCCTTATCTAAATGAATGAAATTATTGCAAACTTTATTTAACTGATAAAACCTACAGCACACAACTTGCAGGCTTGTTATCTGCTTGATGGCAGTGTGTCATTTCATTCCACGGTTAGAAAAGCACATCCATCTCTCTTTGAATGCTGATGAGTACCATAGTGGCGTACAAGTATCAAGTAAATTCCATGGATGAGCAATCAGATGTCAGATGCTGACAGGTCCCAGAGTACTGGGTGAACAAATTCTCTATGGGGTCAGTATGCATGATTAATGTATCAGCAGCACATCTTTGCTGGATTTTTTTTTTTTCAGAAATTTAAAATTGTAACTAAAAGCAGCCACACAAAGTGGAACCTGAATGCCAGATCATATACTGTTTATAGCTTCCAGTGTGATGGGATCATGCTGGCACATCTCACTACCTTGACACGGACATATTTTACACACTTTCTACAATTTTACCCATCCGATGGTTCTTATTTTCTCAATGAGAACGATAAGTCTATAGTGAACAAAAAGATTTTAATGTTAACTGGAAGTTATCAATGTATAGAAATGTACCTAAATACGGTAAGCACAGGTTTACCACTTAATTATGTGCACTGATCTCTACATGGGATTCAGTGAATTTTAATAATTTTTTATGACAGTAGTGGCTCAAGTGGTTAAAGCTCTGGGTTGTTGATTAAAAGGAAGGGGTTCAAGCCTCAGCACCGCCACGTTGCAAGGCCCTTAACCCCTCGGGGTGGTACATCATAATTGCCCCTGTGCTCTGATCCCAACCTTCAAATCGCGGATATGTAAAGAGCCACTGTGCTGTAAATCAGCCACTGTGCTGTAATGGATGTCTTCTTTTTTTCTTATGATGATGAATCTAAAAAAACTTTAGTCAAGAACTTTCAAAATAATTCAGCTTCTATTTTGCTGTGCATCTTCAACCTTCACATTAACTGAAAATATGCCTCCTTATTTCTTCAGTAGCACTACTTTATTCTAACACTAAATAACAAAGGATGATTGCTGTTTCATGATGGTGCCCGGGCCTCTAAATGATAAAGTATTTCAAGGTGGTATTTACAATCAACCTAGTCCCAAGTTTAAAACAGGAAGAAAATCAATAGCGGGAAAAGTAACCTCACAAAAACAGACCAGGTTTGAATATAAATGGTGTCAAGATAAAGAAGATGTAGAAAGGCTCCTATTCTTATTCTTATCTGTTATAAAGGATGAACAATGATGGACAATGAAAATAATCCTAGATTATTTTTCAGCACAAAGATAATTTGGAATAATTTTATTTGTATAGCACATTTAACCTGTATTAAACATTTAACAGTATATTTTCTTTACAGAAATATCTAAATTTGGAATAAATATTTTAAATGTATAAATGTATTAGAGAGTGGGATTATATACATTTACCAAAGTGAATCATGTCTTTATGAGTATGACTAAAATGACAGAAACACACACACACACCCACCCACACACACACACACACACACACACACACACACACACACACACACACACACACACACGCACACACTTTAACAACATTCTTGACAGAAGCTGTAAATGTCTATGCACAAATAGGAAATAACATTTAATTATAATGTATTTTTAACGAATACAATGTATTCCTTATTTATTTATTTATTTATTTATTTATTCATTCATTTATTTAATACCAGCTGCTGTAATGAGAAACAGAATCAGCTAATTGGAATTATGTTTTTTTCTGTTTTTGTTTGAAAGCTAATAGACAGATAACTACACTCTAAGCACAGAGGTGAGAGATCTGTTTACTGCAAAACCAAAGCAGAGCAAGATTTATAATATAAAGTTTAATTTTCTCTATTGTTAAGATTTTATTTCATCTTTTCAAAGTGGAAATGACATAAGGTGTTTAATGACGTTATTAACACGGAAATAAAAATATTCATATGGAAATAATGTGCCTTAAATAATTACAGTGAATAAATAACAAATTACTGTCATCATTGCTCTTAGTACATGATTGCATTACACTTAGCAAAAAAAATTGAGATTTTATTTTGTATATTTCATCATCCAACCTCTGAATTAATTTCTGGTTACACCATTGTTAGCACAACACACAACATACTCCTGAATTGTTTGAACACACAAGTGTGACTTACATCAAATACTACACACAGGCATTGATTTATAACTCTTGTTTCAGACTGTGGTCAAACCAGCCACAGTGCAAGATGTACCACAGAGTGCACGATATACAGCGGTTTGTAGTAACTACTTGGCAAATGATGTGCTTTGAACATGCTGAAAATTCTAGACAGTGTAAAAATGTTAAGCAGCAACGTTAGTAGTATTTTTTTTAATTCACATGGGCTGAATAAAATTCTACAAAAACACATTTGCACTGTAAATACTACTAATGACCTTTGTAGCACTGAATGGTTGTGTATGTATTTCTTACAAGATCTAACGCAACATCTGCATTTTTGTAAAGCTTTATTGTCTAAGTCTATTGCTGACACTATAATTATATTGAGAAATTTCCCCATTGTGGGACGAATAAAGGTATACCTCATCTTATCTTATCTTATTTTATCTTATCTTATAATAAAACGGAATGAAATAAATGAAGATCATTTAAACACAGTCATAGGTACAGCTGTGCTAATTTTACTGAAAGGATATACACATAAATAAGCCTGCATTACTGTAATATGTTAAATTTGTACTATCGTTATGCAATGCCTTCGGAGAAGAATCTGAAACATAAATAAATAACAGATGAATAGATAAAATACTTGATAGCACAGTTACAGTTTTTTCCCCATTAATTGCATAATAGAATTTTATCAAGATATAAAGATGATGCACATAAATTGGATATTGTATGGAATAACCTCTCATGAAAAGATGAACCATCATGAACCATCCAAAAACATGCGAATAAAAAAGGTCAAACACTGTTTAATTATAAATGAATTGTCATGTGAGAACCCACAACTCCTGCATGCCTCATGAGAATAAATAATTAAATAAATAAAACTTTAGGTAAATAAATATTTACCTGATTTCTTGCATGAGTGAACAACCGTAAAGGACAAACTTCATTTTTGACGTATTTGTCCCACAGCAGCAGCCTTAACTCTCCTGTTCAGTGTTTCAGCTGTTTTGTTACAAACAATATACTATTCTGTGGAATATATATATATCCCTGGAACCTTTTATTATGCACATCCAGGTAGAAATATCTGGCCGCAAAATATTCGTAGTTCCATAGGCAAAGTCATGAATATGACCTTGTTTTTATCAAAAAAAAAAAAAATCATTTCTGATGAAAGGGTCCATATTTTGTGAAACAGGCAATCAAGCTTTTTTATGGAGCCTATTGTCTGGACTACAGCACAGCCAACACTGCAGCTTGGGGAAAAAAAATGCGTATAATTTTAGAATTCTGTAACCAATATAAAATTGAATAAAAAATTGTTCTTTGCACATAGTCCTGGCATCATTACCAAGTTACATACTAAAGCACTGAAATGCTGTGAAGGGAATGATGTGCAGACTCTATTTAATCAATAGGTCGATATTCAGCTATACTACTTATGTCTATAAATATTTTAGTCTCTATATCAAGTCTTCACACCGTCCATTAATGCTTATCATCAAAGATGATTGATTTTTTTTATATGCACTGAGCCTTGACCACCACAATCATCTAGTCCTCAAGCTCACACTGACAAAAAATTGAGCTGTTTGTTCGAATTTCTGCTCTCATTTTGGCTGCTATGTCATTTAGATGGTTAAGACTGAAGTTCTAAACAGTCACCATTTCTTGCCATTTCTTTTTTGGTGGTGAATGGAAATATTCAGTCAACATTCATCATACATTTCAATTTGCTTTGTCAGGTAGGAGATCTTGACAAAAGCACTCCAGCAGAGAGTGTAATGAAAACAGGCAGAGTCATTTACTTTTGCGGACAGTTACGACTGATTAGGACCAGCTCCCACCACCCGGGATGGAACTGGAAGAACAACTGCCATCTTAATCATAAGGGTGTGTGAAGGTACCTGGAGGATGAGCATGTCTGACAGATGACAAGGATTTATTTGTCAGCCTCCTGTGTATGTGTCTGTGCAATCTCCATGCTGAGAGAGATGCAATCAGAGTTTACGTTCACCCACAGAGACAAAGCGCTCACCCATGCATATCAGTCACTCATTCAGTGGAATAATAATGAGACATGACGATATGCCACTGGGGTAAGGACCACCCTATTACACACTCACTCACAGACACACAAGAACATCCCAGCAAATATGCAGCACTGAAGCTAACAGATGCTTGGCACCTGTCTTTGCATCTAAAGATGACCTTTCGGATATGTGCAGTATAACGGCAATTGCACAGCTGCCCTAGATATTCTATTCAAAAAAATGCCACAAGGAAATGTTTAACAGCAGGACTACATTACTCATGTAAAAAAAAAAAAATAAATCAGGCTCCGGCAAACTGCTGCAATAAGCCGATCAAGAGTACTTTTGCATACAAAGTAGATGGATTTTATTCCACTACGAAGCTCAGCTTCTCTCTGTGATGATTGGCAGATCTCTCAGTCCTGCTAAAAGCTACCAATAATTGAAACCGTAATGCACAGTTAAAGCTGCATGAACATTAATGTTACCTATTCAGTCAGATTCAGAGTGGTGCAGTTGAAAGCTGGGGTAAGTGCAGACATTTTATACAAAAATGTTTATATATATATTTTATACAATGTACTGATCGTTAGTCTTTCGCAATTAACATTTAAACTTATAGTAAATTACATGTAGGTAACTCAAAGTTATGAAATTGGTAATTAGCTATTAAGGTAAAGTAAGGTAGGTAAGGTAAGGTATTGCATTGTTTGTAAGGTAAAGGTAAGTTATTGTCGTATACAATACAACAAAATTTTGTGTTGCACCTCTCAGACAGCATGGAGGACATTTAAACATAACACACTAAGAGAAATTTCAATTATTACATAAAAAAAAGAAGAAGAAAGAATAAGTAAACAGACAACACTGTATGTATATGAGATTGTACAGAGGTGTAAGGCCTTGATTAACAAATTGTAGAATGGGGTAATTGTTAACTATTAAAAATCAATGTATCAGATATAAACGTTAATTTTTAAATATCAATTTAGTAGATAAAATGAGCTTTGTAATTAGACAATGTATTTTCCACAGGAGAAAGATTAGGCACTGATAGATTTATTCAGCTTACTTTCCAGACATACACAAATTTCCAAATTTTAAAACATTTAAAACAAGTGTGTATTGAGTAATGCCAGGAGATTAAGCAGAATATGCAATACACTGCTTTAAGATAGAAAGAACCTGTACAAAAAGATGTCCATAAATATGTAAATCTAAAAAGAGTTTGCTTAATAATTTATTTTGTATGAGCATGGGCAATATGGCAAAAATATCATGACAATACTATTCAGTGATGTTTCATCCATCGTGATATTTAGCTGCAATGTTTATTTATTGTCTAATTAAATAAAATGGCAATGGACTGAAAATAACATATTTTGTTGTTCAGTTTTTCAGTCTAATTACCAAACTGAAATGGGTCTGTACTGACATTACCTGTCTTCTCAAAGTATTATAATTTAGTGTTTGAATTTAGAAAAGTGATCGACTTATCCATCCCTAATATGAATGAATCTTTAAACTGGCCACTCTGGTTGACTGTCCAGCTTCAGTTCCTGTACATTAGTGTTCTTGTGACCCCCATTAGGCAGCAATTTTGAATATTTACCAATTTTCCCTGTACTGCATCCATCTCTGACATGCCAAAACAAGTCAGTGCCCTTCCTCAGAGCTCCCTGGACAGCCATCATTATGCTAATCGAGTATGTATGAGGAGGGAGTGAGGGAGCAGGGAAAGGGCTACCCATGAGGCACACCCATCATTTAAAACTCAGATGACAAGGCCTCCTGTGACCGCTCTTCTCAAAATACTCCTCTCTCTCTCTCTCTCCTCTTCCTCCTCATTTTTTCTATCTATGCTCTTGTCTCGCAGTCCCATATCTGTCTTTAATCTACTTCTTCATGCAATGTTCAGTTTGTGCCCTCTCTTCCTTTTCCATCTCCCATGCCATCCCACTTTATTGCACTTTCCTCCATTTTTCTATTAAAGATTTGGCTCCTTGACTGTACACTTTCCTACCTCTATTCTCTAACACTCTGTTTTCCACTCCTCATGCTGCCTCTGACTGTCTCTGAGACTGCATAAAGTGTACTGAACCTTCACAATGGAGACTGTCAGAGGTAAAGAAAGAGTTATGGGTGTGAGAGCCTTCAATGGGTCTCTCTTCAGAGGCTCAGAAAAGAGTGACTGAGAAAGACAGAGGCAGAGTGAGGAAGAAAAATGCTTGTGATTTTTACTCATGTTGTAACTTCATGATGTAACACTAAAGACACACGCCGTCTGGTTATCTGTGCTGTGCAGTGGTGGGATTAACACTGAAGTTTTATTAACTTTCTTAAAACCACAGACATGCTTCCTTCCAGTCAGTCACTTGCACTTTTATCTGTGTGTTTCCTCCATGCTGCCTATTCATACAAGGGAGCCTTATCTCTGTACACACTCTCGCAGACCAACGCACACTCAATCTTGTAATTCCCCACACACACACACACACACACACACACATATCTTTATATGGACACATAGCTCTGTTGAAACACTTTGAATCCTACAGAGCTTGACAGCACAGATTTAACCACAGAACTGCAATTCAGTCTCTGTCAAACATCAAGTCAGACATGAATTCAGGCTTGAATCTGCTGTGGTTACAAACCATGTACTGCACACAAAAGTGCTAGCAGTGGGTTGTTTTTTTGTGTTTTATCAAGTTTGGGTTAGACATGAGCAAACGGGGAGAGAGAGAGAGAGAGAGAAGCTCTAATCTAACACAGAGCGAAAAGAAGAGCGAAGAGGAGCATATAAAGCTTCTCCTGTCCTTTTAATATATGTGTGATATGGTAGCTAGGTAGTAAGTTCAAGTTGGATATAGTAACACATAATAGGTCTCATGCAAAAATCCATAATTAAAATCCACCCTGAAGCCGACCTCACCACTACCACTACCATACACTCCTGATTGATTTGATACCTGAGGGAAAACGATATAATGAGCAGACTACTGCACAAGACCAGCAAAGAATGGGATGATATTTGTTACTTATTGGTTAGAGTGCAAGGTAACACTACTAATGCAATTTATGGGCTTTTATACACTTTCACTTATTCATGCCTGTGGCAAAAAGGGCTCTAATTATCACACTCTATGTGTGTGTTAAACAGGAAAGATGATGATTAAAAGTGGGCACAATAATTAGAGGATTTCAACAGAAATGTATCAAAAGTAAAAAAAGAGAGGTGTATCAATATGTAAAAGATGAAGCATGGATGAAGAACTAAATAAAAGAGTGAGGAGAGCTTGTGATGTTCGGCAAAGGATTTGTTCATTACTTACTGAAGAAGATGTATTCAGTGTAGCTACTCCAAATCTTATCGTCTCTGTAGTGGTTAACAAAGGCAGATGTCCCTGTGGAATTGCAAGCCACCATATGAAAGCCAGCCTCACTCAGTCTGTCGAAGGCCTGCTCTAGATAGGTGAACTTCAGGTAAAAGCGGGACGTGTACTTCTCAGGTGGCCGGTCTGGGTCACGGCTCTCGTTCAGACTCTCACCGAACACCTCTTTGGCCAGAGCGATGCGCCCACACACCATGATCCTTGCCACACGCCGGAACTTGGCATCTGCTTGGTTGTCTCTCACTGTGGTATAGGAGCCACGGTAGCCAAGGGTGATGAACCCTGACCTCTTATCCAGGCTTGGAGTGCGTCCAGGCAGCTCGCTGCTCTGAGAGCTCTCCTCAATGTCACTGTGGCAGCCTTCATCATTGAGTGAGCCCTGCTTCGCAATACGTGGTGGACCCAGCAGCCTCAACAGTTCATTTAACTGGAAGTGCTCAGCTTCACGCTGTAGGCGTTCACGCTCCGGAAAGTGCTCGGGCAGAACTACGTGCCGGTCACGCAGAAAGTCCAGGACGTATCGGAACAGGAAACCATCACGGTCAATGAAGAAGCGGCCACGGCTATCACGGGGCAGCTCACCAGGTGCCCTCCGTGCAAACATGGCATGAAGAGTGGTGTCAGGAAAGCTGAGCAGAGTGGTGCGCTTTGTCACATACACTTGCCCACCAACATTCAGCTCGATCACCTCTGGAAAGGGGCTGCACACCTCGCTGATGGGCAGCACCGTCTCCTTCATGGCCATGGTCCAGATTGGAGAAGCAGGAGGAGAAAAGCTACAGCTGAAAGAACACAGGAGGTCAGAGAGCAGGACTGAGGAGATCCATGAAGTAGCAGAGGACTGACTTGGACTGGAAGAAGATGGAGCTAAGAAACGGCTTTAGCACTTCAGCAAATAGGTATGAAAGTTTGAGGTATGAAAGTAGGCTACATCTCTACTGAGAGAGACAGAAACAAGAAAGATAGAGAGAGAGAGTAGCCTAGTTGCTTCAGCTCCAGCAACTTAAGATAGAAAGCGAGAGGAAGAGAGAAGCACAGGGAGAGGCACAGGGAGAGGGAGAGGGAGAGTGTAAAATCTCACTGAGAAGCTTCACATCATTTGTCCATGGTCTGGGGAAGCCACAATGACATCATTCACAGTTCAGGGGGAGGAGCAGCCAAATAGCTCTGCCTTTTAAAGGAGCAGTAAAGCATCAGTACATTAGTAAAGCTTCTGAAAAAAAGCTCTAATATAAATCAGTTCCTGATTAAAATAGTAAACTTCAGTACATTATGGTCTGTTTGTAGGAGTGTCGTACAATTACGGCCTCTGCCACAAAGCTGGTATGTTGTCAGGCTGAATTCCTTTTCATGTTCTGGCACAGGAGTGATAAAAACAGGCATGTAATTTGATATTCTCTGGAGAATAAAGATAGATTAGCTCTGCTTCTCACATTGTCTCTGCCAATCCATTACAAAACACACACACACACACACACACACACACACACACACACACACACACACACACACACACACACACACACACACACACACACACCTAGTATACCACAGCTCCATCTACTGGACATTCATAACAACAAATGTATTGTATTGAACCAGGTTTGGACCTGAATATAAAAAGTGAAATAAAACTGACATTCAGATACAATTGAATCAATATCTGAGCTTCAATATCACTAAAAGTGGCCCACGTCTTTTACAACTGACTTAGATTATTATATATGTATATATATCTACTATTTGTGGTAACAATAACGACATGAAGCTGTCTCCTACCTGAGCCTTGTAACCCGGGTAACATAGTAAACATCATAACACCTCATTAATGACTCCCAGAGAGCTCAACACACTCATTATTCAAAATTTCTTGCTGCTGTCCTAGTAGGCATAAAACATAATTTGTATTCATTGGATAATATACGTCAGTGGATTAGATGAGAAAATAACATAAATCAGATTTGATACCAGTTAGGTGTTTCAGGTCCATGTCAGACATGATGCCTCAATACTCAGTATTGGATAAGAACATTCATAACCTTTCCATATGAAAAACTAATAACCTCAGTGTCATTTGTCAGAGTTACTTTGAAAATGCTACCGTGTCTGACCATACTCTGCAGGGGAAATAATAAGCATCTTGGTTTATTTATTTATTTATTTATTTTACTGCTAATCACTACCTCCTTTCCTCTGGCTGTTTTAATTCACAGAGTAGTAATTATGCCAAGTCGATACGCTGTCGGTGTGGTTATTAACAGTGACACATACTGGTCAGTAACTGCTTTGGAACTATGAATATGTTGACTGATCAGGCTTAATGATTCCCCCAAGGCTCCTGCTTGAATATAACCAGTATGTCGACTCAGTCCATAGGCAAGGACAGCTTACATGACATCCGACCTGAAGCTCTGACAGTGAATATGTACATGTACACCAAGTGCCTTGATATTAATTACTGTCTCATGGTCTGACATCTCCTTAATAGCCAGTTTGTCCTTGGTATCAATATTACAAACACAGAAGGGAACTCTTGATACTGCAGTGATTTTAAATCAGCCCTCTTCCACCTGCACTGTTAATCGTTGCCTCACTCTTACACACCTCAACTGATGCACTAATTACCATGTCCTTTGTGAATTTAATCAGGTGGATGGAGATAGATGGGGTGTAAACACGTATCTGTAGCTCGCAGGTTTATATGCAGAAGATGAAGTGATTCTGCTAGCAAAGGAGAGAGAAAAGCAACCCAGGTCAGGCTCACTGTATAATCAAAGGACTGAATGTGATCACCGATTCTATGCCAGACGATTATCCTTCTTTCACACATCCAATCTCCAGTCAATCAGCTCTCTTATACTCCATTGTGCATGCCACACTCTCGCCACTGATTAAATTTCTAGTTAAAGCAAGGGGCTGACCCTCTCACAAGAAGGAAGTATGCATTATTGCTTTTATGAGTCTGGAAGCAAATCAGTGACATTAACCTGCCTGCTGGATGCAGTGCTCATGAAGCAAACTTCCTGCTCAGCAGGGTAACAGAGTGTGGCCAATGACATGGTAAATGTCAAAATGTATCAAGCGCACTCTGAAGCATGCTGCGCCTCATAGGAGACTGGAAAAGGTGTCATTTTCATCCTGATGTGATATAAATAATCCAGTGTTACCAGTATAATTGAACAAAATAAAAAAGTCAGCAACAACAATAAGCACAAACCATATTAAAAAGTTTCAAAGCAGCAAATACATTTAATCACTTTAAATATTTATATATGATATAATGCTGCAATAATCTCTGGAAAATTGTCCCTAGTGTGTGATTGCGTGAGTGAATGAGAGTGTGTGTGTGCCCTGCGATGGGTTGGCACTCCGTCCAGGGTGTATCCTGCCTTGATGCCCAATGACGCCTGAGATAGGCACAGGCTCCCCGTGACCCGAGGTAGTTCGGATAAGCGGTAGAAGATGAATGAATGAATGAATAATGCTGCGATATTCTCTTTTGCAGATACAGAGTGGGAGAGTGGAAAGGAAATGAAAAATCTGGCCTGATGGTCCTAAACAAGTCCTTCTCTATGCTGCAAATCTGCTTTGCCCTCAGCAGGGAGAAAAGAATGACAAGTTGAGATGAGACATTCTCTGTTCATGAGGCATGAAGGCCTGCAAAGAAGCAAGGCCCATGTCATTCTCACACTGGGAGCAATGATGGGGAGAAAAAAAAAGACATGAGCATGGCTGGTTAGGCTGGCATTCACCAAGGTTAAAATGGAGGTTAACATTTAGCAGGGGACCGCTTTGCCTCTGGCTATTTTTATTGCTAATACAAATCAAACACACACCGTTACGTGTGAGCAGAAAATAAAAGATTTTGTGCAAAGTTGGTCAAAGCGTCTTTTCAAATATTGATGTTACAAGCAAGAACACAGCTGAACACATTCATAACACCAAAATACATGACACACATAAACTACGCTACATCTTGGGTACATATTTAACATTACTGCCAACAAGGCATATTAATAAAATGAAGGACTTAAATGAATAAATGAAAAAGAGCAAAATTCACCATCATTAAGTTAAACTCTGAATAGATTACTGTGAACAATGTTGATTGGCATCTCTAATCAAGTGATCTCTTTTACACATATTTGGAAAGTAATGCAGAACTGATTTCACAGGTTTGTACACCGTGAACCTCGGGAACAACACCATAAAAACACGGCTTTTGTAATCCAAGCTTTTTATGTGCTGCAATCCATGACATTCTTATTAAAATCATATCAATATCACTTTTAAAGTCCTCAAGGAATGTCATAATGTTTGTTGGCCAGCTGATCATCAGAGCCCACTTTGCAGATCTGTCAATTGTGCAAATTCCCTCTTGAAATAATATCAAGGAATATCAGAACTCATCTGTCTGTGGGTGCAGTGTAGCTCCTGTTGCAAACCCTCTTCATCTCATGTCTACACGTCACTCAATAAACAAAGGCTCCAGTGGCTTGTAATTTAGGCAAAAACGGTTTACTTGAAATATCAAGGCAGTTGTTGAGGTAATCAGGAAGCATTTATGTAAAACATGTATTTTTGTGATACAAGGTATTGTTAAATAGATTTCCCAATTCGCCCTGTCAAAGATGGTAATACTTCATACTTCAATACTATCATAATTACTGCTGAAACGCCACTGAATCCATCTGAACTGATCTTTCATAGAGAATGAATGACCAAAATTTTTACTAAATGTCTCCAATACTTAAAGGCTGCAGAGATGTAAGCATGAGCTACAAGGTTAAGTGCATGGTCACAAGTTTTGCTAATATACTATTTCTGTCTGTTATATGTCAGATACTTCTGAACTTCCAATATAAGTGAATTGAAAACATTTATGAATAACCTAAAAAAAATAAAAATAGAATTTTAGAGTTTTAATTTCCTTTAATCTAGCATGAAAATGGATTCCAACAACAACAACAAAACCCATCCACTACAGTCTGAGGATAAACAATGTTTGATGTTCTTCATTACATGGTTTCAAGTTTGACCTCAACCACTTTTCATTCATCTGCTGAAATGTCTTACAACTTCAAGAGCATCTCTCAAAGCTCTAACTGAATATTTGATCGCCTGTAACTCATTTTTCTCTGCTTCAAGGCTTGCTGCATAACAGTGATAGTTTCGGTTACATAACATCTCTCTGTCCTCCTCTTCCCCTCTCCTCTTGTATTTCATATCCTTGAATTGTACTCTCTAAACCTCATGTAACTTGTAGCTCTTGGCATGCACTGCAGTTTTTTTTCTTAGCTCCTGCAACATTCTTGCACAATTCCTCAAATAGATATTCTACCTCTAGCACTTGGAAAGATATTTTTTTACTACAGTTCCTATGGCTTAGGTTTTACCTGCCATTCAATCGTGGGCCAAATGGACACATGTAAGAAAACTGCAAAAGAAAAAACAAAAAAAAGGTCTCCCATGAGGGCAATCCTCAAAATGTGAGCGAGGTACTAAGGTAGTATCTAAATCTAAAGATTTGATGTTGTCTCACATACATCACGTGACCAAAACGCTCTGAAATTATATGGAATTAAACAAAATATATTATATGGAGTAAAAAAAAAAATTAATTAATTAATACCCGAACTTTCAGAAATATCCCTTGCATTACTATTAAATTAACATTTTCCTCTTGCTATGAAGCGAAACTTGTACGTGAACAGATGTTTTTTTTTTCTTTTTTCTGTTGAAACACACTCTATACAACGAGTCGGTTCAGTTGAACCGACTCTTTAGGATGAATTTTGGGAGTCGACTCGCAGTTCTGAAGAGGATTTTTTTTATATTGGAACGAGAGAAATAGTGTGGATTTCGTGAGATTTTCGCTTAAAGTCTATCAATATTCGGTACTCATGACACATAAGGTGAAGGCACATGTAGTATACTGAGATTTTTTTACACTCAATTAAAATATATTGATCATCAGAAGTTTAGTAGACACATCAAAATACAATAAAACTGTAAATATATCTGTAAATATACAGCAGCGTATTCATCCAAACCCGTAGTGGTACAACCTTATTTTGGATTGTATGTCATAATTAACACAACTGTAACACAACACAACTTGCCGAGTTGAACAGAGTGGTCTGACTCACTAAAAAAGATCCATCATTTCCATCACACTATCATACTACAAACACATGGAACAGTCTGTACCGCCCAGTTTGGAGGCAGTGAGGACTCTGTGAACTTCTTAACACAATCCCAGAGCAACTTCTGTCTCCAATCAGCTCTCTCTCTCGCCACTGAACCTGAACACAGATCCCGAACAAAGTCTACAGAAAACTCCTTTTGTACCATTAAGGAAAACTGAGCAGATGTGAAGCAGCACTTATAAATACAGGTAGGAGGAACTAGGTGTTTTTCTGTTCAACATTTCCAGTAAGTGTAGAGAAAGAGGTCAAATATTTGCTGAAATAAAGTTTTGTATAAACTTTGCATTGCATTACATTCCAGTGGCAGCTCAGAATATAATAGATACAGATGGAGCTTTAGAAAGGAATCCATTGAATTAGGACATGAACATATTGTAGATTCAAGTTGCTTTACTCTGAAATGGAAGAGGAGATCAGACGAGCTGAGAAAGAAAAATACAAAAACAGCAACACAATAAAAAAAAAGAAATGTAAAAGACAAACTGCGGTGTAAACAATGGAAAATAAGACAGTTATAGTTAGACAGTTAAGACATAAATAATGTTTATGAAAGCATGCGATTTATCTTAATATCTGATATGATCCAGGTCACAGATGAGTTAAGACTTGTTCTTTCTGTTTAAGAATTTTGCTTGATTCTAACTAATTTCAAATCTTAATTTTGCCAACAATGTACAATTGCACAATTGTGCAATTTGCACATCATATATAATTCTGTATTTTTATATCATATGCAAAAAACTCTGTTAACTGTTGAATTACTGGCAAAAGAACAAAACATGCAGATGGTGAAATTTTGAAGTTAGAGAGATCTTGGGCCACTCCTCCGCTGCTCCGCATTCATTATTATCACTATTATTCATTCATTCATTCATTCATCTTCTACCGCTTATCCGAACTACCTCGGGTCACGGGGAGCCTGTGCCTATCTCAGGCGTCATCGGGCATCAAGGCAGGATACACCCTGGACGGAGTGCCAACCCATCGCAGGGCACACACACACACACTCTCATTCACACACACAATCACACACTACGGACAATTTTCCAGAGATGCCAATCAACCTACCATGCATGTCTTTGGACCGGGGGAGGAAACCGGAGTACCCGGAGGAAACCCCCGAGGCACGGGGAGAACATGCAAACTCCACACACACAAGGCGGAGGCGGGAATTGAACCCCGACCCTGGAGGTGTAAGGCGAACGTGCTAACCACTAAGCCACCGTGCCCCCCACTATTATTATTATTATTATTATTATTATTATTATTATTATTATCATTATTAATAATAATGATAATAATAATAATATCGTTATTATACTTGAAGGTATATTATTTTGTATGTATCCGACAGTTATTTTTTGTGGCTGTTTTAAAGACATGACAAAGGGGTGTTATGTTGTGTGCAACATCACACTTCTAACAGAGGAACTGGTCAGTGAATGGCTGAATGAACCTGTCAGAGAAATTACAGAAGAAACTTTTCATGAGTTTTGTTTTGCCTTATTACCTGTTGCAGATTAAGTTTAAGGATCTAAGTTAAACCCCCACCTCCAGCATAGTGACAAGCTTCTAGCAACTAGCATGGTTAATAGTAAAGTTTTGGTAAAGCTGGATTGGATGCGCTTCAGTGGGGATCTCTCTGATTCTGCTGTGTTGAGTTGTGAAGTTTTCTTGTTTTAGGGGGAAAGTGACTAGTTTTGAGTTGACTGTATGTAAATGTCATGTTGAGGTTTTTTTTTAATTAATATATATTATTGATACCAAAGAATGAACAGAAGGTACTGCACTTAACCATAAATGTCTACCACTAATCACTGATCATTACTAAACTATTCTTTGTCCTTGGTTCTCTTTCTGACTTTAGATCATGGTGAGTGTTTGGGATATAGTACTGACACTGGGCTGTATGTGGCTCCACTCCTGCTTGTGTCAGACTGTCTCTCCTCAAGCTGGCAAACTGAAGTTCCGTCTTGCTGGCTACCCGCGCAAACACAACGAGGGACGGGTGGAGATCTTCTATAACAGCGAGTGGGGCACGATCTGTGATGATGACTTCACTCTGACTAATGCCCATGTGCTGTGTCGCCATCTAGGATTTGTGAATGCTATCAGTTGGTCACATAGTGCCAAGTATGGAGCAGGCACAGGTTGGTGTAACAGCTGATGTTTCCCTTAGTGATTCTGAAATGAGAACACAGCATGTCTGTTGCAAAATTTAGTTCAAGCGTAAAGACATATACCCAGTGTGGTAAAAAAAATTGGAAAAAGACCATAATTTTAAATTGATTTATACCACAGTCACATTATTTCCTTTGCCTTTCTACTTTTCTCTCTACTCATTTGTATTTTGATCTCATTCTATGTAATTTTATTAAATTATATATAAGTTTGATAAAATTCTTCTTTTTGTCCCTATTCCATTTGATTTTCTTTCTTTTTTTTATTTATAAAACATACAGTTGTAGAAAGCACTCCACTGCATGTGGTATTGTGTTTGATTGTGTATGTGACCAATAAAAATTGACTTTTATTTTATATAAACACTGTTAAGTTCTTGGATCTGTTTTGTTCTGTCCCTGTTTCCACTTGGCTTGCCATATTAGCAGGCTCATTAACCATGCTCCACCTCACTATCTCCACAGGTAAGATTTGGCTGGATAACCTAATATGCACAAGCTCCGAAAGCAGCATTGAGAATTGTGTGTCTCGAGGGTGGGGCAACAGTGACTGCACGCATGACGAGGATGCAGGGGTCGTCTGTAAAGATGAGAGGCTCCCTGGGTTTTTGGACAACATCATTGAGGTAAGCTGAATATGTCAAGAGGAAGAGAGGATGTGGCTGTGATATGCTCTTTGCATAGACTTTCCAGACCCCCAAAGTCTACTAAAAATGTGAGACATTAAGATAAAAATCTCATTCAAAGACATTTATTTCTTTTCTAATTCGGCAAAATATTTAGCGTACGTTAATGTACTTGCTGCTTATGTCAAATCGAACTTTGAAAGACAAGTACATTGTGCTTCAAGTGGTTTTTGTCTTTTTATGTTTTCTTTCCGTGCCCTCATGCTGGAGCCAATTATCGTGCTTCAAACTGAGCAATTTGCATTAATTAAAGCAATGACTCAGAATGTGCAAAAAAGAATACAATAGGACGAGGTCTATCAAAGCAATGCCATTATTTGAATACTATGACTATTTTTTTCTTACACAAAAGATGTATTTTTTTTCCATTGTTGTGATTTATTTTTGTTACACTGAATATTATTCATGTATTTCTTTTTTACATACTTAAAACTCCAATTATTTTTTTAATTTGCAGAACTATTGAATTGTAATGATCATTCGATTTTGCTGTCTGTGATGTGACCTAACAGTGTTTTATTGTCTATCATTCTCTCTTCATGCTTCTTTATCCTTCTTTCTTCAGTTGACTTCTACAGGATGGTCTTTAGGACTATAGAGTAGAACATGGAGAATTCTGTTTGCTAGTGCAAGCTGTGCATGCCGCTGCAGCCTCTGCAAGAAATTAGCTTCTCATGATCTGGCTGCCTGTGTACTGACCTCACATCCTCACATAAGAAGGAGAGTGTAGTAGTAAGAGAGAAGGAGTGGGCGAAAAACAGCTGCCTTGGATCTTTACTTCACACATACATAGATAGAATATTGCATAATAGAGATTTGAGGGAGATATTTTTTAGCATATATTCTACAGTGAACAAGTATGTGTTGTATGATATGAAGCCTCACTAAATAGACATGATCTCAAAAATGGGAAAATGGTTTACCGTCAAAAGAGAAAACAACGGGACTGGAAACTCACCACAAAGCCACTTACAAACAAATACCCAAAGTCAGCGACACACACACAAATGCACACTTATAAAGAAACACAAAAACAGATGCACAGGGAAAGGATGAGGTTTTTATTATGTCCTCTTCTGCAAGGACCAGTATACCACGGCACAGATTCCACAGAGTGTGTGTTTGTGTGTGTGTGTGTGTGTGTGTCCTTGCAAATGTTCTCACCAAACATTGAGACAAACGATTTTTTTCATACACAGTTGTTCGCATGTTTTAAAGCTAAATTTAGTTATTGTACATCCAGTCATGTACCACAACACTAGCAATATCAGTATAATAATAAATATATTTGCAATTTGCACATAGTGTATTGTAGAGGTTTTTTTTTATAAACTTTATCTACAAAAGATATTTTTGCCCATTAACTACTGCAGTTAGTAGAACTTGTATGGCATTGTCATTTTCCCAGAATATATTGTATATTGTTAAAGATGGAATCAGTTTTCAGTAATATTATTTGATATTCCTACTAGTGACTACAGGCATTCATGTATCTGCAGTTTTATATGGTTTTATCTCATGATGGGTAAAGTGAACAAACACTATTCTGAAACTATCAGAATTTTATATTCAGTTGACGTATTATGCAATGTGAAGTATTATAGTGTTAGCGTGTCTGTGCAATTCTATTATATACAAATGTTAAAGTAAAAGGTTTAATTTAATCATTTAAAGGTTAAGGAATTCATTGAACTATATGTATGTAATTAAATGGGAATTTTCTGTAAAACGAAATCTTTCCTGATAAAAGATTTCAAGAACCAAAAACAAACATTTCCAGAATGTTCTCAGATCCTAACTGCATCATGACCCATTACATTCATACCAGCTGCTCTTATGTGGAATACTGTTTTGTGTTTACCACTTGAATCACATTCAGCTTCGTAATCCAGATATATTTACACCACTTTCCTCTATGGTTTGTATTTTACAGTCTGAAATACTGAGCTTAATTTGGCCTGGTGATAACATTTCTCCGTATTACATATGTCAATCACACGACTTGTGCACTGCCAATAACAGGGGGAAAGTTTAATTTGCAGTGGGAAATGATTCCTGATTGCACCACAATAGAGATTCAAATATTAAAATTAGACTGTAAGCACATGCTGAACTCCTACACAGTTACGTTTCCATTTTGTTCCTGCTACATGCTAACAGTACAACATCCCAGCGCTGTAAGAATCTGTTGAGTTGTCTAAATATGCATATATGTATTGGGAAATCTTCTCATATATGACAGATTTGATTATCAAACTTTTATTTTTTCCACAATAATAAATTAGTAATATATTGTTTCTCTTGCCTAGCCTTTTTGTTGTTGCGATTTCTTGCTTTTATGAAGGGATTTGATATGCAATATTAGCCTGTGGTTTGAAAAGCCCAGTTATGTTTATTAAACTTAGATAGATTTGGTTCCTTAACTCACTTAAAGTCCCTGTTTTTTATTCATATATTCATCTTAAAGCAGATTAGTCAGAAACTACTATGAATTATTCAGTAACCAAAGTAAAACTAATAGGAACGTTATGTAGTTACACAAGTGAAGAATGTGAGTCTTGACCCATCATTGCGTCCTGGGAATTTAAGGGGCTACATCTGCAAAAGAGGTTTATTAATGGCTAGACTTAATGTAATATAATCTGCAAGTGACTGAATTCTCAAAAAAAGTGTGTTATCATAGCAAAGTAATCTGCATGCCGGTTGTTCAAACCACTGAACTTTAGACGGATTTTTAAAGAGGCAGCTTGTGCTGTTCCATACAACAAAATACTTGTCTTACTAACACAGCTGTGTGTTTCAGATGCAGGTGGATGAAAACATGTTGAAAGAGATCCGCTTGCATCCTGTCAGTGCCCAGTTGCCTACTACAGAGGGTGTGGTAGAGGTGAAGGATAAAGAAGGCTGGGTTCACATCTGCAACATTGGCTGGACCACCAAAAACTCTCGTGTGGTCTGCGGTATGATGGGATTTCCCTCAGGCAAGACCATGGCTAAGAGGAAACACAGGTATAAAATCAGACATTACATGTAGGTAATGGAGGCAAATCATTTTTCCCATGATGAGTATTCAACATGAAGGAATGAATAACCTAGGAAATGAAAAGATTTGTTAACTGAATTAAATGTTAGTCAGCTTTAAATGAGAAATCCAATATGTCTATGTATACTGTAAGTATGTGGACACCTGACCATCACACATATATGAGTGTGTTGGACATCCCTTTCCAAAACCATGCGTATTAATATGGAGATGGTCCACTTCCATGGTTATAACAGCCTCCACTTCTCTGAGAAGGCTTTCTAGGATTTTATAGTGTGTCTGTGGGAATTTAGACAAAAGAGCATTTGCAAAGCAGGCACTGGTGTTGAAAGAGAAGCCCTGTCTCACATTAGACAATCCATTTCAGCCCAAAGGTGTCAATCATTTGGCAGTAGCACTATGTATAAAATCATGCTGGTACAGGTTAAGATCATCTTGAAATGTTCTCATTAAACATCTAAATGTTTTGAGTGAGGCATTTCATGAACTGTTGATTTTTGGATATTTGATTTTCTGAGAAATTCAAATACCCACTTCGAAGGTTCAACATATTTAAGCTGGATATGAATGGACTCCAAAGCCCATACCAGGATTCATTTATATTAGTCAAAACAGGAATCAAAGGCTACAGTGGATTCCCAGGCATACTATATATTATAAATATTATTTGAAATGGTGCACATCCCTTACAATTAGCATTCCTGTGCTAAAACATATGTGTGGAGTTTCTCTTGTTCACCATGTGGGAGTTTCCTTCCATTTGCCAAGCACATGCTGGAAGGTGAATTACTGTAAAGCGGTGCATCGTGCCATGTGATGAATTGGTTTCTCATCACGGGTGTATTCCTGCTTGATGTCCAGAATTCCCTGGGAAAGGATCCAGATCCACTGCAACCTTTAGCAGGATAAAATGATTACTGAAGATGATTCATTAAAAATATGTATGTCTTATTTCATAGTTTTTCATGACTTGATTTTGTCAGGTCCAGATTTGTCCAAACTTTTCACTGATACTGCATAGAAAGCATAACATGACATTTCTAAACATATGATAAAGGGACAAACAAGTTATAAGTGTTAGGAATAATTATGAGAAGTGTTGAATGCATAGCTGGAGCCTGAGGGAAACAGGAACCAACCAAGAGCGTTCAGCTGCTGGCTGCTTTTTGAGTCTTATATATATTTTAATTTTAGTCATTGAGTGGTGAGTGTTTATCTTAATTTAGTGCATCGTGGAGTAGATGCTCAAAGAACACATCTTATGTAATTATTTGACATTCATCTTGAGATATGTGTGTGTTTACTTTGTAGTTAAAAAAAAGTGTGTGTAGACTTTGGTGTCACTGTCTTGTAATGAAGCTTGGTGAGATATGGAACATAGCAGACAGAAACATGTAGTTCTCTCCTAGTTCAATTCTAGTCCTATCCTAGACTATGACTCATTCTAAGAGTTTCTAAAAACCTGGTATTGTTCTGATATTATTAGTATTTGCATGGTCCTTGACAGTTAATATCTTTCATCTGTGGGCCACATGCTAAAATATTGCTTAGGGGAATTTGCTGCTTTTCTGAGGCTTGTTCAGGTGTAATATATTTTTGATAAATTTCTGAAGTATTTGCCTAGCCCCACTCCCGCAGTCTTTCTGTCTCTTTCACTCTCTATTTCTGTTCTCAAACTACGGTCCACGTCAGAGGCGCTTTCGCAGATTCGCACCAGATGGTGAAGAGTAAGCAGAGAGTGCTGTGCTAGACAAGCCATGTTCGTGAGTGATAGATGTGTGTGAGTGCACGGGAATGAACTGGTGGAAAAAAGATTGTAAATGAAAAAGGGAATGGAAAAAAAACAGAGCTTAGCCAAAAAGAAGCTGATTGAGTCTATCAAACGATAAGCTTACTGAGCAAGGTACTATGAGTATATATTAGCAAAAAGGAAAAATTGCCTAATTAAGAGCCATATTAAAAATATATATACTCTTAAAATTAGTACTTGTTTTATCTGGAGTATAGTATACAAGAATATAGTGCATCTTTAAAGATTATTTAAGGTACATAAATTATCTGTATGACTGTACTGAACTATCAGGGACGTAGCTGAAACTAAGAATAATAGTCTTCTGAGCTGTGATACTACGGAGTTACATTTTACACAGACATTTGCACAGGAGTCTTACATGTACACAATTTTCACACTTGTCCACAGCACATTTATGGCCTCGTGCCACACTGTACCTTCCTTCTGCTCACCGCTGTTGGTCGTTTCTATAACAGTGACTTAGATCTGGTTGTGTCCAATCCAGAGGGCTCCCTTTAATGTGAAGCTCTTACCTGATTAGTTAAGAAGAGGTGGTAAATGGTAGTGTTATGGTTCGTAAAAGATATTTACATTTTTTGAAAAATATTCATTTATTCATCTTCACTAAACACTTTATCCTGGTCACGGTTGTGGTGGATGTGAGGTGGGATACACCATGGGTTGGATGGCTGTATATTGCAGTGCACCGTGCATACACACATTATCACACTGTATCACACAATCTTTACACCTAAGGGCAATTAAGTGTAGGAAGTCCACCAACTGTTTTTCTGAAGACTGAAGGAAATATGGTGGAAATATGGAATATGGTGAAGCCAGAGGAAACATGACGCATAAGGTGAACACATGAAACTCCAAAGAGACAGTAACTTATGCTCTGGATTGAATCAGGGACCCTAAACTTGCGAGGTAGCATAGTTACCCACGTTGACATGATGCCAGGACTTTCATTCTAGGTTTTATTGCCTTGAGAATTTTTCTGCTCTGTGGCTGATGCAAAGTTGTTTATGAAAATGACAAAATGACCCTTCACCTTTTGTGTCATCACAGATTTTCCATGGCTATGTAATCTCTTCTTCTAGACGCTGAGATTTAATCTTAATTAAATAAGCCTGGGAAAATGCTTGAGCATGACTAAAGCAAATATGTGTCATGTGCCAGGGAGGCGGAAACAAACACACTGCATAGCTTATACTTAATGCGTAAAATGAAAGGCTATATTATTTCTAGACCCTTTAACATCAGGTCCATTCGAACGTTACACTGTATTCTTGTCAGTAAGAGGCTAAATTGTAAGAAATGGGTCAGTTTTGACAAATGGGTTAATCCAGGTTGCTCACAATGACCTGGAAAAGAAATATCAGCCAATTAGACTATTTTAAATCAAACATCTGTTGTATATCTATTCTATTTATTTTTTAAAGATAGTGATACATTAGTTTTATTCTTTCCTGTTGGTTGATGATTTGTTTATTAATCCTTTTATGTGATAACTGTTCCCAGTCACAATAGCGTGTATAGGATTCACTCAGTGGCCTGCAGTGGGAATGAAGCTCATCTGTCTGCCTGTACTATGGTGTTCAGTAAGAACACTAGCACTCCCTGTCCTGCTGGAAGCCCTGCTGCAGTCAGATGTTGGCCTGGACCCCAGTTCGCTCAAGGTCACAGTCACAAGGGCAAGCAAAATCGTCCTGTAAGATCACACTTTTTACCTCTTTACAGAACAGTAGACAATATAGAAAGTAATTTTACTATAACCATTTACCTTTCTCAAAGCTTAGAAAAGAATGGAATGGGTTTGTGTTAAAAGCTCAATATAGAGTATTATTTATTGAATATTTTCATTTGTGTAACGTTGGTGGTTTTAAAAACAAAACTCCATACAAACACTACATCACACATTAAACGAGTTAAGTTTATAACAGTAATCAGAGTAATTCTTTGTCTCTGACCCAGATTAAGGTGCGTCTAAAGGGTGGTGCGAGGACAGGGGAAGGCCGGGTGGAGGTGCTGAAGGGCTCTGTGTGGGGTACTGTGTGTGATGACCACTGGAGCTTGCAGTCGGCTAACGTGTTATGCAGAGAATTGGGCTTCGGTACTGCTAAAGAGGCTCTGACCGATGCACGCATGGGCCAAGGTGGATTACCCTGAGCACTGAGCACCTAACTTTTAGCTGGGACAGAAAATGTTCATGAAGTGTTTATAAAATTTCATTATGGGCTAAAAGAATGCAATACTGCGAATGTCCTTGTAAGCTTTCTGTATAGACCATGATTGCATGCGACTATTCTATTCTAAATCGGTTTTTGGCTTTATTGGTGATATAACCAGAAAATGTGTAATGCTAACCTTTCCATAGGCACAGGACACATCTACATGAATGAGGTACGGTGCCGTGGGGATGAGAAGAGCTTGTGGGATTGCCCTCATAACAACATTACCACTTCGAAATGCAAACACATGGAGGACACCGCAGTGAAGTGCAACGTCCCTTACATGGGCTTTGAAAAAAGGGTCAGAATCTCTCATTTTAGAGGCATAGGATTAGTTGCGCTTAATAACTTACTTGTGGTAAATCCATAGAAGATGTTTTTCCTGGTTGACAGATTTAAATTAGATTTTTTTCAAATAAAGATTTGATTCTGCACATCTTTTCTCACTTACGTTTGTCAGCTCAGAGTTTACACTCGTTTTGTTTTGCTTCCCAAATGAAATACATTTTCAATTGAAAATTGAAAATCAGTCTAGTCTAATTAGAATTTTTTAAAAGTATACATTTTGTCCCTAAATTAGTTGACAAAGTAATTATTCCTATCTAAAATGTAATTCTTAATGATGGAAACTACAGAGTGGAAACATTGAACATAACTCAGTGGAAATATTGAAACTTTTATTTAAAAAAAAAAGCACAATGTAATTTCCACTTTATGGACTAATGTTTAGCATACCTTTAATTGTAGAATCACCCCATGATTTTCATAGTTGCACTACCGAATGACTTTAAATTGAACTATTAAATTTTTTTTTTAACCCATCCCAGATCCGTCTGACTGGAGGCCGTACGCATTTGGAGGGCCGAGTGGAGATTCTGGCTACTAACGCTGGTGTTTTAGGGGAGTGGGGTCTGATCTGTGGGGATGACTGGACTTCTCGAGAGGCTATGGTGGCATGCAGGCAGCTGGGACTGGGACATGCCAGCAGCGGCCTGAGAGTAAGAAGAATTTCAAAATCATGTGTGTTATATCAGATGTCCCCAGCTCAATTACCAGAGACTTATTTTATTATTCAGTCCATGAAATCTTTTTGGCAGATGTGAGAAGTTTAACACAAACCTTATTGAATAATAAAAAACTTTATAGCTCAGTATTTTAAAACCCATAGAATTGTCAGATATATGACATAGACAATATGTCATTAATTGTAAGGCATATGTCAATTGTCAGAGACAGTATACAGTCTCTAACAGTATCATTCAAAGGTCTTGATGTACTTCAAAACCTTGGTATGCAGAATTAGCAGGGTTAAATTTGAAGTGCATTGAGGAACATGGATCAGCTCCAATGTATGATATAAACAGAGTATGAAACAGGAGTGGATGTCTATGACAACATGCTGAGACTGTAGCATGAGTTATCTCAGGACAAGACAGAAAGCACATACAGACTAAAGTGCGATAGAAAACAGGCTTCATTTATATATACAAGCTGTGGACTGACAGGTTCCAGATAGAGCAAGTATAATAAGGCTGCCATGTCTATAACTGTAAACCTTAAGCACTTGCTGTAGTATAATATCATACTAGAAACAGTCAAATTAGTGGTCTTTTTCATGAATAAGTGAGCTGTATGAGTGGGTTCTTTTGTTGGACGTTGTGAATGGTTGTCAAATGAAGACTAGATCAAATGGCCTTTTTATAACCATTAAAATTATTTTTGAAAATGCAGAACCAGACTATAATACCCACGAAAAGCATTTGGCAAATATGTTAAATATTGTCAGGCACAGAACAGCAGATTATCAGAGAGGGGATGCTGTCAGAAAATGGTTTATTCCCTTAATATTGACTACAATGTTGTATTGCACAATATTGTAAGAACCTAAGCTGGCCATGAGTCTTAACTTATCTAGGTGAATGTTGAGAATGTTTGGAAGATGAAGACAGACCAGAGTGCTTGATCATTGTATATGATTTCTATTCTGCACTCCTACTGTTGTTAATCTATGATTAAAATTCATTCTAGGGAAACTTCTCAAAAATCTCAAAGATTTTTGTTATGCTGAATCATGACTGTATATTTGACTTTCACCTGTTTGCAGGCAGTGTGAGTGAGACAATCTAACTAAAGTGCTTCTTCTTATGCTAATGTATTCAGGGATGTTTATAGTGAGGTGAAGAGTAATCAAGATTAACGGGCAGGAATCTTTCTCAAATTACTAAAGGAAGCAGTGACACAGAAGCACATTAATGTAAATAAATGCTTATTGAATCCATGCACATGTTTAGCGCATGCTGTTTATTCAATTAAACACATTAAAAAAACACTGTTAATTAGGAGAAAAACATGATTTCAGATAGAATTGCTTTTTAATTTATATTCAGTACATTGTGTACCATGTGCAGGACCGTATGGTTAGGGGCAGGACAGGTCATTAGGGCAGAGCGGAGGTACAGGTTGACTCCAGATGGAGAACTAGGGAGGCCATGGAGGCCTGCCGGCATCTAAGGCCTTGGCTGTGTCCTGCATGCAAACACAGTAACAGAGGACTGCTGTATAAATAACCCTTTTCATTCCTCAATTTAGATTTTTATTGTTTTGTAAAAACAGTATGTATATATTCAGTAGGTCTGTCTGTTTATCTATTCACCAACTATCTATCTATCCATCCATACATCCATCCAGTACTGTGCAAGTGTTTTAGGCAGGTTTGACCACCCTTTGCCTGCAAAACAGCATTGATGCTTCTAGGTTCACTTGCACACAGTTTTTGAATGAACTCGGCAGGTAGGTTATCCCAGACATCTTGGTTGCACTAACCACAGGTCTTCTGTGGATGTACGCTCGTACCTTAGGCTACCTCAGATTTTGGGCAAATCAGACACCTCACTGAAAGGATTCCATGAAGCATAAGTATCTGCCTGTGTTTCTCAGCATTGAGGACACCATTAATCCTGACCAAATCTCCAACTCCATTTGCAGAAATACAGCCCCAAACATGCAAGGAACCTCCAGTATGCTTCACTGTTGTCAGCAGTCACTCATTATCATACTAATCTCCAGCCCTTCAACAAACATCCTGCCTTCTGCTACAGCCAAATATTTCAAATTTTGACTCATCAGTCTAGAGCACCTGCTGCCATTTTTGCATTTATAGAATCTGTACTTAAGAATTACATGACAGAAATGCCTAAGCACTATTTATCAGGTTTAATCTGCCATTATAATCAGACTGCTCATGTATCCTTATTATAACAATGGACAAGATCTCGTAAGAACTCATTGTAATGCGCCCTTAGCAACATCACTTCTGTTACTAAGGAAACCTGGTACTGGGACAGCAGTAACGTGACTGAGATGGTGATGAGTGGGGTGAAGTGTCGTGGAGACGAGATGACCCTAACTGAGTGTCAGCACCATGGTGTTGTCATCTGTAAGAGGGCAGGAGCTGCATTTTCTGCTGGAGTTATCTGCACAGACTGTAAGTATATACATTTACATTTAAGCATCTGTTTATTATTGTTGCAGAAAAATGACATAGCTGTTCTTCAAGAGCTTTTAGATAATTAACAGTAAGTAAAAACTCATCTCCTCCGAATCTCAGCGGCACCAGACCTGGTCTTGAATGCCCCTCTGGTGGAGCACAGCGTCTACATAGAAGACCGGCCACTGCATTTACTCTACTGTGCAGCAGAGGAAAATTGTCTCTCTAAATCTGCAGCCAATGCCAACTGGCCATACGGACAGAGGCGCCTACTTCGCTTCTCCTCAGAGATCCATAACGTGGGCCAGGCCGACTTCCGTCCCCGTTTGAGCCGTCATTCCTGGGTGTGGCACGAATGCCACAGGTAAATGTGTTAACAGATACAATGAAAAAGTAGCAGAGATACCATATAACACATTTGTGATGATTATAAGCACAATGATGTTAATGCTGGTTTGAGCATAAATCTTTAAGCTTTGTAACCTGATCCGAATGCTGCTGCATCAGTCTGTTCAGTTAGATATAAAGCAAGGTCTAAAATCCACTTGCACGACTAAAGTGTTGATAAAAAGCAGGTCAACTAAGAATTTGATTACAAAAAATAAATATTGATCATCATTGTAAAGATTGATTCTTTCAGCAAGAATTTTTGTACAATTTAAAGGGAAACAAAGAAGTTGAAATCGTGGAAAACCTTGGGTTCAGTCCTCACCTACAGAGTTTGATAATATTTAAATTCGCTTCTGGAAAACACATAGAAGCCTCATACTACATAATGACCAGTTATATTTGAGGTATTTTATGTGTCTTGCGTAGGCATTAAAGTGAATTAGTCTAGTTTTATATCTGGAAATGGTGGCGAGAGCAGTAATAAATCTTGCCGTAATTTTGCCTGCAGCTCTCACTATGTGTGTGTTACCCCTACCAGGCACTATCACAGCATGGATATCTTTACCAACTACGACCTGCTGGATCTCAATGGCACAAAAGTGGCAGATGGTCACAAAGCCAGCTTCTGCCTCGAGGACACTGACTGCAATGAAGGTAAGACAGGAGTTATGATTATAGCACTATTGTTATGCAGAGCCCTAGGCTGCACATCTGGGTCTGATTTTGCATTTTACAAGTGTGATGTAAGATATAAGGAAGCTGCACTGTAATCACCAGCATACAAACAGAATCCATATATCACATTTGTACTCATGGTTAGATGGTTATTAGGTCACGTGTCTCCAGAAAATGAGTAACGTGATTTGTTAAATTTGTTGCTGCAGGTGTTTCAAAACAATACGAGTGTGCCAACTTTGGTGAGCAGGGCATAACGGTTGGCTGCTGGGACACGTACAGACATGATATAGACTGCCAGTGGATTGATATCACTGATGTTAATCCTGGAAACTACATACTACAGGTATTTACCAAGAACCTTATCCATTTAAAATATCCTTGTTATCCAAACACAATCCACATAAATATGTTTTTTGGTATGGAGAACCACAAGCAAAGAAATGTTTGATAAACGTTAAATATGGTGTTCAGAGACCGCACTCGTGTGGCAGACATATGATACTGCAACAACACAGCAAATCAACAATACATGTGTAGTTTTTATTTCAGGAAGGTGAGGGGTGTAATCTGTTTTTGAACTGATATAGCACACAATGCTGTACTAATAGAAGGAAGTACAGCATAAATTGTAGGATTTATTACTTAATATTAACCTAAGCTGTCAGTCATGCATTCATTTAGCACGTTCTTCCTCCAAAAACATGTAAATAATTTTTTGGGGGTTTTGTGTCTCACAGGTTATACTAAACCCCAATTTTGAGGTAGCAGAAAGTGACTTCACCAATAATGCTATGCGCTGCAACTGCAAGTATGACGGCCATCGAATCTGGCTTCATAAATGCCACTTAGGTAATTAATTACTAACCCTGTTCGGATGGATCTAAGATGTTCAGAATTTTCACTTGACATTATACCACCGATTAGCTCATTATTCATCATCATTATCTGTGTTGTAGGTGATTCATACAGCGAAGAAGCAGAGAAGGAGTTTGAACTTTATCCTGGTCAGCTGAATAATCAGATTTTTTAACACCAATCATCACCAGCACCTGGAACTGCTTGAAGCCACTATGAGAATAGCTTCATAATATACTCAACTATTTATTCTTACAGAATATTTTTTACTATATTGTCCACCAAAACCTAAGCAGAGATATCTCTTTACCAAGAGCAGAGAAGCTCTGTGCAATACCATGGAAATCTCTCCAGATAACAAAGTGGCATGTGGGAGCAAGTATTGTTGCTTCCAGCCTTTCCACCCCAGGACCTGCTGAACAAGGGCCCCTTTGTCCAAAAAGAAAGAATAGGAAATTACTGTTTGGAGCAGCTTAATTTAGCACTTCCTTTGTTTTATGAACCAGTCCAGGTCAAACTTTGTTTAGTCCCTATGTTAGAGTAATAAGCTTTAAGAAAATCTGATACATTTGTGAAGAGAATGTTAATAATGGATGCATTTATAAAATGTTGAGCATATTTTTCAACAAGATGTTTCCCTTATGTTTACTTGTCCCTGGTGATTAAGCAGTTTGTATAAGCCTTAAGAAAGTGTCTATTGAATTGCAAGCGGGCATCTCTACACACTAGTAATGTCTTAAGGGTACACGTGGCATGTGGTTAAACTCTCAAACTCCATGTGTATTTAAGCAAGAACAGACCATCTGAGAAAGTGATCTTCAAACCTTATTTCACAAAGCAGACAAGTCTCAAACAACCCATAATACACAAGCGCAGGCAGTTTTCTTAAAACCTGCTGTTTCTGGCTTGTTCTTGGTTGTCTTCCAGCACTGAATGTGCTGCCAGTTTTTATAAAAATCTTTTACATCATCTGGAAAAAAAGGCAAACATGAACACACAGTTCCTTGAGAACCTCAGTTCTTTGAGAGAACTGAAAGCCCTTTAAAAACACTTCATACATGTAGATAAAGTTCTATAATTACCAGTTACCAATTTATTCAAAATTGTGCAATATGTGACTACTGGAGTTGGTCACATTGAATGCCGAACATGTGGTGGTTGAAATGTACAAAGGAGTTAAAGACCTTAAACTACCTAAAATATTTTAATAAATCTAACCAATAAATTCCAGAACACACCAAAGCCCTACTGGTCTTAAACAAGAATTGTGTTAAGACTTCATGGATTTATCAAGGGAACAAAAAAACCAGAGACTAATCATTAATTGCACATTTTTATTGGTAGTAAACAGACAGAATTAAGGGACAAAAAGTGGGAAAAAAAAAACAAAAACATTGAAACAATGACTGACAAAATATACATATATATATTTAAGCCAGCTCCTCTTCTCCCTCCTCCTCAAACTCTCCTTCATCTTCAGCAGTTGCATCTTGATACTGCTGGTACTCTGACACCAGGTCATTCATGTTGCTTTCAGCCTCTGTGAACTCCATCTCATCCATACCCTCACCAGTATACCAGTGCAGGAAAGCTTTGCGCCTGAACATGGCTGTGAACTGCTCAGAGATGCGCTTGAACAGCTCCTGGATAGCAGTGCTGTTCCCAATGAAGGTAGCAGCCATCTTCAGACCACGGGGTGGGATGTCACACACTGCGGTCTTCACGTTGTTGGGGATCCATTCAACAAAGTAGCTGCTGTTCTTGTTCTGCACGTTGAGCATCTGCTCATCCACCTCCTTCATGGACATTCGGCCACGGAAAACAGCAGCCACCGTGAGGTAACGGCCATGGCGTGGGTCGCAAGCAGCCATCATGTTCTTGGCATCAAACATCTGCTGTGTTAATTCAGGTACAGAGAGAGCACGGTATTGCTGACTACCCCTGCTTGTCAGTGGCGCAAAACCAGGCATAAAGAAGTGCAGACGAGGGAAGGGAACCATGTTGACAGCCAGTTTGCGCAGGTCAGCATTGAGCTGCCCAGGGAATCTCAGGCATGTTGTGACGCCACTCATGGTGGCAGAGACCAAGTGGTTGAGGTCACCGTATGTTGGTGTTGTGAGCTTAAGGGTGCGGAAACAGATGTCATACAGGGCTTCGTTGTCAATGCAGTACGTTTCGTCTGTGTTCTCCACAAGCTGGTGGACAGACAGTGTAGCATTGTAAGGCTCCACCACTGTATCAGAGACTTTGGGTGAGGGGACAACGCTGAAAGTGTTCATAATGCGGTCAGGGTACTCCTCACGAATTTTGCTGATGAGCAGGGTGCCCATACCTGACCCAGTACCACCACCCAGCGAGTGAGTGAGTTGGAAACCCTGCAGGCAATCACAGCTCTCAGCCTCCTTACGCACCACATCCAAGACAGAGTCCACCAGCTCAGCACCTTCTGTGTAGTGGCCCTTGGCCCAATTATTACCAGCACCACTCTGGCCTGTGGAGAGGAAGCAATGACTCTTATAGCTCAGAAGCAGGAAACAGCAAGTCACAAATCAAACTTAGGCACAGACAAAATGAACCCAAATTTGACTGCAAGAGATATGATGGTATCAGAGTCACTTCTTTGCCTATGTATTAGTTGAAGAAATCTAATTGTGTGCTATGAAATAGTTACCAAAAACAAAGTTGTCAGGCCTGAAAATTTGCCCAAAAGGACCGGACCTCACAGAGTCCATGGTACCCGGCTCCAAATCAACCAGCACCGCACGGGGGACATACTTGCCACCTGACAGTATCAAAAAAGGATCAAAAAGTTTAGAATATTAAATATCTTAAAAAAGTTTAAATGCTGTAAGCAGGTTTGTGATGCAGATAAAGCTCACCTGTAGCTTCATTGTAGTATACATTAATCCTGTCCAGCTGAAGATCACTGTCTCCATGGTAACTTCCTGTAGGGTCAATTCCATGCTCATCACTTATCACTTCCCAGAACTGAGAACACAATAATGTGGGGTTTTATTAGAAAAAAGTAAAAAACCTAACACTAATTTTGCTTAAGCGTAAAATAAACTAGACTGACATGACCACGGGAGAAGCTTCAAGTCACCACTTGAACAGTTAAATGTTTCCCCATAGACAACAACAATGCGCACTAATCTTTATATAAATATACAGGTTAAAAGCTCCATCCTAGTACATATTCTATTCTACATATTTTTCAACTTGTTTTCCAATATTTGTCTATTTGTATTATTTTTTTTTTTTAATTCTCGTCTTATTTGTATTTCGATTACACAAAGGAAATACAAATAAGACGAGAATTAAAATAAATAAATAAATAAATAAATACAAATGACGCAAACAAATTCCTTGGCAATAAATCTTCTGATTCTTTATACCATCTGATTCGTTATAACTTCTGATTCTGATTCGTTAAACCCATCTGACGCACCGAACCAGCAAAGCGATTCACTAGTCTCGAAAGCCACACAAACCGTCGACGTAGGCTGGTTGGTCAAAGTCTTTACACTGAATACTAACACTACTACTACTACTACTACTAATAATAATAATAATAATAACAATGTTTAACATTTTAGTTTTCGTACAGCGAACGTTTAAAACTCCTATTTTCAGGCCGCTCAGAGCTCTTTCCATGATCCAGATTCAACCGGTCACGTTAACGGCAGGACGCGCGCGCGCACTGGCCAACACCCTTCAGCAGCTGCATTGTTTCGCCATTAGTTCATTCACAGCAAACCAACTGTGACCAAATTAACAGTTCGTAGACGTTTGGATTGAATATCGGCGACTCAACAAATGTCGGATTTATTACGCAGCCCGATAGTTGTTACATATTTAAAAAATAATAATAGTAAATAAAACAAACAAACAAATAAATAATAGGGTTAACACATAAAAAGTTATGATTTTTGACCCTGTGACACAAAAATACATTCATCTGTCATCAAATCAGTTTTAATAACGAACTTTGACAACAAACAGCTCCATTAAGCTATCGCTAAAACAGACCGCGGCCATCACACAGTCTCGGGAAAACAAAATCGTGTACAAAAGATAGTATTTTACTTCATACCTTGGCACCAATTTGGTTGCCGCACTGTCCTGCTTGTAAATGAACAATCTCCCTCATTCTGTACGCAGTAGAATAAATGGATCAACAAAAAAAAAAGAAACCCCAACTTTCTTCTGACTCTGCACTGCAACAATGAAATGGTAATTCGAGAACTACATCTAGTTATTCAGTCTGTTGAACTATCCCAAGCCTCCATTGGTTGATTTATGTAATGCGCCCGCCTCCTCGATGATTTCATTGGCTAATGAGTGTTCCGAGACGACTAACAAATGTATGACTATTCGCTGCAACTGCGTACGCTCACTTATGATTGGCAGATATTCTTTCAACAATATTTTCAAAAATGTTTCACGTTTTACCTCAGCTGTGACGTTCTAACGGTTCCTCCTTATTTTTTTTAATTCATTAACTGTCGTTCACATTACAACGAATTCTTATAAAATTTTATTTATTATTGAGTTGTTCTAGGTATCCTATTTGACAGGTCAATTATATTGGGTGTAATGGAATTAATCCAAAGCTCTAAAATAAGTAGGCTATAAATAATGTAAGATTAGACCTAATGTGTTCTGGAGCAGAAAACTGAAGAATCCAGCAAACAGACAAAACAAAGAACAACAATAAACTCCAACAAACAGACAGAATATTATTGTACACAATTAAATAACGTTCATGAAATAAATCTGTACTAAAGGGGTCCATTGAAATCATTTCTACAGTTAAAGGGGTACAAAAAGTTGTACAAAAAAAGTACAAGGCCAGTCTGTATGGACTACTTTTAATGTCTGCTTAGCAATTACTCAGTGTCCCTCTGGTTAGTATGTGTATTATAAGAATTCATTCATTCTTACAGAATTCGTACAGAATTCATTCATTCATCTTCTACCACTTATCCGAACTACCTCGGGTCACGGGGAGCCTGTGGAGCATCTCAGGAGTCATTGGGCATCAAGGCAGGATACACCCTGGACGGAGTGCCAACCCATCGCAGGGCACACACACACTCATTCAATCACACACTAGGGACAATTTTCCAGAGATGCCAATCAACCTACCATGCATGTCTTTGGACAGGGGGAGGAAACCAGAGTACCCGGAGGAAACCCCCAAGGCACGGGGAGAACATGCAAACTCCACACACACAAGGTGGAGGCGGGAATCGAACCCCGACCCTGGAGGTGTGAGGCGAACGTGCTAAAACCACTAAGCCCCCTACTATAACATATTGAGATTTGTAAATTAGCTACATGAAAACTTTTCGTTTGTTTTGGTCAATATAAGGTCCTTGACAAAGATGATGGCAAATATTACTCAATAATCTGACTGATAAATTAGGTCATGTAAGATGAACAAGCCCTGAGTGTTGCATTGTTTTTGTTACGAACACCATAAGTTCACTTGGCTGAGAAAAGGTATAACAAATGATGTAGAATACAGACTTCTAAAGCAAATGATTGAAATATATAGATATTTTAAATCAAACTAGAATTCGCCAGTTTGTCTCCACACTATTCAAAACAAACTATAAAGACAATTTAACGAACAAAATAATGCAAGGTTTGCATGCATACATTATCTTTAATGTCGGGTTTAGTTTTAACAGATATCCTTACAACATAACCTCAAACTGGGTTTTGTTCAGTACAAGACAATGCGAAGCTCCTGCTTTCAAATTCTAACCTTTATACAAAAGTGATTAGATGTTCCACTGGTACTGAGTTGTAGTACAAACTCTTTACCAAAATAATATATTTTTTCAGCATTAAAAAGACATGAATGACATGCAAGCGGATTAATAAAAATCCACTGTAGTCAACTTATACCAAACCCCTTCTTTCCAAAACTTCTTTTTGTATATTTATTAAACACAAATGCTATACTGAAGGTAAATTCAGTATAATGTTTTCTTTTCCGTGTGCTAGGAACATTGTGTGAAACTGAGCGGTTTACAAACACTCATGAGTCTTAGTTCATACCATGTTTCTCTGTGTAACATCTAAGAAATGGGGAGAGAAAAGAAAAACTCCTCAAAAAATTTCATAGCTAAATGATGATACTTAATTTCCTCTTAAAAGTATATTAGATTTTTGACCATTACGTATGAATGCATAGACCTATGAATGTGACTTGTGTGGAATGCAACAAATAATTCTATCCTTCTTCCCCCAGAGCTCTTGACACTGGGAACTTGCCAGTCTGCATTGCTGAGTACAGTATGTGCTGATGTGTTAGGAATCTCAGAATAATGCTTTCAATCTTCAACGGCATACACAACATTTTTCTTTTCCAATGTGTGTTTTTTACACAATATGTGTTTATACAACACAAATGGCAATCTAAAGAGTTTTTTTAAACCTTACCAATAACAATATCTAACAAATGTAATATTGCAATGTGTAAATGTTTTTTTTTTATTGACTATACAAACTGACTTCCATCTCATCAACTTTAAGAAGTCACTGTTCACTTCCTGCATAATAAATATATATCCAACCACAGGAGAGGTGCAATTTTTCGATAAGATAATCAACGTTATTCATGTCACCTGCCAGTGAATTTAGTGTTATGGCTGATCAGTTTATGTTTTATGAACTGAGCATGTCTGTGAACAAAGTGAATGGTAACTTTTACAGAGTCCTGATACAATGAGTATACAAAGAAACTTCCTATTTTTCATGTTGGTTATGTCCCCCTTTTAATTAGAAACCAGTTAGAACAAAATAAAAAAAAATGGTTAATAATGTTCTTTATGTATAATAGTGTTTGTGTGTTTATTTTGGTTACTTCTTCTTTAAAGTGGGATTGTTGATTGGAAAAATGTTTTCAACACAGATTTTCCTGTCATCATATCATATCATCTTTGAGAACCCTGCTATAGAGATACCGAAACGTTATGGTAAATGGTTTAATGCTTTATGGTTTAAGCTATACTTTCTTCAAATTACACTGGAAAGAAAAAATAAATGTATTAACTGGTTAAAAATGTATGCGTTAATAATGTTTTCCCTCTGGAACAGTTTAGAGTTATTTTGTTTCATTATGCTTAATGAAAAAGTTTATTAATTTTCAGTTGTCATTTTTGTTCCCTGTAATGCTCCTCATCTTTTTTTTATTTTAAATTAAATATATATTGTTTTCAATTATGTTCAATGAAATAGTAGGTGTAGGTGTTGTATGATACTGCTTATTGCTCTCCAGCAGGTTGGTAATAGTTATGTCCACACAGTTTTGTTTGCACTAAACATACATACAGGACCATGATGCAAAAGAAAAGATTTTTTTTACATAAACTCCAACATAAAGTCCAACAGTATAAACCATACGTCGGAATACTATGGAGTGGATCATGCTTTTTTCGGTACAGTTTCAATATACAATCCAGTTTCTCCCAGAACCAGTTCATACCCAGGTGTGTGGTGTGGGAAACTCTGTGCCTTGTCTGTTTGATGTGCTTAGCTTTGTCTGCTTTGGTAATTTGTGTTGGGACAACACAGAGCTCAGTGGCCACAAGCTAAAGACAGGAACAATACATAAAACAAGCTCAAACCTAAATGATCATCTCATTCAGTGTAAATACAACACACAGTGTATAGTTCAATAACTGAAACAAACCCATGGTAAGTCTGTTTGGAGATTAAAAAAGAAATCTGTGTGGATGTTTTGGTGAGATGAAGCATTCTATATTCTATTTTTATATTATATTTATAAAACGAAGAACAATAAAATGGCTCTAATAATATATGTGTGTCATGTATTGTATGGAATCCAAAAATATGTAACAAGAATGAACTGTGAAATAGTAAATGCAATTATAATAAAATCTATAAATGAGGTTTCAGTGAATTCTAATCTACAGGCAGTATAGATATAGTACAGAAAGATAGAAATATTTAGTGCCTTACCTGATACACAGTGAATGGGGCAAAACAGGTCCACAGCAATTCATTCATTCATTCATTCATTCATCTTCTACCGCTTATCCGAACTACCTCGGGTCACGGGGAGCCTGTGCCTATCTCAGGCGTCATCGGGCATCAAGGCAGGATACACCCTGGACCGAGTGCCAACCCATTGCAGGGCACACACACTCTCATTCACTCATGCAATCACACACTACGGACAATTTTTCCAGAGATGCCAATCAACCTACCATGCATGTCTTTGGACCGGGGGAGGAAACCGGAGCACCCGGAGGAAACCCCCGAGGCACGGGGAGAACATGCAAACTCCAACCACAAAATGCGGAGGTGGGAATCGAACCCCCAACCCTGGAGGTGTGAGGCGAACGTGCTAACCACTAAGCCACCGTGCCCCACGCATCACCTATTCTTTTCTAGTGGTTGGTGCTGGGTAACTGATTAAGGTGCTTAATTTCAACTTGCTCTAGGGGTGTTACCACATATATCTCTACCTACCAGCTGCCTCTGCTTTAATCATGACTTTTTAAACACAGTTAGTCATAGATAATTAACATGTTGTTGTGTTTTTTTCCAAAACAGAAGAATGTTCCATGATTGTTTTTAATACAACAGGGCAGGCAAGTGTATACCAACTTATCCAGTGACCTTCATCAACTCTGACATCTTTCCATTCCGTCACTTATCACCATGTCTACAAACTGCTATAAATATCTTTCTAATGAGGCACTCAGTGTCAGTGCTGTGAGGAATTGTTTCTGACTCTTTTTCTTTCACACAAAAAAAAAAATAAAATTTGCACAAGTAAAATGAGTTACAATTACTGTATTTAGCAATTATATGCAAATGAACACATTAAACAGCTGTTTTATAAATACGATAGTTGCTGCAATAAAAATGATCACCAATTTGCCTGGTACCCATAAATAATGAACCTGACCTCTTATTCAGGCTTGGGGTGCATTCAGGCTGCTTGCTGTGCAGCTCGATGTAACTGTGGCAGCCCTTATTGTAGAGCGAGATCTGCTTGGCAACACGCACTGGCCACAGCAACCTCACAATAGTTCATTCATCAGGAAGTGCCGAGCCTCATGCTGCAGGAATTCAGGTTCAGGGAAGTAGGAAGGCCAGGACAAAGCAAAACAGGAAAGCATCGCTTCTTGCACATCACAGCTTGTAATAGCAGATAACATTCTCCCTGTGCTACTTTACACTTTTTAATCCCAACCTGCAAAGTTGTCTCAGAAAAGATGGGAATGAAGCATTGAACAAAGAAAAGAGGGAAACAGTGAGAGCAAATGAGAATGAAAAACCAGTGAGTAAAAAAAAACAATAAAAAAATAACTGTTTGAATGTAATGTTTATCCCAGTTAAGAGCGGTAACATTCAGGTCTATGTCCATCAACATATATAGTATCTGCATTAGGAGCTTATGCACGTTACATTATCATGTATCCTCAACACTGCTGTGGCCATTACATAGAGTGAGGTTATTGTCAAAGATTGTTCACTGTTCTCTGTTATACAGTAGATCTCTCCCATGGCCCTCGTTCTGTTTGTGTGACTAAGCAGCAAGGTGGAGCTTTGCTAACTTGAGGAGAGACAGTCTGTCACAAGCACTACATCCCAAACACTCACCATGATCTAAAGTCAGAAAGAGAAACAAGAAACAACCCTTTAGAGAAAAGGAATCCACATTTCTTTCCTTTGATGCAAAGATGATTTCTCTGGAGACATGAACAGCACTTGCTTGTTGTGGTTTACATGGGTATTTAAGGCTGGTGAGTATTTCATCTATGTATGCAATTACCAGTTTCTTTCAACATATCTATGAGCATGGTATTATTAATAAGTCTGAATGTGCATAATAAAATATTACTGAAAAGAGTGTAATATTAAGATTTTTCAATTAGCCACATGATTTTTATGATTCCATAAATTGGTTGCAAATATTATTGATCTGCCTTGAAAAGTAAGTCATGTAAACTGAACAGGCCCTGAGAGTTTCATTGTTAGTTTTTAAACAAGCACCAGAATGTCAAATACCTTGAAAATGTATGGCAGATGATGCACATGACTGACTTCTAAAACAAACGAGTTTAGTATAGACAAATATATTAAATTAAACTGCAAATTGTCACTCAACACTATTCAAAACAAATAAAAAAATAAAGACATTATTAATTACACTTCTGAGACACACAAAAAGATTGTTCATGTATAAATGATCTTTAATGGCTGATACGGGTTCAACACATATCCTTACAACATAACCTCAGCTGGGTTTTGTTCAGTACCACAAAATGCCAAGCTCCTAATTCGCTCTCTAGTTCTGAACTTTATAAAAATAATATGAGATGTTCCACTGGTACTGGGGTGTAGTACAAACTGTTTACCAAAATAATTTTTTTTTCTGTAGCAGAGAAATCATTAAAAAGACATGCATGATTGCCATGCAAGAGGATTAATAAAAATCCATTGAAGTCAACTTATTCCAAACCTCTTATTGCCAATCCTTCTTTTCATATGTTTATTGAACACAAATGCTGCAGGTAAAGTCAGTGTAATGCTTTCTTCTTCTTTTTTTAGGAACATTGTTTGAACTCCAATAAACTGTCCGTCAATTAACTTGAGCAGTGTGTTGAAAAGTGTGTCCACACTCATGAGTCTTCCTCTAGGGCCAGGCCATATTTCTCAATGTAACGTCTATAAGAGAGGGAGAAAAAAGAAAAACACCGTAGTAATTTAATTTAAATTACCAACAGCTTCATTTCTCTTAGAAATAAACTTCTTCTTTGTCGAATAATATATATATTTACCTTCGTGCATATTCATACAAGGCTGATTTTCTGTCCTGTAAAGACATGTGTCTGTCTGCTGGTGATTTCCCAAAAGATTTGACAGCTGGCTGTAGATTAAAACAAAACAATAAAATAATAAAATTGCCTGAACAAACATAGATGAAGTTGCACAACAGCATCGTGAGACAACATGAAAAGCAGGTTCTTCTTACACATGGACAACACATTTCTTTTTCTTTTATAAAGTTTCTGATCCAGGATTTTAATCCAGTTAGGACAAAATATAAAAATGAATAATGTTTTGATGTATGATCCGTGTACTGTGCAGTAAGAAATGGTACCGTTGGTGCCATCGTGGCTATATAACATTATGGGAAATGGTAATATAAAAGTGTGAACTGGTTAAGCATTTGATTTTTCAACTATATTCAAGATATTTACACACAGTGATGTGGCTGTGTGTGATCACCGAATCCTTCTCACCTTTACAGTAGGTGGTGGAGCAGGAACAGAAGGAGAGGTGGAGGTTAAAGTTTGTGATGGGCCTGATGGTGCAGCTTCTGTTGGTGTTGTATGATACTGCTCAGTGCTCTCCAGCAGGTTGGTAATAGTTGTATCCACACAGTTTGTTTGCACTAAATGGACATACAGGACACTCAATGCAAAAGTAGACCTTAGAATGCACAATGAAAAATGATGCACAGCATAAACTAAGTTAGAGAAACATGAAATGAATTATGCCGTTTGATTGAGATTAGTAAAGGCGTCTTACGCAAATCTCTGGTAATGACATTTAGAGGGACATCTGGTAGAACTTCCTTCACCTGATGCGCCATCCTTATCACTCTAGGATCCTCTGCCCCAGTGCTCGTACCTAGAAAACCTTGTGCCACAGTTCGGGGCCTGGCTCCCAGATCTATAAGGTAAAATAGTGTGATTAATACTAATTAAAGCTTTCTGACACAAAGTGGCAGCTTAGACAAAAACTGTCATCCAGACTCTTCAAAGTTAGCAGTAAAGAGAACATGAAATCTTTATTCAGCATACAATAAGTCAGGTTGTATATTTCTGTATGGTTTCTGCCAGATGAACCAGTAATTACCTAGGTGTGTGGTGTGGGAAACTGTGTGCCTTTTCCTTTTGATGTGCTCAGCTTTGTCTGCTTTGGTGATCTGTGTGGAGACAACGCCAATCTGGTTGGCCAGAATCTGAAGACAGGAACAATAGATTAAAAAAAAGATCAAACCTAGAAAGACTGCCTTATTTGTCCAAGTTCTCATGTGATGCATCAGTGTTTAAGACAACACATAGTATAAAGTTTAACGTAATACAATAACTGCAACAAAACAAACAAAGAAGCTGATTGGTTGGGCAGCATTACAAAAGAGTCTATATTTCCACAATGATAGGTTTTACTGTGTATCACTCCACCTGCCTGTTTTCGCCATGTATAATTCGGCTTCCTAATTCAAAAGACGCCACTGCAGTAACGTTAACATAACTAAGTAACATAAGTAAGCGTTAGCAAATGCTTCTTCAGGAATTTAACTTAAAATGAAAAAGAAGACGGCATGTTAAATTCACCTGAAGCACCTTTAACAGAAATGTACAAATCAATGCGAGCTTGCAAGCCAATGCACTATAAATTGAATGTGGTTACTTTCAGGATCTATTTCTGCTAAAGGAACAAAAATAAACAGAACGTTTGCCTGTATTGTGTCCAAAATGTCACTTACTCGATATTCTCGTTTATAGAACTGTTGTATAAAAGGCACCATTGTGCTCTTTATACAGAATATCTGCACGCATGTGATTACCCACAGCACTCACCTTGTGGGACTTGAGTCTGCAGAGAATTCACAGCCGTGCCAACATTCAGTATAACCACATTCTATAACCACAGCTTAATTACAGAACGAACATAAATGGCTTTAGTAATCCTTAGATGAAATTAATTTCAAACTGGGATTTTGCTAACTGTTATTTTATTTATTTTGTTAATGTCTACACACTGTGCTTGGATTATAGTATTTTTCAGTTACTGCAACCCTGTAAACGCTGCTGCTTTTACACGCATGTATTTATTACTTTTATAAATATGTAAAGGCAACATTAAGAAGGTACCTCTTGGACTCTGTTGGCAAATTCTTGATGTGATTCTTCATCTTGCCTTTGCACTGAAGGAAGCCACCTGATAGTGTTTTATAAAGGGACAGATAAGAGAGTGGGATTAAAGTAATCACTCCTGTTAACAAATTTTTGTTTAATTTAGTTAATTTAATTACTTACTAATAGATTATTGAATTATTTTTTATAATTTTAATAAAGATGGTCATTAAAATGCAATAAAGACATTATATGAATAATGCATGAATCGGTTAGCAAGGAATTCTAATCTACATGCAGGGAATTGTGGTGGAAAAAAGTCAACAGTAAAATTGTAGAAGAAAGACAGTAATATTTAGTACCTTACTTGATACACTGTGAACGGGACAAAAAACGTCCACAGCAATTCAGTCAGCCACGAAGATTCGGTTACATTCTAAAAGGAGAAAAATAAAAAGGGCCAAACAGATGTGGTTTTATAAGTTCATGATAGCTGGAGGCATCAGCCATTCCTGTGTAAGTGATCAAGGAGCTTAAATTCAACTTGCTCTGGGGATGTTGCCCAATAGAATTCCTGTTTTTTTCCTCCATTTTTCTGTTGTGGAAAACACGACAACAAGGCAGGCAAGTTTATACCAACTGATCCAGTGACCTTCATCAACTCTCACAGCATTCCACTCGGGCACTTATTATCATCATGCTTGCAAGCTACTATAAAAAAATACTTAAAACGATGCAGGCTTTTAAAGTAGTCAGTGGAGTCTGTCACAAAATTTTTTTTTACAGTTCTTTCGTCCTTTCTTTTTATGTAGAAAAATAGTAAAGACTGAGAACAATAAAATTTAGAGAGCTTAAGAATGATAATAGAAACTAATGCTCAAGTGATTTACATCTTTATATTTTCCTAAAATATAACAAAAGAACCTTTAACTCACTGTCTATAAATGGACGCTCTGCGTTAAAGGGATAAACTGTCCATAATCCAACTGCTGTATTAAGCAGAACATGCAAGTGAGCTCATTACAACTTCCTGTGTATTTCTCATGTTTAGCCTTTGTTGAATAAGATGAAAACTTGTGAGTTCTTTCATCCTGTTTTTAAACTTGCTAATGTTGTTAAAAGGTGGCATTAATCAAGAACAGTTAAGAACCACTTATTGGGAGTGTCTTTGTGATGGATACATTAGGCATGGAGAAGCAAAGGCTTTCACATAAATGTATCCCACACCACATCAATTGTGTTGGATATAATAAATAAATAAATAAATAAATAAATAAATAAAAACACAAGGTGACAATTATGACACTGATGATAATTTTGCTAATGTTTACCACAGCAATGAAGGGCCTCTTCACCCTCAGGGCCACAGGCTGTACAGCATCCGCCACAGAGAAAGGCCAGGAGCTAAGATGAGGAAGAAGAGAGAGACACTTACTTACTTATTTTTTTTTATTTGACATACTCAAACTACTACAAATTACTACTACTACTACTAGTAATAATAACTATAGGGACTAATTAATCTATTCAAGTTGAAGAAATTATTCAATCTGATACTGAGTGGGAAATACAAATATATTTGACATCCTTTCAGAGCTTTCAGAGTCTGTAATGAGCAAACACACATTACTGCCCTGTCATAGCTTCACATTGGGTGATTAATCGTCTCCCAGACAGGCAGCTTCAAGGAAGCTTATTCAGCAGCTGGCAAACATCCCAGGACATATCTGCTTCTAATTACCTAAGTGTATACACCAAGCACCTTACAGAAAGCCTTCTGCCCATTCTCACATTATTCATACCGGGTTTTCACTTATGTCTGAGATGACAAACAATCTCACACAGGCTGGAACTCATCTATATGACTCATGAGACTGAGTTTATGCATAGTAAAAAAAAAGAAACAGAACTGATGGTGTTCTTCACCTGAACTTGAGCAGGCCGGCACGTCCGTTGGTCGTGTCTTCTTCTGGGAAGAGTAGTAAGGGCAGAGCTTCAGGAACAGAGCAATACCCACGCAGTGTCTGTGCCAGCTCAGCCCTGCTGCCCATCACAGTGCCCAGCTCCATGAAGCCCCTTGCCCAGCACACAAACCCTGAAGAGCCCTCTAACAGTGGCTGGAATGATAAAATCAGGAATTTTAAAAAGAGGTCAGACTGAGCTATTACTTGTCATTTATTGATATCTAGAGTATTATCTGAGAATTTGAACACAATCAGTGACTGGTAATGAATCCTTATCATATGAAATTCTGTACCTTTTATTTTTCTAATGTATACCTGCCTGAATAAACAAAGTAGACGTGAAATGAAAATGAATCTAAATTGGTTGTATATTTGTCCTTCAAATCACTCCTTTCTTTTTTCCTCTCCCTCTCTTAAAAGTGGCTTTTCTCTTAAAAGTGCAATCATACGTGGCATATGCTAATAGCACTAATAATGGAATAAAGATACATAAAAGTATAGAGATAAGAATGAAAATAAATGAAAAACACTGTGCAGTCAACATCTTATAGTTGTACTTTATAACCTAAACCCTTAACCTGTTATCAAGCTTGCTATTCAGTTGTGTCTTCAAGCTCACTCGTTAACTACTATGGGATATTTAGCATTCTGGGAACCTAAAAAGACGGTCATCCAGTTCCATGGGTAAGGAAACGTGTCAGTGCTCACTACCATGTTGTTTATAAAGATGAATAAGATATAATGTTATAATATATAATATATATTGTTATGCACCCTGATTGGACCTAGCATTTAAAAAGTTAATCAATATAAATATCTTGGCATGCGTCTCTACATCAAACTCAAATACCTGCCATGAAAGTAATTTTGTAAATAAACTAAACTACTAGGATTTCAAATAGAGATTCAGTAGGAAGATGAAAGTTGAAGTCACTTTTCTTCATATTGTCATGCTGGGGCTGGGCTTTATAGCACTGGTTTATGTTAACGTCCCATATCTGCCATTTGCCACCATGTATTACAACTGTATTACAAAACCTTAAGGTTTTACTTTTACAAGTGCCAGTAAGTTAAAACACTTACTAAGAATAGTAAAGTTCAGGTGACTCATTTCACGTGTGTATTTAAAACCTATAACTTCAAAACCCTTTTCTTTAGTTTTCTTTAGTCTGAGTTAGTGCTTTTATGAGTACTTAAATAATACCCACAGTATTTACCAGTTTAACTGCCAAAATAATGTTTCAAATTGATCGGAAGTCAGCTGAAAAACTTCACTGAAGAAATTCATGAAAGAAAAAAAAAAACATGAAATACACAATTTAACACAAAGCTTACATTACGTTACATGAGCTAATAAAATATCTGACAGAGTGCAGTAATGTAGAAAATCAAATGATGGGTGTAAAACAATGCAAGAGAGCACAACAGCAAACTAGACTGCATTATGTTACCACTTCAGACATAACTGAAGATACTTAAGATAACTGAAGGACACTCACAGTGTGGCAGGAGGTAAGGAGGTTAATAATGTTGTGGTCAAAGTGAGTAATGTGATTGCTGACATACAACTTGACATTTTTGTCCCTTAAGCGCAGGTTGTTCTGTTTTACATGCAGGCCCAACACAGAGCACATGACTCGGACTATAAATCTGGAACACAAAAAAAGATACACAAAAATACATTGAGAAAAGCTCTGAATCCATCTGTAGCCATTTATCTGGCAATAATAAACATTATACAGATGAGTATGCTAATGAAACACCATCACAACTGCATTTAACAAACACTAATTAAAATCAGCCATAACATCAAAACCACAGAGAGGTGAAGTTAATGTTATCTCGTTACAATGGTACCTGCTAGGGGTTGAGATATTAGGCAGACAAACAGTCAGTTCTCATGGTTGATGTGTTGGAAGCTGGATTAATGGGCAAACAGAGTGACTTTGACAAGCGCCAAATTGTGTTAGTTAGATGACTGGGTCAGAGCATCTCCAAAATGGCAGGTCTTGTGGGATGTTCCTGGTATGCAGTGGTTAGTACCTAACAAAAATGGTTCAAGGAAGGACAACCGGTGAACTGGTGACGGGGTCAAAGGCACCCAAGGTTCACTGAGGTGTGAGGGGAACGAAAGCTATACCATTAAGTCTGATCCCACAAACAACCTATTATAGCACAAATGACCAAAACGTTACTGCTGACTAGGCGAGAAAGGTGTCAGAACAGAGTGCACAGCTGCAGACATGACTGCATGCCCTTGCTGATCCCTGTCCACTGCCAAAAGTGCCTACAATAGGCATGTGTGCATCAAAACTGTACGAAGAAGAAATGGAAGAAGATGGCCTGGTCTGATGAATCATGTTCATGGTAACGTCTAAGTGAATGTGTGTCACCTAAGTGGGGAAGAGATTAGCACCAGGATGCTAATGTCTGAGCTGTTTTGGAAACAAAAGGAGGACCTACATAATATTAGTCAGGTGTTTTTAATTTTATGCCTGACTGATGAGAAAACATTATTATTAAATAACACCATTAGTATAACCCATATCATGCTTAATCAATCAGTTGAGCATATAATAGATCATTTGTAATACAATATATTAAATGTAGTTAAATGTGTTTGATTTCTGTGATGAAACATTTGTTACAGCTGTAAACATAAGTAACACAGACTGCAACGCCTTCATTACAGCAGAGCTCAAAATATCTGATTTATAAATAAGTACAGTTCCTGGGAACTGGCAGCAAATCTTGGAGGGCTGTTTCTAGATTTCTCTGCATGTATATTTTATCGGCCTTTGCAAGTTCTGTATTCAGAATGTATTACCACAAAGGGATATTATACTAACACAAAATCCAGTGATGATTAATCTAATTATACTGTATTATCAGACCTGCCAATTGTTCATAGAAGCTCTGCAGTATGTAGTTTATTTAGTCTAAATATGCCAAAATGTTTTGTATTCTTCTGCCAAATAATATGGGAGAACTGTTTATAATATGGCTGAATAATTCTGTATATGTAGACCAAATTATTCTGGTGATGCTAATTAAAAAGTGATTAAATATTCTGTGTTTTTTTGCTTTCACTTTCAGAGCATGTAGACATAAATAATTTGTGAAGTGATTGTATAGAAAACGTACTGTCATTTATCAAAATCAGGGACAAATCAAAATGGGATAACCTAGAGCTTTCAATCGAAATATATAACGTAAATGGTTATGTGCTTTTCTACTTACCGTCTTACAAAACTGTCAGGAAGTGCACAACTCACTAAGAATATATGAACACCTATAAATATACGTAGTATCATTAAGCAAAGGCCAACGGGGGAGTACAGCAGCAGCAGCAGCAGGATCAGTCCATCACTTGGCAACCTACAAATAAAGTTTTGGTCAGAAATAAAAATATTTAAATAAAAATAGGTGAGACATTATTCAGTACTGGAATGGCACATCCCTACTTATATCACTGCTGCAGTCTTCATCATTGCACTATTTTCATTACAGACTAGTTTCTGCTGTGGCTCCATAACTCGGTTTTAACTGATGAAAATGTATCCGCTGATGTTAACCAAGATCAAGATGTGACAATAATAAGGCATGTGTAAAAAAAAAAATAAATAAATAAAAAATAATGCCACAATTGACTTTAGGTGATGAAAAACATTAATGGGGATAGTGTTCATAATCAGTTCCCATTTAACACTTATATATAAACTTATACTGTATATAAACGTTGGCATTAATTTTGTTAGGCAGATTACAAATGTACAGCAAGTCATACTATATATCAGTAGGAAAAAACTAAAGTGAATATTTAAAGGAAATTGTATACGTGTAAATATAAATTGTATGTACATAAATAAAATATTTAAATAAAAACAGGTGAGAAATTATTCAGTACTGGAATGGCACATCTCTACTTCTATCACTGCTGCAGTCTTCATTATTGCACTATTTTCATTTCACTGAATCAATTTCAAAAATTGATTCAAAGCAAATGAATCAATTCTGCTGCTCTGCTTGATTCCTTTGAGTCGCATTAAAACACAGCCTCTAATCTGTTAGCTAGTTAGTTAAGAAACCCAGGTTAACCAACATGAAACTATAGTTATTAAAAGTACATGCCGTATTAACAATTAATAAACTTGCCTAATAATAACTTTAAGTCTGAGTTCAATAGGAAAACTAAAACAGCTAACAGGCTAAGACACTCAAGACTACACTCTGCTATTGAGATAACTAAAACCAATAACTTTTGCTAGCTCCATACAGAACTAGCATCATATTTCTTATAACATATATTGAATAAACAGATTATGACGCTTATTTACAGATATATTAGACATCTAGACTGGATAAGCCTAAGATAATTTGATAGGTATCAGCTTGGCTTCTTATTTAGACAAGTTACATTCTAGAATGCCAGTCAGCTAATTAGTGGCTAAGTTAAAGCTAGCAGTTCAGTCTAGTTATTGCCAAACAAGGGTATGTTAAGTATTAAAATATAGCTGATATACAAGTAAACAACATCAAGCTCGACGAGCCATTTGTTTACCTTATACCCATTAAACCAGTTATTAAATGATCAATATCACATCTACAGTAAGCTCAGCTGACCTTAGCCTATATTTCTGTACATTCGGTAACCTTTGCTAACTAGCTTCGTAGCTAACTAGCTAATAACTAAACCTAGCATTAATGTTAAATGTGAATCTTACCGCTGAAAGTCAAACATCTGCTCTATACCCCGTGTTTCCATTATTAAAGATTTATGTACGTTTCTGTCAGTACCGACCGGCTAGATTCCTGCATACTAGTCTTCAAACGAGTTACAAAGTTATTACATTAGAACACTAGCTTGTATTATTTATCTGAAATCCCCCCGTCGCCATATTGAAGTCTTGATATTTGAGGGGGGAAAAAAAGAACCTCACGATATAAGATTCTCCTTTACACTGACACAGGATCGGCTATTCGTAACCCGCTCTTATTTTCAAACATACAGGAGAAACCTTGATCTGATTCCAGAACAGCTGTAACGTCTATTTCTGCTACAGCGTTTGTCTTCGGAAGGACAGCTCAGGCTTTGTCACACACGTCTTTATTTTCGAACACTGACATCTAGCGGTTTGGAGTTTGCAACAGGACACGACCTTCTATCTTTCAAGCATTTTAATTTAATTTAATTTAATTTAAGTTATTAATTCGTTAATTCATCAATTCATTAATTTATTAATTTCATTCATTCATTCATTCATTCATCTTCAACCCCTTATTCGAACTACCTCGGGTCACGGGGAGCCTGTGCCTATCTCAGGCGTCAACGGGCATCAAGGCAGGATACACCCTGGACAGAGTGCCAACCCATCACAGGGCACACACACACACTCTCATTCACTCACGCAATCACACACTACGGACAATTTTCCAGAGATGCCAATCAACCTACCATGCATGTCTTTGGACCGGGGGAGGAAACCGGAGTACCCGGAGAAAACCCCCGAGGCACGGGGAGAACATGCAAACTCCACACACACAAGGTGGAGGCGGGAATCGAACCCCGACCCTGGAGGTGAGGCGAACGTGCTAACCACTAAGCCACCGTGCCCACCCATTTATTAATTTTATCAATTTTATTTATTTATTTGTATCTCTGTTTTAATATACACATGCTGCTGCCACAACGCTCCTGGAACACTTTCTAGCTATGCCAGAAACACTGGAGATCACAATCATTTTATTTTAAGATATTTCAAGAAATGCATTTATAAGCAATACAGAGAACTTCATTGGTTATATTATTCAACTGGTGGTGAAAGCTGCCTCTATGACCAGTATATCCAAAGACTGTACATAAGCCTTTAAGAATTTACATGGTGACTTACCCTATGGAGAAAATGATAAACTTACATAGACCATGGTAACTTTATTCTAAACATTAATGATTATAATAGAAATTGAAATGCAGTTGAAATGAGAATAGTCATTTCATCTAAAGACACAATTCTCAAACCTTTAGCATCCAGGATGCTGTAGTTCTAAATTATGTTCTCTTGACACTCTCACTACAGTATAATGAAATATCCAAAATCTCTCTCTCTCTCTCTCTCTCTCTCTCTCTCTCTCTCTCTCTCTCTCTCTCTCTCTCTCTCTCTATATATATATATATATATATATATATATATATATATATATATATATATATATATATCAAGCTGTAAATCAAGTTAAACCAATAAACTATTAATAATTCTACAATACATACATTTGTTTCTAAGGGTTTCCTACAACAAAAGTATGTTTTTCTACCATTTAGATTATAAACTTTAAACTTTGAAATTTTTATCCTGTTTCTATACTTGTAAAACAGATGTAAATTGTTTAAAGCGCTATACAAATAAAGTAAATTGAATTGAAAATGGCCCATTTCTTTTTTTTTGTACTTGTAATACTCAGAGGCAGTACACTTATAATTTTCACACAGCAGAGGGCAGAGTTATCTTTCTGGTAAGTATGCAATGAAAACCATGGCAGTTGTTTTTTTTTTTTTTTTTTTTTAAGTTAGTTATAAATTCTTCATCCAGAAGGTATTCTGGTCTCTTTAAATCAAAATCTACAAATATGCACAATTGTCAGTGTTCCATTAGAATGACATAATGAGAAAACAGAAAAATAAAAATACAAAAACAGATTCACAGGAAACTTTCATGTAGTTGATAAAGATGTTTATTATACTTGTTAAATTCCTTTTGTAGACCTTTTTTTAAAGATGTAAAAGTTGAAATGAAAAAGTAAGTGTGGCCTTTATTAACTTTTGACTTTTGAAAAATAACAACCCCAACTAAAGTTCATCTCATTTCCTCTCACACTGATAAATAACAGTTTGCTTCTTCAACTCAGTGCATTTGCCTCCAGCTGCATCGCCCCAATATGTCTCTGCAGCAAGAGATTAAATCTGCCCCATTCATTAGCCTAAGTGGATGAGCCTTCCTAATAGATGCTCCCCTTCCCCTCAATAATTGCTGTTGATTGGCGCAAATTAGACCCTAGTTGCCAGACGAGTGATTCTCGACGACGATAATCCGATTCCCAACTCAAACTAATAGGATTTTAACTCCAGCTTGGCCTAATGTCCGTCTGTATGGCCTGGCCCGGCTCTGCTCAGTCCAACACTGCTCCTCAGGCCTTCTGTTTCTCACTGCACGCCTGCGGGACAGCGAAGCACACCAGCTGAGTATATGTCTACGGCTGAAAATGCAGTTATTTTCACAATATACAGCTGAAAATGAGTCTGTAAATGCTATTTTCTAACAGTTTTTTATACAGGCTATGAATGACTAGAGACACACAGGTCCAAATGCTTGGTGTATCTAAAAAAAAATCTGATAGGATATAAACATTTCTTTTTCTTAGTTATTTTAGCTATTCATTCTCAGCTTAGTCTTTGGTAGCAACAAAATGCCATTGCTATTTCAAAAGGGTGTAAGTCAGGGAATAAAACATTTGAATTCGTTCAAATACCTTGTTATGTTTTACTCCTGGTAAATCATTACTCAGTAGCACAAAACTCTATACATGTTCTTTATAAGCCACTACCCAAATGAGGACTCACACATATTTGATAGTATTTGTCATTGGGTTGATAAGAGGAGATCGGATGCCTGCTTAGGCCTCGAGTCTAATGAAACTCCACTCCATTAGAGCTGAATCGGACAGATTGCCCTCCCAGAGAAATGAATTGAGTTTTTTGTATTTGTGAGATCATTCTCCCTCCATTAACTGCTCTTTATCCCGTCTCTTCATCACAGCCAAATCAGGTTAGACGGCCATGATTAGCTGGGGTGGCCTCCCTTTTTAAGCAGTAATTGGGTTTGGCGGCTCAGCTGATAGCGCCATTAAGACCAATAAAGGCTGGGCTTGGCTTGGAGAGTGAAACAGATTCTTGCAGAACAGATGGCAGGCACACATAAAGGGGTCTGATTTAGAGCTGGCAAAAGCAAAGTTTGTGTAACTTAAGAACTTGGTGTACAACAGCATGCCTGGGAGGCGGTTTCATGTACACTCGCTGTTTGTTTTTGTGTTGTCTGTCTTTGAGATGTTACATCATCTTGCATAATGCAGCATTTTGAATTAGGGTATCGCAGCATGAGTAAATGTTTACTAATAGCAAAATCTGAAAGGTTGATGGATGTATTCTGAATGTGTGGATAAAGTAAACATCTGCGAAACTAGATGCTATGTACGTGGATATGGTGTGGAATTTGCAATAAGCTGTCATTTTAAACTGAAAAATGTGAAACGCAGTGAGTATAGTAAAATCTGGTGATAGTATTTGATAGTATTTCACCTTATTTGATCTCTAGAAGACAAGAAATACTGTGTGTGGTTTCCTTTTCAGGAATACCAGAATTCATATAGTAACTCTGAGTTCTCAATTTTGATTTATCAAATGTTGTTGCTTAATAAAACAGAAGCTCGGACAGGTCCTCCTGCAGGACTTAAGGCTCATCCTAACACACTGTTGAGGATGCTCAACATCGCTAGATGTTTCTTGGTAACATAACAAACTGTGGATCTTTTATGTTGTTTCATTAGAGAAAAGAAATATAGGGAACTGCCGTTTTAGCTCTTAAAGCATAAGTCACAATAGGAACTTGTTATGCACACATTCCTCAACATGCAGGAATCACTCCTGTATGAATCTGGTGGGTGTGGTTGAGTAACAAGTCCATAACAATGATGAAGCTAACCTGATGAGAAAAAATAACATAAGTAATGACCATTGCTGCATTTGCAATATTGTGCTAATATAAGAGAGTGAAAGAAAAATATGATGGCAAAAAGCCATCATCTACAATGATGACTGTATTCAAACGTCTCTCAGATTCTTCACCATGTATTAATGGATAGACGTGCTAAGGATATTCCCCATAAAACCCCAACAGGGTGTAATAGTGGCTAACATCTGGTTTGTTTTATGAATTTAATATCTTCAAGTTTCTTCCTCATATAAGCTCTGTAGTTCTAAGATTGACAAAGAAAATTTGTTTTTTATGGAACATGTAAAATTTATTAATTCATCATCATATAAATAGGCATTAATTGTTTTTATGGTCACTGTTACTTCATATCAATCACATGTAATCAATAATTTGGATAGCTCATGCACCTTCATTTCTGGCTTGGTCTACCAGTTGGTATTTTCCATTGTATTATTCTTATGTAAATGTTTCCTTTTGTTTTGTCAAAAATCCTTTACTAGGAAAAGTTGCCAACAGAAGTAATGAAAAGAATTAGAACACACACACACACACACACACACACACACACACACACACACACACAAACACAAACACACACTCACGCTTATCTAGAAGGCTAAATGCTGTGTATAAATTGCATAATGGCTATGGAGAGCTGTATATCTTTCCTGAGCCTCATTAGGATGAAGCGGAGTGCTTATTTTATTTATTTAAGAGCATTTCACAGTACTGCTTTTCCCGCTCGGACCTTCCCGGGAGGAAAAATAATGAGAGAGCACTTCAAATGAATTACTGTATACACAATCACTTTAATTATTCAGTTCTAGCTAGGCATTGGGTGTGACTGTTGGGAAATACCACGCGTGCTGCCAGGTCTACCTGTTACAGTGATGCGATTAATGTAACAGTGAGATATGCACTTAAAACATCGGATGTCAACAGCTTCTTGCAAATTAGCAGCGATACCATGCTGTGCAGTTTGCAAAAGGCCCCATGCAGATGCACTGCTCACTTGTGTGAAATCCCTGCACCCTGGCTGATCATTTGAGCCTGAAGACAATAAAAGAAAAAGCTGCAGTTTAAATTAATTTTAAAGGAATATAACAGTGTGTAGAAGGTTTAGCGATGGCTAGTGGCTAATATAGTTGACGGTTTCCAAAAGACTATTTCAAACAAATAAAGAGATGATATTTAGGAAGAGAGATGGAAAAGAATGTTCTTCCTGAGCTGCCAATCGGAATTTTTTTCATTGTCTGTGAAGAAATTATTTATTTATTTATTCTTTTTGTGTATGTGTTTTGTTTTGGTTTGTATGACAGGCTACAGAACTACAATAATTATATATTACATCCCAAATGTATCTATTTTCTGCAACGTAAATTTAATTCTTGAAATTCGATTGTATTTCATGTTTTTTCTTTTACTTTGCTTAATTTTATTTAATTTTATTATCATTTTTATTATTATATGGAAAATAAGGCTGCCATTCCCACATAAAATCAGATATACATCACATTAAAATGCGTGAAGCCCTTGATGTATACGAAACAGTTTACAGGCAGAAAAGAGCCCTATAGAGATGAAGTCCTTCCTCCAGTGAAGTGTGTTATGGCCCTTTATATCATCATGAAGCAGTATGAAAAGTCCCTCATATTAGGCATATTCTTCCCCTGTTTGTGCTAAACACAATACAGTTGCAATTCATGTGCTATACAACATCCAGAATTATAGTTTGACAAGCATTTGTTCCAGCTGTGACCTCCCCTCTGTGACACTCTTACAAAAGAATTGAATTTGCACCGGCTCCGTGATGACTGTGAGGCTGCTCCTCCTATTTGCCTCCTTGTATATTGCTTTTATAAGAGACAAGAGGGGGAGATAGAGAGAGTGATAGATAGATAGATAGATAGAGAGAGAGAGAGAGAGAGAGAGAGAGAGAGAGAGAGAGAGAGAGAGAGAGAGAGAGAAAGGAGATGGAATGATGCCATAGATCTTCATAGCTCTAGCAGCAGCTGTCCATTTGAAAATGAATCACAAGATGCAAGAACCCATTAGAGAGGACATTTACAACCAAGTATATTACTGAAACTCTTTAATATATGTAAACAACAACAGCAATAATAATAAAATGCAATGTTTTAGCCTAAATAATGTGTATGCTGGCTGTTTTTTTTTTGTTGTTGTTTTGAGGTACAGTAACTGAAATCTAGCTTTAAAACCTGCACACATTTTAAACGTTCCCTTTTAAACATTGCTATCTAGAGCAAACCCATAACATATCATAGTAACAATTAGTCATGACATGCATCACTATCGGATTATGGATAGTGTTTATGGATTTATATTTCGGATCATGTTTCATTCTCAGTTATGCTCAATAATCTGAAACAATACTGCAGCAAGGGCAAACAGAAAGCATTTGAAATTGAATTGAGGATAAAAAGTCTGATCTCTGTGAAAATATACCCAGAGATATCATTACCTACATTTTGCGCATCATTTCAGGCAAAAACAAAATACATTTTTGTAACTTCTTTTAGAAACTACTGAAGATACAATGACAAATAAATGCCACGATCAGTCATACAGTAGAAAACAATTGATGTTAAAAAAAGAATGAATCGAAATAATAAGAAATTAGAAGAGGTAATAGATGTTACATGTAGCAGAAGGATGTGCAATTATCTTATATAGCCTAACAGTACCAAAAGTGCAAACATTACAGAATAGAAAGAGATGTATTAAATGTAAAGGTGAGTCACATTTAGTAACAGTAAAATTTCAGTGCCTGACAACTAAGGAAACTTTGCCTTGAATATTATGTATTCATACTGTAGTATAGGAACATGTTAGTAAGTAGAATAGACCTAGAATTTTTTAACCGCCATGACACGCTACTGACAAGTTGACACGGACGAGCAAAACCAAGCGAATGACAAAAATAAATATGTAACATTAAACAGTATCTAATATTTCTGAAAGCACCGTAGCTTTTTAAAAATTATTATCAATAAACGTTGTTTCTGTGTTGACTTTGCTGTAGAGGAATGAACGTGAAAATGCATTTGTGCATTAAGAACCACTTTCTCAGTCTTATAAATAATAAATACATTCTGTTCGTTTCAAATCCTTACTTATAAAACAAGGCCACAGCTTAGTGGAAAGCTACCTGCAGCTTCACACACAATACATTGAAGCAGTCCATTCATTCCAGCACTCCATTGAGATGGCCTGAAGCAATTAGCCCCACTAAGACCAACTCATTAGGAGGCATGAGCTGAATGAGCTCTGCTCACTGCAGCTAATCAATATTAATGATGGATTATTTACAATTAACAATGGGCCCTTAATGGCCCCCTAATTGTTTGTTTTGCTCTAACACAGAGAGGTGAGAATTGCAGGTAGAATGGAGAGAATAGTGAGAGGAGGGATAAATGTCTTCTCAATTACTCAGGCTGGAATGTATGCTACGAGCTGCCTTCAATACAATTCAATGAACATATTTGTCTGAATAGCTCAAACTGGAAAAACGTGGAAAAGAATGTTAGAGCGGTTCATAATTTGCTGTTGCTAAATGTTATTGCTTTATGATTTAGCGTGTCTGTTTTTAACCATAGCGTCACAAATTAAATAGTCCATTTGACTTTCTCATCTAAGAAAATGAGGTGCAGGTTATGACATGAGTACAAAATAATCATATTTTACTGGAACATTTAGAGCTGTAAAGCCTCAAGGGTATCTGTAAGGACCAGGTGTGTTGCGTTTGAATTTATGACTTTTCCTGCTGACGGTTACATTTTGTGTTGGACCAGTGCCCATGCAGCCCCTCCCCCCCACACAGCATTGTGATTGGCTGCCGCAGGTCTCTAATCACACCTTTCTTGCATGTTGAGGTAGCACCCTGCATTTTAAGAAGGGTCACTATACTCCCCTCTGAGGTTTCTCCTTTCCCTTTCTTATCCCCCTTGTGCATACACACTTTCTCAGCTGTGTGCTTGTCTAGGCTGCGGGTGAAGACAGACATCTCCCTTCTCTGTTTATAGGAAGAGTTCAGGCTGGAAGAGTGAAAGCAGATAAGCGGCTTTACTTTAGGAAAATCTGCAGCCAACTATTGACACCAGCAGTCTGGGACTTGGAGGCCTGCAGCCTGCTAAGGATCACTCATCTCTGTTAAGAGCTTGTCCGCCAGCAGCGAGATGAAATGATTTGCGACTGTTTGAGACACAACAAAGATCTCCAACACACTGACTTGCTTTTCAGTTGTTTGTCAACAAATGCAACCTAGGGAACAGATAATGCCATATTTAACGTTGCTGATAGCACTACTGCTAGCTTCCCTCTCTGAGCCTCTTTCCTTAGAACATCTCAGGCATTTAGACTTGCAGAGGGACATTCGCCCAGGTCAGCGATGTCCAGCAAAGTGCCAACGCGAACAGTGCCCGGATCCCAGGCTGCTCCAGAGCTGCCAGTGGGGTCAGGTCCGGGACCTGTGTGGGTGTTGTTGGGAATGTGGGAATGGAGAGGGCCAGCTTTGTGACCCTGAACCCTGGACCGGGTCCACGTATTTTGGTCAGTGTGCCGAGGGACTCCGCTGTAAAGCCCCACGAAGGGACCCCGCAATGAAGGCAGACCCTAAGCCTGTATGTGTGTGCACCAAGCAGGAGATTCTGTGCGGTACTGATGGGAAGACATATGAGAATATTTGCCAGCTACGAGCAGTGCAGCACAGGCTGGGTGAGCAGAAAAAGGTAACAGTGGCACATCATGGACCCTGCAGAGCGAGTGAGTAAACCTCCTTTGTAGCCCTTTCACAAAATATTAAAAGTAAGAGTTTATTGTTGGTTCAGATGCATTGGGTAATATGTGGGTCATTATATCGGGACATTGACACTTTTGATCTTGGCAGCTTTCGAAATTCTTGTGTTTAATTTGCAAGGATTCTGTAAAATATAGCAAAAACAAAATGTAATTTGTAATTGTAATAAAAGCTATACACAACCTAAATGGTTCTCTTGCTTTGTTGTACCTCCCTATGTCTTATAGACGCTAAGTAAGTTTTTAATTTCTACTACTTTAACAATAGTTTAAATGAACTATAAACTGTCATGGCAATGAAAATCCATACATTCATTTATATTTTTATTTCATCCTGCATCCTTCTTGTTCTTTCTCCACGCTCTCGACTGCAGTCTTATAAATAATAGCAAAGCTGCAGTGTACGTGCTGTCTATATTAATGGAGACACACATACCCTAAACAATCGAAAACTTCTGAGACTGCTGATCCTAAATACTAAAAGCTCATTTGTCTTAAATCTATGAAACTATATATAGCCTGCATAAGCTGCTGTTCAGTCCCTCATATTTCTCCTGCTGCATGTAATTCTTCCTCTATGGTGTCATTGATTTTTGTGAATTGATAGAGTGCTCGCTTAGCACAAAACGGACCAGAGCCCATTTTTAATGCATGCCTGTGTTCATTTTAAAACCAACATTAATGACCAATTTTTGTCCTGTATTAACGCTGCAGAGCCAGTCATCACCTATGCTCCGGGTGACATCATTGCTCTGGAAGGAAGCAACATCCTTCTTTCCTGTGAGGTGTCATCATATCCAGTGGCCTCCATTCTGTGGAAGAAAGAAGGAGACAGTACTTTCCTTGCTTCTGAGAATTCAAACAGAGCCATACAGGTATGAAAACACATTTTATTTATATTACACTATAATTACAGTAGGACAATGTATTGATATATCACACATATTATCAGCACTCTTCTCTATAGAGTTATTTTTATGAAGAATGTTTACTCTCACAGCTTCAAAGATACAGATGGTGGAGTCATTTGTGTGTATTTACAGGCAAATGGAGGCCCGAGGCATTTTGAACTCACTAGCTGGCTTCAGCTCTACAAGGTCGGCCCTGATGCTGCCGGGGTGTACACATGTGCTGCCAGGAACACCTTTGGTGAAACTTCTGCCTCCGCAAGATTACGGGTTATACACGGAGGTTTGTCTGATACACACACATAAAGCCATTAACAAACAATGTGAAAGGCCATCTGACTGAGAGAACAGACAATTAAAGTCTGGCCTTCCGAAATCATACACAGAAAAATCTCTCTCTCTCTATCTCTCTCTCTCGCTCTCTCTCTCTCTCTCTCTCTCTCTCTCAATTTATATGTTATTATATTATACTCAATTTAAATATATTGAATTTGCATTTTGACCACAGTTTAAACTGAACTCTAAATTAAAGCCATAAACACATTCTTTTTTTTCTACTGCTAATTTAAAGACAATGTTGGGCTGCTGTCCTGATAGTTTGAAAGCTTATATTAATGCAAGATGCAATACACTTTGTCCTTTTTGCACAAATGTTAGTGACATGCCGTTTCCACTTTTTGCGGTCTGGACTGTGGCAGAGAAAGATGTGCATGAAAATCAACAATGGAAGCCAAATCGATTTTGAGCTTTAACTATCTGCGCCCATCATCTCTGTCTGAGTAAAGGTGAACTTGGTTTTCCGAGAAATCCCACGGAACGGCAGATAGTTTTACACCAGTCACAGACTTTCTCTTGAAAGAACACAGTATTAGTGATGACAGGAGGTCGGGAGAGGACGGAGATGAGTGAGATTTGGATGATGGGGGGTGGAGGGATGTGTGTATTATGTGGCAGGCTTTTGGTGTGACTGTCTGGTTACTATCTCTTTCTCTGGGGGGTCTGCATCTCTACTATCCGCCTCTTATCTATGCCACATGCAACCGACCCGCCCCCCCCATTTGCCATTTCCCGGAATGTCGCCACCGCAATGAACTCTGGGAACTCTTGGCAGTGGAGAAAGGTGACACAAGGCAGACCTGCTCCTACTGGCTGCGCTTTATAATGCCCTGAGAGATTTATTGTTTTTTTTTACTATTACAAACTAGAGGTGTAGAGTTGTGAAATGTTGAAATTCTGAAAAATGTTTCTAGCATCCAAATGAAAGGGTCAAACAGGAGATCCACTCAAATATCATTCACTTCTCCTGAAAGTGCTGTCTCTTGAGCATAGAGTGCTTTTTCGAACCCGATTGTTAGTTTGTCAGAAAAATGTGCGCTCAGTTTTTATCGCCTTTTATGACAACACCTGTAATTCTTACTTACTTTAATCTTTCAGGGTCTCAGAAAGGCAGAGAGCTACCCGAAAGAAAAAATGAAGCTCACAGCACATCTATCAATGAAGCTGAGAGTGAAGATGATGAAGATTTTGAGGGACAACCAAGTGGATATATGTATTGGTAAGATATATATTGATTCCATTTGTCAAATTTATAACTGCGTTCCTGGTTTGCATAGTGTCATCACTTCTGTAAAATAGTTGATGTCTTGTTTGAGCATGTACCTGTTATCTGAGCACTGTAAATAAACACTTAATATACGTTTCTATACTATTCAATTTAAGCTAAACAAAACAGATGGAATTAGCTTATAAAATGCGTTTTGTTTTGATCTCATAGTTATTATTTTGTTTTAAAAAAGAAAAAACATAAAAACAGACAAATTTCTATCCTAGCTAATGATTTTATTTTGTCAAAATAATGCGTACTGTATGCTAGCAGTTTTTTACACACAGCTTTCAGCTTATCATTTGCATCACCATATGATTTATTTCCGCTTGGATTATTAAGTTCACAAGCTGTAAAAAGTCACTTGTGATTTTGTGTGTGTTTACTTGCATGTGAAAATGTATGTGTCTATACATCAACATCTCTATAAAAGCTGAAAAACACTATCTTGCTGTGTACTTACTCTGAACCCCCTCATTTTTTACTAAGTAAACTATCACTGTCTCCATATTTGTCTTCTCCAAGAGAGCCACCAGCCGAGCAAGACACAAAAAAAGCACTGAGGTTAAGTTGTTTGAAAGCTCGGGTATTAAGAGCCGTTTTACACTTAAGAAGTTGGTTTCGCTAGGTTTTCTGTTTCCTTCTACCATATTGATTGATACTCAACTATCAATGCATAATAGAAAAGCACTCAGAACAAATGTGGGGTTATGGCCTTCTAGAGAGAGAGCAGACGAAGCTGTAGCTGAGCGCCATTATTGCCCCATAAAGGATCCCTAGGGATGGACACAGTCCTCTCATCAGCACACACCAAATACCCAATTAAAAAGGAAGACCTTTAAATTCTTCCCCTCTTTCCCGGGCAGAAATCAATCAGAATTCAATCTGTTTCAGTCAGGATCCTGACTGTGCAGGTGATAGCTCACTACAGTTCAGCTAGGTGACAACAGCAATGGGGAGCCAGCAAAGCGGTCTGGTGTTAGTTTTCAGCATTGCTGGCTCCTTGGCTGATGCGGCTGGCTGAGAGGGTGAGACATCCAGGGTGAGAAAGCAACACTGCCCTTCTTAAATGCTTATCTAAAGTTTCAGTGTGGCTTTTATTTTTAGACGCACGTGCCAGGTGAGGGATTTTTTATGGCTGGCTGACAGAGTGCCCAGGTAAATGATCCGTCTTGAACTTTTAAAATAAATGGATAATTTAAAATAAGTGGTTCTCAAATTCATCTTCTGAAGAGGTTAATTGAAAATGAATCCCAGTCTAAAATAGAGCGCTCTTATTCTCCAATGGACGTGCGTTTAATGAATGGATAGAGAGAGAGAGAGAGAAAGAGAGAGAGAGAGAGAGATGAGAAAGGAGTGTGTCTGTATGCTGATAAATATATGTGTGTGTTTGTGTGTGTAAGAGAGAGACAGAGAGAGAGAGAGAGAGAGAGAGAGAGAGAGAGAGAGAGAGAGAGAGAGAGAGAGAGAGCGAGGGAGAGGCAAAAGGGGATAGTGGATGGAGAAAAAACAGAGAGGGAAAAGAGAGAATGCAATTAAAAGATGATTCATTCTCACTTTCGTGTAACAGTATCTGTGAATATTAGAATGGACACTCTTTCTCATGATAGTGTTTGGCTCAGTAAAGCTCTCCCCTGGCCCTCTTTCTCAAGGCTGGCTTAATGATTCCCTCTCCGATGAGAGTGTGAGCTGATGTTGGGATGGGCTAGCAGAACTCAGTTCCCTTGGTCAGTAGCACCATGTGTAGCGGTTAGTCAGGGTCAAAGGTCATGGGCAGAAGGCTGCTAATAATGGACAGCTCAGTAAAGTGCTGGGTTAAGTTACCCAATACCCAGCTTGACCCCTCTAGTTAGGAAACTATTGAGGAAAACAATTATTTTAGTTTGTACAGTCTAAGTTAGCTTTACTCATACAACATGTCTAGTATTACTGTATGTATCTATTACCAAATAAGCTGCATAGATCAGGATCAGGAGTAGTATAACACAATAGTGAAATCTATAGAGATCAAATAGAGATCAAAATCTGTCTGGATGGATTCACTTAAAATGTGTGTGTGTGTGTGTGTGTGTGTGTGTGTGTGTGTGTGTGTGTGTGTGTGTGTGTGTGTGTTTTTAATCTATCTATATCGGTTTCCTAGGATTTTGCTCTTTTGTTATACTAGTAATCAAATAATTTAATAAGTTCTAATAAGTTTAAGTTCTATTCACTGCATGAACCATTTCAAAAAGTCCATTATTATTCTAACAGATGAACAATGATCGATACTTGATAAGTCACATAAGTCTCAGTGAAACCACTAAAATTGCAGTTCTATTGTAGTATTGAAAAAAGTTTCCGTGTTCAAAGTTCGCTCTCCTTTAAAAAGCCTTAAAAAAATCTATTCAGAATAGTGTCATTATTAATGAATTCTTTATATAAAACTTTCCACGTGAGCTGAGCTTGATGATGATGTGATGCTAGTGATGTTAGCAAAGTAGTTTAATTGGCTATATTTTGACAGGGTTTTCTACGTGTCAATAAAAATCGACTAATAGATAGTTAGACTCAATTCGTGTCTTAACTAGTAGCTAGTTAACTAACTAACCGGCTAGTAATGTAGCAGGAGGAACTTATCAAGGTGCAAGTATTGTTTTAATTGGAATAAAGACCATTCTCAGATCATTCTCAACCACTAAAATAGTAAACAATTATATCCACGTTGGATAAAATCGTTAGAGTGTAAAAGTGTCACAGACAAGAAAAGTGATAAATCTTTAATAATAGGCCGGAAGTACGTACGTTGGCCGTCAGGTGGCGCGTGCTGCTTTCGTGATCTCGCGCAAGCTACGTGAGCGCGCGCTCCTTCGGGATTGCCTGGCATTTAGATTGTGGATTCGGGGCGCCCTCATTAAGCTGCCAGTGACTGAAATATGTCTCTGTCTCACTGTGTCGCCGAGTAATAAAGGCACCGAGTTGTTAAGCACAGCTGCGCGTTATTGCGCGCTCTCAGCTGGACGGTTTTTTTCCGCCGGTACTAATTGACAAACGAGAGAACGGAAGGTTATTACTGTCCGCTTATCTGAGGTGCAAATGATTTCAGGCCGCTGAGGACGATGATGTAGTGTTTTGTTTACATTCGCATTAATAGCTCAACTCGTTGCTCAATTAAACTTTTAAAAAGGAAGACAGTCGCACATTAAAGTGTAGCCATGGGCGAATTTCTCACATTTACGCACAGTGTTGGCTAATTATTGTATTAAAACTTATTAACATAGCACTTTAAAATCACGCCTCTTATGAGGGTGATATGGGTTTGGCAAGTGGATGGGATTATTATTATTATTATTATTATTATTATTATTATTATTATTATTATTATTATTATTATTATTTATTAAGTATGTGCCCGCCTTGCACCCATAGGCTCCAGATCCATCGAGACTGACCACAATACAGCGGTTACCAAAAACAATGATTGAATGAGTAATAGTATTAATAATAATATATACTAATAGTGTAGTAGTAGTACTAATATGATTACTTATAACAACAAAAACATGAATACTACTACTACTACTACTACTACTACTACTACTAATAATAATAATAATGGAATGGAATTACTATTACCAAACAAACAAATTAATAAATATTTTTTTATTTATTTAAATTAAACCCTGCACCCTAGACCTTTTATTTTTTAAAAACAAGATTACATAATTGGCCTTCTTTCTTTCTTTCTTTCTTTCTTTCTTTCTTTCTTTCTTTCTTTCTTTCTTTCTTTCTTTCAGCATATAGACTTCCATTTGCAGTGTTGTATCGTTTAAGAATCAGAACTCAACTGAACTGTAGTCTTCTCCCTGGAGAGCCAGTCTTTCACTTAGCCTTTCTTGTGAAGGGCAGGATTTGATTAGCAAACTGATGCAGGTATTTCTGAGTCCTGTTCATGTGCTTCATACGCACAGTGCTCGTGGCAGTTCAGACATCATTTACACCAATCTGTCTCCTACTCACTCAAATACCAGCACAAGCATCTCTGCAACACAGAATTTTGTAATCACTTCTTTGTTAATACCAGGCATGAAAACTAAATACAGAAGGATTCCTTAAACACTTCCCTGCATCTAATCTAAAAGCTAAAAGCTTTAGACTGAATAAACTGAATTATTACTGCTCCCATTTAGGTAAGAGAGAGATTACTTAAGATATTTAAAAAAAAAACATAATATATATATATACTGTATATATTTTTTTTTACTTGTGCCTGCAGGTAGCACTTCTGCATTTATTCTACTGACTATTTTAAAAATTATGAAATCATTTGCTTTTCTCTGCTAAAGGAGCATGGTGACTGACAGGTACATCGAACTCCTGAGAGAGACACAGAAATTATGAAATGTGGGTGCGTTTTGTTGTTTATTGTGTTTGTCTGATCCAAGCTAGCAGATGCTGCCAGTGCTGCCAGACCCTTGAGCGATGCTAGAGGTAGTAGAGGTACGGTGACCATGGTGATAAGAATGGGATGCTGAATCCTTTGATATATCCCTGTCACTGGTGAAAGATACAAAGGAGGAGGAGGAGGAGGAGGAGGAGACATGACAATCACACCTGCAGCTGCTGTCACTGACATAATGAAGCAGTGGTCCAGTCTGACAGAAATCCTTCGGGCATTTGGCCTGTTAGTTTCACCATTTGATTATTTTCCTTTCCTCTGTAAGGATATTTTTTTTTAAATTTGCTTTACTTTTCATTATTTGTTTCATTGTTTTACTGATTTATTAGCATTTATTTAATTTATATTATGTTATTTTCACATATGTTTGGTATTAAAGTAGCTATGCATGCTCACCCTTCAGCTTTTCTCTCCCTGCATCATTTCTACTTTCAATAGATGATTGTGCCTGATGGCACCAGCACACTTTCATATGCTTCTTCAGAGAACACCATCACTTAGTGTATGCTTGGATTGATTTCAGCTCAGGAGTGACAACGGCATGCTGACAAGATGAATTGAATCTGGAAACGACTGTAGGTGATAAGGCTGAGGTTTTAGATACACATGCTGCGCTGCCTCTGGCTTCAAGACACTGCGCTCAGTGCAGGGTAAAGTGATAAATGGGCTGTTTAAGTGTTATCTTTGAGTGAAATAACACTTTCAGTTAAAACTCTGACCCTGTTGTTAAGCACTACTGATTGTTCGTCATGCAGCAAGGGAAATTAAGTTGCATAATTCAAACAGTAATCATTGTTTTCATCCATTTTTTTTAATGATCTCCAGTTCTCATTTGCAAACAATTAACACCAGGCTGATTGCCGCCATACACATTTGGGTTTCAATAGCTCAGCGGTCGCCTCTTCGCCAGCTGTCATATTTCCACAGCTTAATAACAGCAGGTAGCATCGTTGGGAGCGTGTGGGTTATAAGGCATAAAGGTGAATATGTTCTCTTCTCATCATAACAGGACCTGGAGGGGACATCAGAGCTTTACAAACATTGCCACTGATAGCATGCTTCTAGCAGTTAACAGACAATTTGAGAATGTGCCTCGGGACATAACGCAACAATGGACATGTCTCTGTTCAAGACCTGGTCTCAGGGCATGATGAGTAAACAGCAGGTTTATGGGACTTTAGAGCACTTTGTGACAGCCTCCCAAACACTATTCATGACAATGACATCATAACACATTGTCAGTGCTTGAGCAAGTGAAGAGAGAATGAGAAAGAGAACAATTCGCGAACCCAAAAGTGTCATCTTTACAAGGGAAAAGTGATCTAACAGAGGGAGCACAGGGGTTAGAGGGGGAAGCAAGTCTCAATGTGATTATCATTGGAAAAAAGAAGAGAAGACAATGGACGTTTAATGCACAAATGCAGGAAAAAGTGATATTTTATTACAGCAAAAAGGCTTTCAAAAATTACAGGAAAAAGCAGGAAAATGTGTCTGCTATGGATGGCACTAAAACCCAGTTTAACAGGGTCATAATTCACTTAGGCCTGATGTGTCCCGTCATTCACATGCTCAAATGTGCTGCCCCGAGCCCTCACTCCATTCTCAGAAAGTACACTTTTGACAAAAAAGCACTTTGTTGCTATTACTGTGGTGTTTCAAAGAGGAGTAAGAGCAAAAAATTGGCGCTTCAAATTTCATTTTTTGATGTCCCATTCAATTGATTAGCTTATACAGTGAAAAACGACCATGTTTCCTTTCAAAAATGGAAGGGCCTTTTGTTACATGTACTATGCAATGCAACATAATTAGATAACAGAGGCTACATTAAAGATGATTTATGCCAAAGATTATATCCATGGAGATCACTCTCTCCCAGTGTAATCTCATATATCTATGAGGAAAATATGAGATGTCTGCCATGCAGACTTGAAGCGAAAACTTTTATAACTTTATAAAAGAAATGTTCATTATTTGGATGGAATCGTTTTATATTAATTGATATTTGACGTATAAAGAAAACCAGATACTTTTTTTTTTAAACTGAAAAATGCTGCAGAAGTCTACAATGAATATTATGTGAAAGTGTTTTCAAAATTAAGCAAAAAATAATGCAATCAAAAAATTAAGTAAAATAAAAAACAAAACAAAACATAAAAATGGTCATTTGAATGTTCTTTGAATATTTTTCTATTTAAATAAACACAATGCATTATTTATAGAACAATTTTAATACATTTTGTGAAATACAAGTAAAGCCTTGTTTTAACACATATGTTTTATTAAATATAAAACCTAGAAATGTAGCGTTATACTGGGTGGTGGTAATTAGAGAGCAACGGTGAAAAGTGTTCTGTATTTACACATCATAATTGATCAGGCTAACCTTCATTAAACAAATAAATTGTTCTCGTTCAAAAACTGTAGACATTAGCATCTTACGTCCTCACGTGCAGTTTTGTGAAGCGCTCAATAATAGTTGACACGGTGTCAGGATCAGTGTGTATTGCTCAATGGGCCGCCTTAACATTAGCAATAGCATGCACCCTGCGGTGCTTGAACACAGATCACCCGAGTGTAGCGGGAGGATCATTAACCTTAATTACCCCTCTAATCCACTCACGGCTTTGCAGAGTAAACAGCCAGGCCCATTAGGCTGGATGACTGTCAGCCTGCAGGGCCCCATGACTCCTCTGGCATTGAGCTCTGCCTTTAGGGGATATAGGTCTTTTCAGGAACACCATTCAAACCTTCTCTCTCTCTCTCTCTCTCTCTCTCTCTCTCTCTCTCTCTCTCTCTCTCTCTCTCTCTTTCTGTTGTCAGTAGCAACACCTCCCTCTCATTTCTCCCGCACTTACTGATATAAGGCAGGAGGAGGGTTGACACACTCACTGGCATCCCCGATGCTTTTGTTTGTTGTCGTTCTCCCCCTCTTTCATGTACCCAGATGGTTCATTTTGAAAAAGCTGGTTACTGATTCCACCCCTACACACTTATTTGGAGTGCTTTTTGTTACTTCTGCCCTGCAGGCATCCCTGCTCATTCTCAGTAAGTTGCCCTCCCCTTATCCCCCCCTTGCTCCCATATTTGAAACAATGTTCCTTAAAGAAAAACAGCTTCCAGAAGCTGCTGTTGCACCTTCAGCACTTTCTGCCTATTTGCATTTTTGATTAAGTTTGAGATTTGACAAGGTATTGATAATTGCTTATTAGTGTCATAAAAAAAAAATAGCCCTGTAGGACACTATCAGTACCATCAGCATTAAATGACCTTGTGGGACAAAAATAGCATTGAAGAAATACATCGTAGAACAATATCAGTAATAAAAAGTACATTGTAGGACTCTATCAACATTATAGTATTATAGTAGAGTCTTTTTTTTGTTTCTCTGATGAATGATAGGAAATAAAAAGGAAGAGCCATGCATGTAGCAGCGACGATGCATGTTTTCTCTCTGCTTCAGTGGTGTTAATCAAAGCACACATCACAGGGTCTTACATGCAAGTAACCTACATTCATTTGGTTTCTATGGTTCCAAACACCTTTGGTCTCCCTTCACCTTCCTTCAGGTCTACCCTTCATGTATTTCCAGCAAATGTGTTTGTATGTACAGATTTTGCTATCTTTGGTATCGTTTGCCTTAAGTATGAAAAAGGGAACAATAATACCAATGGTGAATTGTTGGCTTTCCTTGGACATCATTCAAGGCTATTTGTCTTGACTCTGGCAAAAATCCAGAATGTTATTAAAGTTTTCCTTTCCTGTGCTCTCTCAGGAGTGAAGTGTGGGCACTGAACCAAAGTCAGGCTAAGCGACGATGCGAGACATTTCATGGCCTATGCTGTGGTTAAGGTCTCACGTCATTGCTGACATGGTATAACTATCTGACCCAGAGATCTCTAGCGACGTACGACCAAGGATCACTTTGGTCACTATTATAAGGTCAATGGAGTTTTAAAATGATTATAACTTTAAAAATGTTTTATTTTGCAGTGAATCACTTGTGTATCAAAGGAATACTTTAAAAAAAACAACTGTGGGTTCATTTCTATAGGAGAAGTAGTGAAAGCTAAATAAAGCTAAGTAAATCTAAACTAGAATGACTGAGTGAATAATACTTTCTAGTAAATAAACCTCTCCTTTTAAAATGAATATTTGCAGAGGGTTCTCCAGGCATTGTTCATTGTTTTCCTCTAAATTTAGACTCAGAGAAGATCTAATTCATCAAAGCCTGTGCGTATTTAATTTTGAATAATGGGAAATATGAAAAGAGATTTGCCACTGGCCATGTAATTCCATAACAATATTCTCTTCTGACTTTGCAGAACTGCGCAAAAATCCTTAGAGGAATCGAGGACTAATGTAAAACCAAATAATGCGTAATCGCAGTAATCTTTCAGTTAGCAAACTCAAATGTTACACTGGGACTGTCCCAAAATCCTTTGCTATATTTATCCTGTGAGCACAATACAAGCTGAACTGTTTTCATCTCTCTCCAGGTCATCTGTCCCTCTTGATCTTTAAGAGTAGTCCCTGATAACCCAACTTCCCCGATGAGAGGCTTTGCTCCCCATGGCACCATCGGTCGCACTAAAAGCGGTCTGGCCTCTTCGAACAACCGGGAAACATTAGCCCTCACCGCTACTGCCTGGCCCAGCCTCTAATGGATCGCTCTCATTTCATCAACCCACTGACATTTAATGAATATATATTTTATCTTTGCTAGGCTCCGTTATCGGAATGCCCAATATGTTCCGAGAAAGAGTCACCCTGGGAGTGTTTGGGCTGGACCAGAAGATCCTCCGGCATGGCACCTGCACACCAATCTCAGGCCTCCTCTTCCCTTCCTCCGCCTTCCTCATGTCCTCCTCTCCTCCTCCTCCCGGCCTTCAATATCACATGTAGATTAATAATTCATGGGCAGTTATTAGGGCTGGTTCAATAGGAGCTGTGCTGATGGAGGACTGTGCAGAGTGAGCGTGCCCGCAGGGAGGGAGAGTGTTGTTGTGTCAGCCCCCATCTGCCAGAATGCAATAAGGAGAACAATGGAGGCCTTGATTCCCACCAGCAGGCCTATAATCTTTAAATGGCTATTAGCAGAAGAGTGCAACCAGTCAATAACCGACAAAATCCTTTTAAAAGCTTCTCTCTCTCTCTCTCTCTCTCTCCCTCTCTCTCTCTCTCTCTCCCTCTCTCTCTCTCTCTCTCTCACACACTCTCTCTCCCTCTCTGTAAATCTCCATGCCACAATCACAATTGTCTCTCACTACCAATCTCTCAGACTGCAGATAGAGACAGTTTGATGGAGAGTCGCTGAGTTGCAAGTATTTGATTGACAGAAATGCAATCTAGTACATTACAGGCTATTCTTTACAAATATGAAGCTGTCATGTTTATCCACCTGTAAAAACAAAGAGATATAAGAAACAATACTACCGCTCTCCAGTAGGCCCAATCTCCCCAGCCTTTCCATAGAAAACTAACCTGCCTGAGATGTTTACTCCATTTCATTAAACAGTGAGTCGGGAAATGAATTGAATCACATTACAGTCCCACAATATGATAAATCCCTGTCTCGTATTTATTATGGCCCTGAAATAAGAGCACAGCAGCATGCAAGCATTAGAAGAAGCATATGTAAGGACATAACTGTGACAGCTCTGATTTGCCTTCTCAGGTTTGAGCGAAGGCAGGGAGTCGATCGTCTACCAGAGGATTTTTATTGAAGAGGCTTATCATGACTGTAATGTATGAAGCATATAAAAACAGGCTTCACCGGGAATGTGGTTCTTCCCGAAAAATTAATACCTTCCTGAAAAACCTCTATGGACTCTAGACACTTAATTGCTGGTTTATTAAAAGTGATCATTTGAAAACCACAGTAATGCTTACCAGGATGTTAGTGCAGTAATATCATAAACCACACATTATCAATGTAAATATTAGCAAATAAAATGAATGGCTACTTATTAAATGGTAAGGAAGATGCAAGCTCCTTTCAGTAGGAATAGTGTTTGAGATGCATAAAGTTTATTTATTGTAGTTAAGTACATAGTGGAAAGGATCATTGCAACCAAGTGAGAATGTCATATTTAATATGCACGGCCTATCCTGCTAAACCCCAAGAGAATTCTGTCGCTTAATATTTCTCTGGAGATGAATAAAAGCACATGATGGCCAGATTATTTTCCTTACAGCACTGAAATATGGTGATCTTGCATTTACCCAGCATGCCTTCTCAACACCTCAGGCAGGAATGTAACCTGATCACATGACCACAACCTGCTGGGGTCATAGGTCAATCAAGACGCATCATTGGTGTGACATGTGCGTCGTTCAGGGAAACAAAGCTCCCGTAGATCTATAAAAGCTATTTACCTAAGATATTTGCTTTTTCCTCCCTAATACCTCTCTCTCTCTCTCTCTCTCTCTCTCTCTCAATCTCTCTCTCTTTCTCTCCATACATCCCCCCTTCCCCCAACCACTGTAGGGTAATCCATCTTCATTGGTGAAATGCGCTGTGTTGTGACAGCAAGGATGCAGGGAGAGTCTGGAGGAAGGAAAACAGGTACCTAAAACAGACACACACGCAGACAACCAATCGCAGCACATCACATACCAAAATGTCAGTGAATGAATCATATAAACGGAGAAATATACAAGGCAGCCAAAAAAAAGCCAGTCCCAATCAAGGGGAACAAGTGTCCATTTTTAAACGAATCCTTTCTGAAAAGCAGATATATTAGAATTCAGACCAGTCAAGCCAGCGTTACTTTGTGTGTGTATACTGTTTATTGCTTTTCCTGCTATCCAGTGGAAATCCTCTCAGCTTATCCACAGACAGCGAGTGTTACATCTTGTCTGTGCACAATGCTGTCTTCATGCTGTTATCAGTGACGTGCTGTCAGTGCCCATACAGACACTGTTCCTCACAACACAGCTAGTGACTTCCTTTTCCTATTCACTCAGCATGGGCTACAAGCAATCCCATGAGGCTTTGTATCTGTCATCGAGATGGAGTGGAGGTAGCGGGCGATGTCATCAGGAAGTCTGCAGACTAAACAAACTACTCTTGTCTCTGCAATACTGAGTCTCATCACTCTGCTCATTATTAACACATGCCAAATGAGAGACAGGAGCGATTACTATGTGACTTTTGTAGCGCAATAGAAATCAAGAAGTAAATTACTGGGTCCAGATTATTTCCATTAAAAAATGGATCTGGGGCAAACATGCAGTCTTCTAATCGATCTGACAGGAAAAGTATTGTTGTGTGACTCACTAAACCTTTTAGTAACTTATGGAAACTCACAAGTAATCAGAAATACTTTAAAGAGCTGCCCGGCTCTGGCCAAGACCACTATGAAGGTCTCTTAGGGTGACTCTGTTGCGTGTAGATATCTAAGTTTAAGTGCTGTTCTTCCTGCCTGTGTGTTGAGGGAAACATTTACTTCCAGACAGATACGTAAGCAGTTTGGCTAAGGTAGAGAGTTCAAAATACCCCAGAGATCCTTCAACCTTCTGCATGAAATTGAGAGTTAAGGCTTAAGAAAACATATGCACAATGCCGCGTAGGCGCCCAAACAATCATCTATCATTTTTTTTTTAGTCTAGCTTGAGGATTGAGGATGTTCAGAATGGTATGTGTACAGGAAACACGAGTACATACTTCTGTGTATGAGAGAGTATTGAAGATGAAGATTAATTGTGCTGTACGAAAACATAATTTGTAAAATCATGCCATGACAGCTTTCTGTTCCTCGCACACCACTGATCCAGTTGATAGAAAGCTATGCCGAAAGGTTTACTATTATAAAGTTATATTTAATAAAAAAGCAAAATTAAATACAATCTATAAAGTAAAATTAAATACAATCTAAAAATGTTACAATATATGAATAATGGGGACATTTATTCAAAATAAATAAGTAGGTACTTAACAAGTTACCAGTAATATAATGCATGACAGTTTACAACTGTCAAAGTTTATTACTTTCTTATAACAGGGAATCCAAGGAAGTGTTTTATTCCTCTTACACCACTGTGAATTGACAAAATTATAATATAATTTAATTTCAAATTAATGAAAATTTCTCTGAAACTATTAAATATTTATAGTTATATTTATGTTTCTGTTATGACTTATATTATAGACATAATGATCATTACACTAAGTACTGACATTGCAAACGCCTTCCATAAAGATGAAATAATGAATAATAATAAATAATGAAATAATGAAAGGTGTCTTTATACATATCTTCACCATATCAATAATTTTATTTAAATAAGACTTTTTTAATTAAATAAAAACACATATTTAAACCTGCTTATTATTAGCTTAAGATTATGTAGATTTTTTTTTAACTTTCATGTTCGTAACATCAAGAAACCTCAGAAAACACAGGTTAGCTTTCAAAACACAAGAACGAAAAGTTCAGTATTGTAAGTGTAAGTATTTTGTTAATTATTACTTACATGTAACATCAAGTAGAAAAGCAAACAGAGGGAGATGTGCCGTGATTACCTTATGTTGATTTAAACTTACAAAAATCTCATTCATCTTCACTTCAGAGTCTCACCCCAATCGTGATCTGACGCTCAGCTCTTTCTGACAGCTCTTTCTGACAGAAAGTACGGACAAACAATGTATGCTTGCATTTGGAAAGAAAAAAATGCCCAATACTAAAAAGGGAATGATATAAGGTTATGAAAGGTTTCAAGTTCATAACAATGATAAATGAGGTTTATGAAGGTCATGCATCAAAAAGCTGTGACAGTCTTCACTACTAATGTAAATGTAGTAAACTAAATGTCTTTACTGCATCATCTCAGCTCAGGTTAGATAAAATAAAAACTGTTGCTAGTTCAGTGATGATGGAATGAGAAAAACGGTTGTGGTTACTCTTAAAAATTACAGAACTACTGTAGTAAAGTAAACCAGTAATAATAACAAATTTAACAGCAGCTTTTAGGAAAACCCCTATAACAGATTTTTCATTTCAAGTCCATGTTTACTCAGAGGCATGAACCCCTATCAGTGTGCTAAGAGAAGCTGTATCAGCTTGCCTGACAATTACATTTTAAGAGATTAATCATCTAAGTGACAAATAATAGTATAAAGCAGGCATGTGGTGGTTTGGAAGAAGCACTGTTTGGATGGTGATGGATGACTGGAAGATGAGTAGCAGACTGAAGCACCATCATTTATTATAAAGAGCTGTGACAGTGAAAACAGTTAAGCATGGGAGTTAAGTATGCGTTGTGAATGTGTCAATCACTCTGAGAAGGATTTGTACACACTAAGAATGGAAGGATCGTTTGTGACCCTGAAATAGAGAAACGTGATACTCTTCTGACAATACAAAGACAAAGAGTCAGGTAAGTCCATGCAACTGTATACAGTGTTATGTTAACGTGTATACACAATTTCACACTTAATCTACACAGAAATAACTGAAATTGTATAGTCAGATATGACGATCAAAAAAGGCGTTCTTTTTGGATGGTGCATGATTAAAGCAACATCGGCTCGATAATTTCCGTCTTTCCGAAATCTGATTTCCTTCAGCATCACCATGCCCTCAGGCGCGTGCAGCGTTTGAGCTCTGGGACGATGCAGTGCACTTTATCATTCTTATGAGCGGGAGTAAGACAGCAGCACTGCAGCCGCTCTCCGTACCAGCCTTTAATTCATCATCCTTTATGGAGAGTAATGGCTGTGGGCTGACACCAGGGAACTGGATAGCAGGCAGGACGCTGGAGCCACTAGCATACAGCCTGAGCAGGAATACAGTGAAGAGAGGCTTCTTCAACAAAAACAGCATTTGAAATAACACATCTACAGATGATGGATTTAGATAAAAGGTTTAACAAATGGCCTCTACCTTTTCAGTGAACTGTTCATGAGACACTTAGGAGCCTATTCAAAATCAATGGCTTATTTTACACAGAGGAAATGTTTGATGTTTGACCCCAAAAAGGTCAAAAGTCATATATAAGTCATAACGTACACTAAAGCTTTATCACACTCTTCCTATCCTTAAATGCTATTAAAAGCAAAGCATTTGAATAATAGATGGGAGGTAATGCACATGGAAGTAAATATCTTTTGGGGTATGGTAGCTCACACTACATATCCACCTCATCATAGAATCCTGCATCATAACAAGCAAACATCGCTAAAAATGGTAAATGTATTATGGGAATTTCCTTCAAAAAGTACAGGTGGTCATATCTGAACTTTAAAAACCATGAACACAATCCTTTTTGAGACGAAGCTTCTGTAAAAGCCCAATCGGTAATGTTTAAACTTTTTTATTCCTTTCATTTTTAGTCCTTAAATAAATTGGATTGTCCTGAATGTCAGTCGTATTGGGTTCGTTTGGTTCAACACCCCTTTTTCTCTATCCATGATTCTATCCAGTCTGCTCTTTTCTGAAAATATTTGAAATATTATTATCAGGTCACTGTGATTAAATGAGAGAAAGATGTAGAAAATGCCATCTGTTGCTTTGGTCTTTGGCCTGGAACCCCAACCACACCCCCCTCATCCTGTCACTTAAGCAAACAAATCTGACCCTCTCCCTTCTCTCCTTCTGGCACTTTCCGCTTCTTCAAAGTTCGGCAAATCGATTGGTAACTTTGACGCCTTGACTCTGGCTAGGGGCCAGAAATGATAAGCGCTCATGGGGGACGTGAGAGCTAAGTGCTAAATCAATGGTTCCCCGTCTCTGATGTGGATAACATTACTGAAAGGAGCCAGTGGCCAGAGGTGGAGATGATGATTCTCTGGGGGCATCTTTAAAAGACACACTGGATTCCCCATTTTGGGGCAATCATCCACATGATCAATCATGTCTTTTGTTCTTCAGGAAATCTTCTATTTTTTCACTCACCTGTAACACTGGACCAATGTACTGGTAATTTTCTGGCTAAAACTATAAGTAGCAAGATGTTTGAACTTAACGCCATTGGAAGGTTTTACAAGTTCTATGGATTAACTCCATGTGTGTGTGTGTGTGTGTGTGTGTGTGTGTGTGTGTGTGTGTGTGCGTGTGGTACACTAGCATAACAAAGACACTTCTTTATTAAGAAGTTTTTTAAAAAGGTTTATAGAAAAATTCTATATTTTTAATATTCCCCAAAAACGAACATTCTCTCATAAGTTACACAGAACCTTGTTAAATTCTCCCAACGGGACAACCAGAGAACCTTTAAGGGTTCTAAATGTTTCAAACATCACAGAACCTTTCTTTGGGGTAAAACCTTTACTGAAATTTACAACAGAATCTCAATATTCATACATACTGCCTCTTTATCACTTCTCTCTTTCCAATGAAATAAGACAATAGCAGCAATTAACAGATAATAGTTTTAACTAGATTTGTAAAGATCGTTGCGACAAACTTTGGTGTTGGCTTTGACAAGGCAAGTATTCGCAAAGGCCGGTGCTTTTTGGAGGCGAGTGGACATAAGGGTCAGTGTTACTTTTGGAGGCAAGTGGACAGAAAGATAGGGTGCCAAAACATTTGGAGGCAAGTGGAGACGAGCATCTGACATCATCCGAATTCTCCTGAGGAAGTTCCCCTCCTTGGGCTGAGTGTTTTGATATGTCACATGCCCATGTTGTGCAAAAATTTTTATTTTCACGTGACGTCACGTGACGTCATCAGAATACGCGTGAGGAAGTTCCCCTCATTGTTCTGAATGTTTTGATATGTCACATGTCCATTTGTAAAAAGTTTTTGATTTTGCATATTTGGAGGCGGGGCTGCGGGACAACCGAAAGGCCAGTCGGTACACCAATTTAAAACTTTGTTCAGAGTATCACCCTAAAGGAGCTGGCCGAGTTTGGTGTAGTTGGTTTGAAAGCTTGCCGAGTTATAAACCTCCAAATTTTATAATGGGAGTCTATGGGAAAAAAGGCCATTTTGAGACCCGGTACTCGGATCGCTTAGAAAAGTAATAGCAACAAACTTCAGACCAGGGACTACGACATATACGAATTTGGTGCATGTGGCTCGAAAGCCCTAGGCCGCATTAAATTTTATAAATTTTTGTCTAAGCTTAAGTAGGAAAACAGAATGTTTACAAAGCCAACATAATTACTACTGTCATAAAAACTTTGCATAATACGATTTACTTACTTACTTTGAAATGTTTCTTTTTTCCTTTTTTTTCAGATATGAAAGTAAGTAAGAATGAATTTTTACACTATATTTATGAAGTTCTATGTAGTGTATAAATCACATGTTCTGTATCTGCAAATTCTTTGTCCATCTTCTAACTCTGAATAATTACTCAGAGATTGAAAGAGAGATCAGTATAATATATCAATGTATTCTGTACCACATATCCGATATCCAAGCTCTATTAGGGCTTTTATTGGTTATGTTTATGCTAAAGGCTATCAGAAATCAGTTTTGTCAGAATGGATCATTCATAACTGAAAACAACCTACCTATGCTCCTTTTACAGTATAATCGACATTGTTCAATTACTCATTTTACGCTATGATTGATCCAGTCTGATTCATCCTGACTACGCACTGAGATATTCCTTTCTTGCATAATGCTGCTGTTAAAGCATCTTCCAACCCTATATATATTTATAACACTGATGTAGGGGCTAAAAGGCATTTGGTAGAAAAGAGCTAAGCTGAGGGGCTTCTGTCTGCATCACCATATGTGAGTGATTGAGAGTATATCCACGGCTGCCTGACGTCTTGTTGATGTCCTTGTAGCTCAGTGTGCACATATTTCCTGTCAAGCTGATGTGCTGCTACACAGAGGCTCATTTTTCAAATACCTCACAAAAGCACTGACAGTAAATTTGTAACAGAATACAGCTTTGACTACCAGTTTGTGACTCCAAATCCTCAAAATACGTTTGGCTGTAATATGTAGTTTTGATTATATTACAGTGTTCTTGAATTCTCAACTCTAATGAAGGTGTTGATTCATTTTGTATAACAGCAGCTCTGACAGTAAATCAAAGGTTTAAATTAATCTGCCTGTTCCATGACAATAGTTTTTAGAGTAAAAACTCAATTGTCACGTCAACCCAAGAAACAGTATTGCTTTGTACATCTCGTAACAAAGGGCAAGTCAGAAAGGTGGCAGATGACTACAAGTCTCAGAACTATAAAGCAGTCTACTGATATGGCCGCTGAGGACTACAACACCCAACCTCCACAGAGACTGTCACGTTCACATTACTGAACACACACACGACTTAAAGTACACGCTGGGTGTCACATACAGTACCTATATATACCAAGCCACTTGATTCAGCACTATCGTGTTTATGGTCATGACAGGTTTATGGTTCATCTCTTTGTTTCTTGCCCAAGTATCTTGGATTGCAAATTGCAAATCTGACTTCTGCCTGTTTGTTGACTTTGACTTTTCTTCTTGTTTTCGATTTGCTTTTGTAATAATAAAGAACCTGTCACCAGCGGTCACGCATGCAGTCTTTGATGTCATCTGTGAGTAAGATTGAGCATTTCTTTGGAAGGACCAGTGCCAACATTTCATAATAATTACATGGAAACCTGTTCCTGAAAAATTATGTCATGAGAAAATCTTCAGGAGGGATGGCCTTTCATCAATAACATGACAGGTTTCATTTTTTGTTTTATTATTTCCAAGGAAGAGAAAAAAGAATAGTAAAGGAACAAATTTATTTATTTATTTCTTTTTATTTTAATTATTATTTTAGTTATTGTTCTTATATCGTAAGTGATAACAGGAACTGACTTTGACTCACATCCATATCCACATTAGTGCAAGTATTTAGGTCAAATCATCCATTTATGACATGCCATTTCTTGAATGCCATTTTTTAGACTTCAATTTCCCTGTGTGTATATGAACAAGTACGGATGCACTGAACAGGTATAAACATCTGTGTAACATCTTTAATCATTTTATATGTATTTAACACCTATCATTTTTTTTTACTACCAGCATAATCACTGCTTAATTGTGCTGCACATTCCTGCACTCATAATGAACTGAGGTAATCTCTGCAGATGCTGTGCCATGGACCGTGGACTTTGGAGCGTAGGCAGCATGTTATTGACATACTCTCCTTTTTCCATTTCATACCCTCAGAGACCGCAGACTCAAACCCTGCTGCTCCCCAGATGACTGACTGGCCTCTCTAATGTCCGAGGTTTCTAAACTAGGGTGCACGGCAGATTGGCCACAGTTGTCTGAGGAAACATGAGCTCCCATCTCTAAAGTTCACATGGCTACAAGGGATGGATCAATAAGCTAAAGCGGGGAACTATTGACACGTTAAACCTGGTAGCAGACAGGGCTAACACACACACACACACACACACACACACACACACACACACACACACACATACACACAAACACCTAGCAGGTTATTTTGTTCCATCAATATCACTGTGAATCTGCCTCTTCAGTAAGTATTTCAGCTCAAAAGTATTTTACAGAAAGTCTTAAAACTAGATTGATTTTATCACTACAAGCAGCACTGCAAAGTATTGAAATGATTTCCATCATATGAATATCACCCACACATTAGCCCCAGTGTGTTTTTTCTTTAGTCATTTCCTCTCTCCTGTACTGCTGCGCAGGCCTCGGTGCTCCTTCACATTACAGTTTTATAATATCATCATGTCATTTCAATTGCTTTAATGAGAACAGTAATTGGAGGAGCCCCTTGTAGCATACTGCTTTATTTCCCTATTGCGATGTAACAATTACATATGATTTGAATTTTTTTTCTTCCTGTTAAATTATGAAGAATCATCAGAGGAGACGAATGACAGAGATTGCAGCCGTGAAAGCATTGCCTTGTGACTCCTATAAGCCATTAAATTTCTGACGAACCAACAGAACTAATAGTGTAAACGTTTCCCATGATGCACTGCTTCCAGCAGCTCTTAATATTATGGTGGTCTAATTAGTTGGTGCTAAAGCACTGGACTCCCAGCATGCTCTTCAGGACAGTATTGAGACATGGATCATGTTTGCTGCCACTGCTGAATGGATCTACTGGGGCGACTGAGACCCCTTTTTATGTCTGACAAGTTTTATTGCAGCAATCTCAGTGAAATTTAAAGTGATCTAGCATTGTTTTTACTCACCATTAAGTACTGAGTTATTATAGTTAAACTTTGATGTGCAGCTTCACAGATTATGACTGGAACCACAAGCAAACATTTTATTTTCTGAATTTTAGACAAAAACAACATTTTACAGTCTCTTACACAAATAGATACTAATATGTTTTCTATATTAAAAAACTACATTGGTGTTTGCATTATCTCCCTTGGGGTATACATGAGTGTATAACTTAGAAATAAATATTAAAAATAAATGTACTTGTATATCTTTAATATAAACAGCTTCCTCTTTCCTTATAATGTATCTTTATAATTTATATTGGTGTTATGGCTCTACAGATTTTCCATATGTTTCATTCAGATTCATTTTGTTGGACCTATCAGGTGACCAGAGGGAAAATATGCAGGCGCCCTTGTAATTTTCTCTGCATGAATTTACATATAGCACAATAATGAGAAAACATAACAAAGAAGGGTAAAAGTTTCCTCAGCAATGTTATTATAACTTTTGATGAAACCACCTCTCTCTCAACGTGTTCCCGTCTAATTAAAAGCCTTTCGGCTTAGTTATAGCATTGCAGAGAACTGCTCACAAATGAAGAAAAAGGACTGAAACAGAATAACTAAAATGTCTTTACGTTAGACTGCAAAATGAATAAGCTTATCATTCTTTTCTGTGATCTAATCTTCACATCCATCACACATTCGAAGCATTTTTTTTTTAGATTGGTTAGCACTTTTTTTGTGCACTGTTAGCAGGTAGGTGATGCAAGGACATGTCATAATGGCTTTGTGGACTTAGATGAAACCCACTACAGTGGATCTGGGTCCAGCCATAGAAACTAAATTAAATATGCCAAAATCTTTAGCCATAAACATAACAAAACTAACATGACTAGGTTGTCTGTGACCCAGACTTGAAAAACTCTACATTGTGAGTTCCTTTGAAAATGGAATTCATAGTATTGTTCACATTTTGTCCCAAAATCCAGAAAAAAGCCAAAACAGATTTACATTTGAAGGAAGGTTAGAGATGCCTTCAACCCTCAATGCCTGCTTGCCATCTGTCATTGGCACGGATGGCCATACTGATGAAATCATTAGGTCCATATATTGCTTTGCACAGGAAAAGGGACACCCTATGGTACAAATGTTAACTTCAGATGATGTTTTTAATATTCCAGAATGATAATACCCCATATATAGTGCCATTAAAAAGATGTTGGCTCCTGATGTCCTCTACAGATGCATATTTATCACCTTAAATGGTTTCAGATCCTTATACAAAATGGAACATAGGACCATGAGAACACAAAGGAACACCAAATAAACTTTATAAATAACTTTCAAGTCAAGGCACGAAGCATTTATTGTCATTTCAACCCTATACACTATAGCTGATACAGTACATATAGAAATGAGCCAATGTTTCTCCAGGATCATGGTGCTACATAGAACAACTCATAGCTAAGGACTTAAAGTAACCGCACAAAGTGAACTGTGTAAAACCTAGTGCAAACAGACAATCCAAACACTACAGGACGAGTACACAAAATACTACACAAAATAGCATTGATCAGTGTGCATACTGTATGTTATACAGTACAATGTGCAGAAATATAGGAATCTGAACAAAGAGGGTTCTAGAATTTTTTAGAAACATTTTTTCTGGAAATTGTGGCAAATCACCAGGCCCTGAAGCAGTAAGGCATCCCCACACCCTTACACTACTACAACCATGTTTGACTGTGAGTATGATGTTCTTATTGTGGAATGTTGCATTAGCTTTACTCCAGATGTATGTGGACCCATGACTTTCATAAAATTTCACTCTCCAAGATCATGAAGTTTGGAGTATGGCCCTTTTTTCTTTTGGTAAAAGTGAGATGGGCCTTTGGTTTCTCTTGGTAGTGGGCTTTGTCTTGCAACTCTCCCATGGATGCCATATTTATAAGGTTTATCAGGTCTTTATTAATGATGAAATCCTGAACACTGGCCTTGCCTGAACTGAGTGATACATGCAGTTCTACTGAATTTTATCTGGGTTGTCTTCTGACTTCCTGAATGAATTGTCAATGTACTATTGTCGGGATTTTGGCAGGTCACCCACTTCTGAAATATTTAACAGAGTCATGTTCCAGGTTTTCTTCATTTGGAGATAATGGATCTCACTGTGCTTTGCTAGAGTCCTAAACCGTTAAAGCCCTTTGTATGCTTTTCCAGAATGATATATTTCAAAATCTTTCCTTTTTTATCTCGACTGGAATCTTGTTTGATAGTGTCAAATCCCATTCCTGGAACAAGTGTATTTATGTGATAGTTATATTCAACAGTGCTAGCAATAATCAGGACCGGGTGTGTCTAATCTAATTGAAATGATTTATCAATTAAATTGTTTAATAGGGAAACAAAGGAGGCTATTAAGGGAGGCACAGAACCTGTTGGTGTTGGATAATGATTTTCCATCAATAAAAAAATGATCGCTTTAAAAAAGATTTTTCTCTGATTTTGTATGCTATTAAATTTTCTATGAAGAACTAAAACAATTAATTGTGACAAATATGCAAAAAAAAAAAAATAGTGCAAGATCACGTCTATCTATCATATATCTATCATATAAACAACAAGAACATATACGGAATGAAAAATCTTAGGCAACAATTATACACATGTGAAACATTAATTGTCCCACTAAGCTTCCAATAACTGGAGAACAGTGTTTCACATCACTGTGGAAGACATCTGGCTCACTCTTCTTTGCCATATTGCTTTCATTCAGCCACAGTGGTGGACTTTGGAGCATAAAAGCCTGTTTAAGGACCTGCCACATGGTCTCAGTGGGTTTTTATTCAGGACCTTAACTAGGCCACTCCAAATCCATATTTTTGTTTTTATTGAGCCATTTAGAGGTAGACTTCCTGTTGTGCTTCACTACAAATATACAAATTCATCACTTGTGTGGTCTCATAATCATAAGGATTAAATCTGTTATGTCTACCACCTGTATATTTATGCTATTGCAAACTGACATGCAATGGGAACCTTTCCTCAAGTGAACCTTTATGTATTCACATTCCCATTCACATTCATGTTCTCAGAACAGATGGAGTTTGGAAAGACTTTTGAGAGACATTTTCTTGTGGAAGAACCTGTCCTGTCACTCCAGAAATAATATTGACCGGAAGCTTTCAGATTTGAAATACAAGAGACCTGTGATCAAGAACATGCTAGGACATTCAAGTACTTTCTAACTTTTTCTCCATGTATTGCTTTTCCTAGTTTTAAATGCCTCACTGTAACTTGCCTCATGGTGGTTTTCCACTCACACACTTGCAAGGTTTGAATGTAAAAGCATAGATAAATATAAAACTAATATGATTTACTTTAAAATTACAATGAAAAAGGTTAAATTGTTTGTATGGCCAAAGACCTTTCTATTATGAGCAACAGGTTTAAATGCAGATAATTATTGTCATTGTATGTGATTTAATATTTAATACAGTATGAACTATATAGTATTTTTCTGTGAAAAAATAAGAAAAAAAATTACTTTGTCATTAATGGCATAATAATTGAAATAACAGTTGGGCTGTTAATTTACAGAGAATGCCCATGATTTTACAGTGTTTTGTATGCAACTGGAAAAACAAAAACAACAACAACAAAAAAAATAAACCCAGAAATACACTGTAAGAAAATAGTGAGAGTTTCTATTCATTTTCTTTTTATAGTATAGTCACTGTAGACTAAAACTCGAACTAAGGCTGAAACATCCTGTGCATTGTTGATATATAAAAAATATTTTTGAAAACACTTAAGTAATCAGGAATTCATAAAATTTGTAGCAACCTATAAAACAGATGCTATGAATAGTAATCATCCTGAGTAAAAGCATATTTTAACAAAATCGTGGGAGAGTCATTGAAATATGCATTCACATTTGTATGCCTTTATTTATAACTCTAGTGACCAGCTACCATTCCATATGAGCAGTACAACATCCTTTTTCATATAAGGATGAATAGGGAACAGGATGATCCACATATGATTGATGATTGGCATGCTCTATACAGCATTCAAAATACAAGTGAGGCATAACTGCATGACTGCTACTGGTGACAGAAGAAATACCGGATTCAATGCCCTGACATATTCTGTAGAATTCCGAAAGGGCTTGCAATACCTTGTTTGACAAATTTTTTAACTGTTCCTGTTCACTGTTACATGATATGTTGAAACTAATGCAAAATTATGGATGTACAAACACATAAAAGCAAAAGCATGATTCTAAATTAATTCATTTATTAGTGGAAGTTGAATAATGTTCTGTTTATGTAAAGTGTTACCACATTTTTTACTGATTATGAATACACATAATGCCAGCCATGTGTAGCCTGTGTTCTTATGATGCACTGATTGTCATGTGAATTAGTACGAGTGATGCAATACCTGTAACTGACTTAACAGCTTTTGATTTTGCAGCACTGCTCAATGCAACAATCACAATGCTGACAGAATATTTAAAGAGAACCTACAGACATCACATAATACAGTTTTTGTCTTATATTAGTTTTGGACCCTATGAAGGCCATCCAGGCCAAAACAATTTGCTGTTCATGTGGCATTGCTGTTACATGATAGCCAAATGTAATAATTATATAATATTAATAATAATAATAATAATAATATGAATAATGATGATAATAATAATAATAGTTTCGGTGACAATTTACATGACAAGTTTTGGATATTTCTACCCATCCTGAGGCATCCAGAAATTGTACCAGCTCCGATTGTCTTCCGTGCAATGAAGATTTTAGACCCTCACTAAGGTGAGGCTAACCATGTGAGGATCCTGAGACATCTAGAGATGGACTCAACTTCATGAAGTATTCGGACATTCTAAGAGGAGATGCCATCTCCATGTGGTCTTTAAGGACAACAACCTTTTCATCAATACATTTGTCGGACTGTATATTGAATTAGCGTATATTTATAATCACACCATCCAGTGTCACCCAAATGAGGATGGGTTCCCCTATGTGTCTGGTTCCTCTCAAGGTTTCTATCTTTACCATCCAAGGAAGTTTTTCCTTGTCACAGTCGCCTCAGTCACTTCAGACTTGCTCATTGAGGATAAATACAATCACATTTAAATATATCTTATATATAATCTTGAATTTTTGTATTATATTAATCTTTGTATAAATTTTTTGTTCTATCTTTATGTTCTGTAAAGCTGCTTTGAGAGAATGTTAATTGTTAAAATCGCTATACAAATAAGTTTGAATTTGATTTTGAATATTGAACGCAAGTTTGTAAGCAAAAAAAAAGATAATCCATTGTCTTGACTAATTATGAGTAAAGCAAAGCTTATCTTTAAGTTTAGTTCCATTTTTAAGGCAGCAGGTGAATTTTGGTTTTGTTTCTAAGTTAATCATCTTGAAATGTTTTACAGTGTAACAGAGGTGTTGCAGAATAGTTTATCGATGTGATGGAGCTTCTAGTGGATTCTATTTATAATCCTCCATGCTCCACAAGCAAATAAGATGCCACTCACTCATGAACATTTGAAACATTTCTGATCATGTGAAATGAGCAAAACCTATTAAACGCCCAGTAACTGCTATTGTTTTCACAACATGACGATCAACACAGATTGCAAAATTTCGGATTCCTTTCCGATGAGTCAAGAGAGTTTCTAATTGTAGAGTAGTTTTGCAGGTTCCATCATTAAAATAACCATATACAATAAGTCAAAAAAACAAACCAGAAAAGTGTCTTGAAACAAACTACATGCTTTATTTCAAACAAACAACAAATATGAATTTCCTATTTCAGAGCATTTCAGAGGTATGTATTATGCATCAGGATTTATACTAACTACTGGGCTCTGGGACTCAGATTAACCTAAATTTTAAGGAAACTTTTATACAGAGAATCATTCGTAGAAATTTACTTTGAGTGCTGACCTAACCTATAAGAGAACTTAAAGACCTCTTAAACCATATGCTTTATCTGCATCTGCCCCATTGTCCTCTGTTTTGCTGTGCTAGGGTTTCAGCTGCCCTGTAAACGATGCTACAGTGGAACAAAGCTGTACTGCTTTCTGAAAACATCCCTGTACTAATGGACAACAGGGAGTGTAAACCTTCTCTTCTTCACCAATGTTTGGTCAAGTTACCATAGCAGATATCCCTGTGCCAGATGGTCCACAGTTTCTCCATTAAAACCCCTCTCTCTCTCTTTCTCTCTCTCTCTCTCTCAATCCCTCTTTCTCGCCCTTGAGAGGACAGACTCTAGAGTATCTATAGCCCAAGGCCTGGGGACCTGAGCCTCAGACGATTATGAGGCCGTACCACCTTAATTGCTGCACTCATGCTAGTCGAAGTGGCCAGCCCCAACAGCCCAGCCCGCTGTATTATTCATGTTGGAGACAAGGGTAGCACTTACAGTCAACAGAAACATTTCACAGGGCTGGGTGATGTCACAGCATGTTCGGCACCAGTCAGACGGGCCTGGGTCTAGGTTCTGTGTGCAGTGTGCTTATGAGTGTGTGTGTGTGTACGTGTGTGTGTGTGTGTGTGTATAGTGGGTGTATTTGAGTAGGGAGAAGATCAGCTCATCCATCATAGCCACTTATGAGCCATAGGATCCTCTGAGTGCGAGAGCTAAATCGCGTTAGCTCCCGCTGCACATACCTGCTGCCTCATTAGGTCAACCATGCTGCATGCAAGCTTGCAGTGCATCCTGTGGCTGCAGTTAGGAATTATAGTGCTATATTTATACATGCTCACAAAGAACAGATCAAAACTAGTACTGTATTGTCATAAATGCATTAATGGTAGTAGCAAACATAGAGTAGGCTACAGGCATGGAGGTTTATTTTTTTACATTTTTTTTTATTTTTTAGACAAAAGTCTTTCTCTGATTCTCATCAGTCAAATGCCAGTGACGATGTAGTCCGGTTGTGACTGGAGCACTTCTCTAAACGTAAAAGTGGTGATTAAATATCAGGCCATCAGTGTAAGAGGAGAAGACAAAACACATCTCTGACAGCCACTGCCACAACACTAAGCCACAGCTCAACCTCTTGAAAATGCATTTCAGGTTGTGGAGAATAGCTTAATGCTATTGGAGCTCTGTCACTCTGGCTGCAGACTGACGAGATGAAGTGTTTAGCACTCTGGCCGAGGTGTTTCATTTCTGACAGCTGAACCACAATCAAAACCCCAGCATGTGCAAGATGACTGACAGCTTTTAATGAACAGAACCTAACTGATGAGAGGGACAGAAAAAGAAGGATAAAGGGAGAAAGAAAATGTGTGTGAGAGTACATGGTATTTGCTTTGTCACAACAAAATAGATCTGTTGGGAAGATATTTTATATTTACTTTGGCATATTAAGGAGCTGAAGGGAGTTTCCAGTTAAAAATGGTAAGAAGCTGAAATGGAGCTGTGTCTTTAGACACTAACATGACAAGTATTTTTTTTAACATTATTTACTGCTCTGTAATGATGTAAGACTGAAATTTAAGAGTAGCTTCCACCCACTATAAACATTTTAGAAAAACCTCTACCGTAATAACACGGCATATACAATTATGTATGTGATTATGATGCCAGAGAAAAAATGATGTATATCTATCTGCATTTATGTGTCTGTTAAGTGGTTGTGTTTAGATGTAGAAAAGTGCAGCTGCAGCAGTGTCATGTTTCAGACCAACTAGAGCAAATCTGCTCCCAAAGACTACAGCATTAAATCAACGTCATTACTCCATTTCAGTCAGCTGCTCCCTTTCACCCTACACTATACCAAAGTCCGAGCACAGAATGCCAACGCAGGTGAGTAAATGGACAACCAGATATAACTCCACACGTCTAGAAATATATTTAACTACCAGCATGACTTCATTAAACTGAGGAAAATCAAATGTACTCTGTTTTTATCCATGGATTCATTCATCTTTAAATTCTCTAAGGGGATCCTCTCATCTACCCACCATTTTTTCTCTATATCTGGTTTATTACCTGGGATTAATGAAAGAGGAAAGAGAATAGTAGTCAACAGGAAGCTCTTTTTAAACATGATACTTTTAATACGCTCAAAGACAATGCAGGTAATCTATCTCAACCTCAGAAAACAGCTGAAGATGGAAGGGAGATACAAGTACAGTGCAGTAACTGAGAGCCAGCACGGTGAAATAGAGCCATGGTGGTAGTATTTAGGTGTTTGTAAAACCTCCCTTAGTCTCATCCGTGTGAGCTGAATAACTGCATAAGTGTAGTCTCATCTATCAGCCAAGCTCTGATAGTGGATGAGGGTTACTCACATCCTGTGAGCTGATCTGGAGATGAGTATCGTACCATTTCCCAAGTAACTAATGAGGGAAGAACAAAGATTCTCACTTTAGTGGAACTGCAGCACGCCGGTCACGTCTCACTTGGATTGTCTTTGAATTCATTATTGCTTAATGGTTTGGAGTGAGCACAATGAGGGTGAAACCTGACTAAGCTTGTAAAGATAGACTTTGAAACTGGGAATAAGTGACCCACTGGAAAGCTATCCCTCATTTAAGGACTATGGCAAGTGATTGCTTGCTTCAAAAGGAGACACATAATATTCAGTGTTTGGAAAAGTACATTACCAAAATAAATATCACACAGGTTACTCCAGTTGAAATAGCGAGGGTAAAAACAACAACAGGTAGTTTTAGTTTTGCATCACTGTCAAAGCATGTTTACAGTCATGTAAGTGGCTTATCTCAACTGCTTAAATGACCCTGTGTGTGAGTCATTTAGTATAAATACAGAGTTGTAACATTTATTTTATTCACTTGTCAAATAATTTCATATATAAGAAATATATATAAAATAATTAATATACAGTGAAGCTTAATGGGTAGCTCTCATAGACCTCTATTTACCTTAGTTAGTACCTACCTATTAATGTGTTTATCTGCTCATTTTCATTAACTGCTAAATTGATTTTTCCCAGTTCATTAACAACATGGAACAATTCAGGTTTGTCGGTTCTAGATCAGTCAATTGTCAATTGTCCTTAATAATTTTATAAAGAAAAATCATTCATGTTCTCAGATACAAAGAGAACAGGAATATTAACATGAATACAGAAAACTCAGCACCGAGCTCACGATTGAATCAGGATTGAACCCTAGAGATCTGAGAGAGCACCACTACATGCTGTATCACTATTCCAATCATCTAGTTTGCAAGTATTTTTTGTTTTGAAAAATGGTACCCATAGACACTGGACGATATTCAACTTTATCACTGATACAAACATATAACATTATATAAGTTTCCTCACTCATCACTGCACTGATTGGCCGAGCTGTTATCCTCCTGTAAGGAAACATATTGTATAAATATGCTTATAAAAACTGCTAAATATGTATTGGAGAAAAGTAGTGAAAATAAAAAAATGAAACCAAAGCAATGCATTCTGCAGCGGTAGTATGAAGATTGCCTAAATCTGTTAGATGAATCAGACTGCCTTAAAGTGTCCTTGTAAAATGTCTTTTGCAGCTTGTAGTATGAGTAATATGAACAATAACCAGTATACATTTTCACACGTCTGCGTTGGTTTTCTTTTCTGATTGGTTTATCCGTTATATTGTTTAAAAGTTGTTGTTTTTTTATAATCTTCCGATATCAGACATGAATAGAATATAAATAACATTCAGTTAACAAAGTAGGAATTTATTTCATAGCTATATTTTGTTTATACTGCTACAAAGAGAAAATGCAAAAACAATGTCACTGATTATTACTTATTCTTTATACACCAAACAGATAAAACATATGCACACACACTGGCTGAAGAGCTCTCGTTTTTGTGTTCTGTCAACACACAGGCCTGGAGGGCAAGCCTGGGATGACAGGTGGAAGGAAAGATGCAAAGAGGTGGGAGGGATAGATAGAAACTGCTGTGTCTGGGGCTGCATAGTTGAGAGGCCAAGAAAATACTGTCCGTTCTAGCCGCCTTTAATCAGTCTTTATCATAGAAATGTGTGAATACATACTGTCATTCGTGTCATCAAATTAAAGGCATGCCGACAAATCATAATAACGACGGTTTATGAAGCCAATTTATTTAAATCAGAAGTGACAATAAAGGCGAGCGGGTCTGTGTGATATGGTTTGTCACATTCTTTTTTATGCTAGTACAATTTTAATAAATTTAATCATATTATTGCGTTAGTACACAGACCTTGAAGCGTTGATTCTGTCTGACAGTTCTGTGAATTCAATATAAAATATAAGGCTTACAGATTTTTTTTTTGTTTTAATATAGTTTTTAGCTTTTTAATGTAAAAGTATATCTTACATATATTATTCAGTGACCTTTAAATAATATTTGTGAAAATATTTAGAGATTCATTCCTGCCAAAATGAAAAGAGGAAAAAAGAACATTATTATTCCAGGCCTCATAGAAAATAATGTATAATGTGGTTTAATTGAACTATGATTATTTCATATTATTGTGAAAAGGAGCCTAACAACCATAGAAATCTGATCAAATGTGTACTGTAATAGCTTCGTCATTGGGTATTTGTATAAAAAAATATTTGCTGTATTTGGAGCATTTGATGTGTCATGAGAACTCACTTTGTGGAAGCAGTATATGAGAAACGACTCTAACAGAGGAAAGCCAGTAATATCAAACGACACATGCGGGGATAGGAGACATTTCTTTCAACTACATGAGACTAATCAACTTGCCATATTTAAGTTCACATATAAATCTGGTAGCTTTATATCGAAGTCACAGCCTTTATTCTGTATCTTGTTACTGCAGCATGCTTTTGCAACTAATGCATTTTCCTCCTGGGCCGAGCCAGGCTGGGTGTACCAGGCACCTTCATGTAAACGTGCTGAAAATGGATGCCACTATGGTCCAGCTTAATCCAGATATTTCTTCTTTGACATTTTTATGGAAGGGCTGAGCAGAAGAGCATTGAAGTTGAATTACAGTGGAACAAAGCAGTCCTCTCGCTACAGTAGCTAGGAATCTGAGCATGGAGCAAAAGCACAGATGTGGTAGATCAGGTTTCAAGGGAAGCTGAAGCAACACTGGCTTACAAGTCTCTACAAATGCACCAGCTTGGAAAAGTTACCAAAACTTTCCACCAGTCAGAATGAGCATATATGACACATGCTTGCTCATAGTAGTGGTAATAATAGTGATGGTGAATGACATACACCAATTTTGTATTCTGAGGATGAAAATGTGGCCATTTTCCACTTTACATGTTTAAACATGGCTGCTGAATATCACTGCAGTGCAGGCTGACAATCTCATGGGCCAGTGTGATTTCACACTCTTGCCAGTGCATTGTAGTCAGGACAAGTGGATTGACCTCTTTTTGTAATGTGAGACAGTGTTGTAGTGTGGAATTCACAAACTTTCATCTCTTGTCGTCGAACCCTTTCATCGCAAGAGACTCAAAGGGGTGACCAGTTGCCAGTTCAGGTATAAACACCACTGATTAAATTCATAATGAGCAGTAAGTTTAATAATGAAAATAATTTATCTGGTTTCTTTCTTCTCTGTTATTATACTATTATATTCACATTCCTGGCTCATATCCATCAGGTTTATTTCAAATTAACTTCACATCAAATTGCCATTACATGTAGGTTGGTCAGCAGAGCCTGAATATTCATGGAAAAAAATGTGGACCTGTGTGTAATTGGTTGCCTCTGAAGGCATTGGCGGTATTTGAGACATACCATTTCATCAAATTTTCTCATGTTGACCCAGGCCACTATGTTGATTTTTGAACTCGTTTGGCACCGTACATTTCAGTGTAATGAATATTTGTCCTGGGAAGTGAAGCGTTGAGCTGGATGACTCAGGTTCATCCTTTAACTGCATTTGATGCTGTGCTCTGTTGAAATGTCTCTTGATCATCACTCATCAGTGGCTTGCAACACTCCTACAGGGTTCACCTGCAGCTAGCTATTCATGCTGACACCTTTTAAAACTGACTGATGGCCAGTGCACGCACACACACACACACACGCATGCACGCACACACACACACACACACACACACACACACACACACGCACACACACATACAGAATGAGACATAGAGAGAAACACAATTGCATCAGAGTCTGCATATGTTAACACGCAACTTAGTAATGGTGCACATGAACACATACCTGCACACACATACACACACGCACACACCTGCCTTTGGAAAGATGAGAATAAAAAAAGGTGTGAAGTTGGCTACAGCTGTGAATTTCCTCGTCTCGAGTCTTGAGAACTGCAATCATTTTCTCATTAGCCCTTAATTCATCTCTTTCTCACTGTCGTACTGCAGGGCTACCATAGAGTTTATCTGAACCCTCTTAATTACTGAGGGGACCCTTCCTCAGAAATGAATCTGGCTCAACAGCTCCTGCAGGGCAAAAACAAGCTGAACACAAACAGCTTTTGTTTGATTGTGTTTTTCCCCCTGCACTAAGATTGATGTGGTCATTGAAAGACTGACCAGATCGATTTGGCTGCGATTTGCTGGGCCATAATGAAGTCATTGCACTGTGTGTTTTCATAGAGTTAAATAAGGTAGAGACAACTAAAGAACTTGTTACTCTCAGAAATAGAAAGCTGAGCCTGGAGGCCCTGCATTGAGCTGTAATAAATGCTCTCAGACTGTCCATTCCTCGAAATAACTACATTTCCTCTGAGGATTTGTTTTAACATCTTTGGGCCAATATACATTATTGATCCATGCATCTTTTTAATCAAACATACATTAAATGGACGGGTTCTCTTCACAGCTCCGGGTCATAGTTTTGTAGGAGCTTATAAAATGAAACTCACTGCAATGAAATGTCTCATATAAACAGCAGCATTTCAGATATACTCCAAGCCAAAGGGGTTACTTAAATTTAGCATATTGGCAATGAGATATAAGTGTCACTGGTTTAATTGCAAACAAACATGAAAGTAATGTAACTTCAGTTTGGGGCTTTCTTTTATTTTCAATTGTATATCTTACATTTACAGAATGAATTCTGAGTGTGTTACAGAAGTAGACACTAATACAAATAAACAATGGCAATGACAATAAGAATACCATATTGCTAAACATGTATTTATAACAGAGGGGGGCACGGTGGCTTAGTGGTTAGCACGTTCGCCTCACACCTCCAGGGTTGGGGGGTTCGATTCCCGCCTCCACCTTGTGTGTGTGGAGTTTGCATGTTCTCCCCGTGCCTCGGGGGTTTCCTCCGGGTGCTCCGGTTTCCTCCCCCGGTCCAAAGACATGCATGGTAGGTTGACTGGCATCTCTGGAAAATTGTCCGTAGTGTGTGAGTACGTGATTGAATGATAGTGTGTGTGTGCCCTGCGATGGGTTGGCACTCCATCCAGGGTGTATCCTGCCTTGATGCCCAATGACGCCTGAGATACGCACAGGCTCCCCGTGACCCGAGGTAGTTCGGATAAGCGGTAGAAAATGAGTGAAAGTGAGTGAGAGTGTATTTATAACATATTTCATCCACAACATTCAAACCACTGACAGGTGAAATAAGTAACTCATTACACTGTGTGTTGGACAATGATCTGCTGGGGAATCTTGCCTGGGCCCTGGCATTCATGTGGATGTCTTTCTTTCCTTACATTTCCAGCATTTAGCAGACGCTTTTATCCAAAGCGACTTACGTTATTTATTTTATTTATTTATATACAGCTGAGCAATTGAGGGTTAAGGGCCTTGCTCAGGGGCCCAACAATGGCAGCTTGGTGGACCTGGGATCAAACTCACAACCTTCCAATTTTTAGCACAACACCTTAACCACTAGGCTCCCAAACGCCCCACCTACCTAAACCTTTTTGCAGTCCTAGTACACAAACAGAAGAACACAGTAGCAGCATGCACATACAGCAGATAAAGGTACAAAAATTGCTCTGGAATGGTTTGAGGAATATGATATTGAATTGGCCTCATAATTCCCAGATCTCACCCTGATTGTGCATATGTGGCATACCAGAGCAGTCCAATCCCCGACAGGTATTAAAAGATTATTTTTTAAAACTGTATATTGTGTTTATGTTCTTTGTGTCTTTTAGATTAAACAAAATGAAGCTAAGCTGCCCTTAATAATAATGGCATTTAGGACACATGTAAAGTGCCCATTACTAGAATGTCACATTAAAATGAAACTGATGGTGACATTGTAATCATTAGTGGATTTTTAACATATTTCTCCAGGCTAGTTTATGAAGCACGTATTACAGCAAAGAGGCTATCAACTCAGCTTTTATGTACTCATATATTATGTGCTGCTATATTCAGTGCTCATTGTTTTCCAAACACCGCAGATTCCTTGTAATGGATTCCAATCCCTCATTTAGTTCTATTGTCACTTGCAGGGGTTTGGCCTTACTTTGGGCAACATCTTATTGAGTTAATGGCTGCTGCTAGGATCCATTCCAAAAGCTTTAAATTGCAAAACCATCAATCTAGTCTGGTGTTTCTCACTCAAAGGGAGTCATCAATTAGGAGGCTGGTGCTCCCTGTATTTTGGCCCAGACCCCATTCCCCCCTCCTTGTCTACGAATGGCCTGTCTATTCTGAGCCTGTGCAGAGGAGAGAGAGAGAGAGAGAGAGAGAGAGAGAGAGAGAGAGAGAGAGAGAGAGAGAGAGAGAGAGAGAGAGAATGATAGAGCTCAGCCTGAGGGCACATTATTATTACGAAAACCCATCTCGTGTGTTTTCTCTCTCCCTCTCTCTCTCTTTCTCTCTCTCTCTCTCTCTCTCTCTCTCTCTCTCTCACTCGTGCTTTTTTCCTCAAAGTAAAAACTTAATATCTAGAAGAGCTATAAATGATCTATGGTTCAGCCTTTTTGTTATACATGATTACACTGTCCATTATAAATGCACTATTTATGGTATGGTCATATTCCTTTGTGTCCAGTATGAAAACAAAGGAATAACCACAAACCAATAAAAGTAGTTTAGTTAGAGAGTTAGAGAAATTGTTAAGAATGATGTCTTCTGATGGAGTAGATCCACTAATTTATCCAACAATAAAAAGTTATATTGGAATCAAGTAAAGTTAAAAGAACATAAAGTTAAAAGAACATGTATATCCAATATAACTAACTGCCTTGTTGGAATTCAAGTTTGCTCTTAGTTGGTGTTCTGAATAAAAATTCCACTCACCTTTTATATGTTTTATACTGCAAACTGTGATGTGGCAATAAATATAAACCCTACACTCATCAGAGTATGTTGATCTCAGTTAACCCTGATAATAGTTTCAAGTAAGTTCAAAATGCAGGTAATATAGTTGTATATTTTTGCCACTGTATTTCTACTTATAAAAATTAGTTTGGGGTAAAATTAGATTAGTTAAAGTGTGCAGCTCCGCCACTCTTTCCTTAAAGTAGCATTTCTGGCTCTATTTAATGTTTTGTTGCTAAAATGATAAAAAAATAAATAAACAAAATAAATAATAATAATAATAATAATAATAATAATAATAATAATAAAATAATAATATTAATAATAATTTAAATTATTTAAATAATTTAAATAATTTAATTATTTTAAAATGAAAAATAAATAAATAAACAAGCAACAATAAATTAATATGAAACATATAAACAAGGAAGAAAGATATCAAAAAAAGAAAGAAAGAAAGAAAGATACAAACAAACAAAAACAAACAAACAAACAAACAAACAAACAAACAAACAAACAAACAAACAAATAAATAAATAAATAAATAAATAAATAAATAAATAAACTATGTTGGCTGAGAAATTATTTTTTTTGTAAATTATTTTTCTGCTTCAGGGGCTTGATTTTCATTCCCCAGAGTATGAAAGGGACATTGAGTTGGTTTCGGTCTGATGTGCCCTAAATAAGCCCCTCCTCCCCCCCTCTGCTGCAGGTGGCTACAGCTCAGAGCCCGAGGCGTTTCACCCGTTCAGTCGCCCGCGTGGCTCCGGGCGGCAGAGGAAATTAAATTAGCGCTCCGTCCGCGCGCGTGTAAACAACACAAAGCCAATGACACGCTTCATTACGCGTGCGCGGGAACATGAGAAACAGGCATAAAGGAGACTCACGTAAAGAAAAGACGCGTTACATGAAGTATGTAAATATTAGTAAATATAAAGGAAAAGAAACAATTCTGTCTATGCCTGTCACTTAGACTGCAGATATCCATCCTCTTTATATTTCCGTACCCCAGTGCTTTTCCTCTGACCTGTTGTGTGTTTTTTTCTGTCTGTGCTCTCATTTGTGTTTGAAGTCGGTTGTCGGTTGCTGGATTCATACTCAAGTCATTTACCGTTGTAGCACATGGCTGACAGAACAAATACTGTCAACAGATGTGTGATGAAAGAGTGGAAGGGAGTCTGGAGAAGTTTGCCACGGGGCACAGCATGAAGTTCAACACAAGCCAGTGCGTTACTCAACAACAACAGGCAGTTGCTGAAGGTCGAAAAAGAAACACACACACACACACACACACACACACACACACACACACACACACACACACACACACACACACACACACACACACACACATATACACAAACACACACACAGAGTGTGTTCATAGGTGCGCAGTTCATATGACAGAGGAAGTAAGTCATCATTCAAATTCAAATAGGTAAACCGTCGATGGATAACTTTCCATTATTTATTTAATAATTTAAATATTTATTCATGAATCAGTTTATTGTTGTTTTCTTCTTCTTCTTCTTCTTCTTCTTCTTCTTCTTCTTCTTCTTCTTCTTCTTCTTCTCCTTCTTCTTCTTCTTCTTCTTCTTGTTTTTGTTTTTGTTTTTGTTTTTGTTTTTGTTTTTGTTGTTGTTGATGATGTTGTTGTTGTTCTTCATCTTCATCATCATCAGCTTCTTCTTCTTCTTATTATTATTATTAT